>NC_089269.1:36377406-36977406 GCF_963930625.1 Muntiacus reevesi
AAGCATTTCTCATGATGTACTCTGCATATAAGTTAAATAAGCAGAGTGACAATATACAGCCTTGACATATACCTTTCCAGATTTGGAACCAGTCTGTTGGTCCATGTCCAGTTCTAACTGTTCCCTCTTGACTTGCATACTGATTTCTCAGGAGGCAGGTCAGGTGGTCTGGTATTCCCAACTCTCCTGAAGAATTTTTCACAGTTTGTTGTGATCCACATAGTCAAAGGTTTTGGTGTAGTCAATAAAGCAGAAGTAGATGCTTTTTCTTAAACTCTTTTGCTTTTTTGATGATCCAACAGATTTTGGCAATTTGATCTCTGTTTCCCCTCCCTTTTCTAAATCCAGCTTGATCGTCTGGGAGTTCACAGTTCATGTACTGCTGGGGCCTGGCTTGGAGAATTTTGAGTATTACTTTGCTAGCGTGTGAGATGAGTGCAACTGTGAGGTAGGTTTAGCATTATTTGGCATTATCTTTCTTTGTGATTGGAATGAAAACTGACCTTTTCCAGTCCAGTGGCCACTGCTGAGTTTTCCAAATTTGTTGGCATATTGAATGCATCAGTATGTACTTCACAGCATCATCTTGTTTGATTTGAAAAAGCTTAACTGGAATTCCATCACCTCCACTAGCTTTGTCCGTAATGATGTTTCCCAAGGCCCACTTGACATTGCGTTCCAGGATGTCTCGCTCTAGGTGAGTGATCATACCATCATGGTTATCTTGGTCATGAAGATCTTTTTTGTATTTGTTTTCTGTGTATTCTTGCCACCTCTTTTTAATATTTTCTGCTTCTATCAGGTCCATACCATTTTGCCCTTTATTGTGCCCATCTTTGTGTGAAAATTTCCCATGGTCGCTCTAATTTTCTTGAAGAGATCTCTAGTCTTTCCCATTCTATAGTTTTTCTCTATTTCTTTGCTTTCTTATCTCTCCTTGCTATTGTTTGGAACTCTGCATTCAAATGGTTACCTGTTCTTTTTCTCCTTTGTCTTTTGCTTCTCTTCTTTTCACAGCTGTTTGTAAGGCCTTTTCAGATAACTGTTTTGCCTTTTTGCATTTCTTTTTCTTGTGGATGGCATGGATCACTGCCTCCTGTATAATGTCATGAACCTCTGTCCATAGTTCTTCAGGTCTATCAGATCTAATCCCTTGAATTTATTTCTCACTTCTACTGTATAATCACAAGGGATTTGATTTAGGTCATACCTAAATGTTCTAGCGATTTCCCCCCCTTTTTCAATTTAAGTCTGAATTTAGCAATAAATTTATAGTACATACAAAAATTAACTCAAATTGGTCACAGACTTAAATGTAAGAGCTAAAATTATAAAATGCTTAGAAGAAAACACAGGGAGTATGCTTTATGAAGTTGGATATGGTGACGATTTATTGAAAATGATAACCAAAGCACAGACAGCAAAAGAAAAAATAAATTGACTTCATCAAAATTAGAAATACATGCATCAAAGAATACTATCAAGTAAAAAAGGCAGTCCACAGAATGGTAGACAGTATTTGCAAATCATTTATCTGACAAAAGATCAGTATGTAGAATGCATAAAAACTCCCAAAGCTGAACAACAACAAAATCATCTGATTTAAATGGACAAATGACTTGAACAGATGTTTCACCATAAAGATATACAAACAGCCAATAAGTATGTGAAAAGATGCTCAATATCATTAAATTTAGGGAAATAGAAAGTAAAATCACAATAAAATAATACATTTAGGATGAGTATTTAAAAATTTGAAAGTCAGCAAATTTTGATGAGAATGTGAGGAAATCAGAATCTTTCTGCATTTTTGATAGGACTGTGAAGTAATGTAGCCTCTGTGGCAAATAGTATGGCATTTCTTCAAAAATATAACCATAGAATTACCACATTATCTAGGAATTCAAGTTCTGAGCAAAGAACCAACAGAATTGAAGGCAAGAAGCTGAACAGATATAGATACACCCATGTCCATAATATCATTATTATTCACAACAGTCAAAAGGCAGAAGTAACCCAAGATTGAATCACTGGTCATGCATACAACTTACCATAATTCTTTATTTCTCCATTTCATAAATACAAATTTTTAAAAATGCAGTGTGATTCCATAGTAAGGGTTAAAATATAACTGTCTATTACAGTTAATTCTAAATTTGATTATTCAGTCCTTTGATTATAAAACACACAAGCCAAAACAATAACAAAGAGATAAACAGAGAAACATACAGAGAAAGAAGTGGAAATTAGGAACCATCAGATTGCATTGATAGACATGACCAGTCAAAATGCAAGCATGATTGTTCATATATATATTAAGAAAAACAAGAATACATTGTAAACTCCTTATTTTTGAATCAAAATACCTTACCTTCCTCTATATAGACTTACCATTCTTTTTTTTACACTTAAGACAATATTTAAACATAATTCTTCAATAGTTTCTTGCCTGGGACATTGTGCTAAAGGTTAAACCTCGGTGTTAAAGCCTCTATTAACAGCAGTGATTACTTTCATCTTAGGTGGTAGAAATAATATTGAGTTCAACATATTGAGTCCCATAATTAGTCTTCATAATAGTGAAATAAATGAAGTCAACTAACAGTAATCTTCTAATATTGACTTAAAAAAAACCTGAGTGTGTTGGTTTCCAAAAGAAAAAAAAAAAGAACTATCTCCTATGCTGAGCAGGCATAGCTAAATTCATTTACATTGGTAAATGGTTAAAAAATGAGCACTCCTGCAAAAAATTATGTGTGGACCACATTGTACTATTGTTCTTACATACCATTAGACAACACTTTGTAACTGTGGTTATTTTAATATATTTCAAAATTCTGTAACGTTATGGGATTTTTCAATACTAAAACATTTATATTATACTATCAACTCAGAAGGTATAAGCATTAATTTGAGCTAAAAGTTATAGGGAGAATTAATCCAAGTTTTAAAATATATACTTCTTTGGAATTTCAAGACATTTAGTAGTAAAAGCACAGATTGTAAATAAATTAATCAAAAGATATATAGACAGGTAAATAAATATATTCTATAAAATTAATGTTAACTATTTTAAGTAAATTTCCTAAATTTAAGTAAATTTCCTATCATTTTTGCATTTCTTCAAAAATACTATTTAGCTTAAGTGTTTTCTCCATTTCATTTAAATTTCATTTAATTACTACTAAAGATCTACAGCTCAATAAAATTATAGCTTTGAAAACAATGATTAACTTTTTTCTTTGGACAATTACTGTAATTATGGGGAGAATTAACCACTTTAAATCAAAATATTTTTGTAATAAAATTACTGTATTTCAGTACATTTTTTAAAGACAAAGCTGAGTCTAAATTCTTATATTGATGGCAGTTTTTAAATAAACTGAACACTAAACTTTACAGTTCACCAGATTCCACAGTAGTTTTTTTTTTTTTTTTTCTGCTCTGAGATGCAATGTAGAATACCCATTGCATTTAATTGTTCTGTCTCGTTAGTCTCCTCCAGTCTGTGAGTTTCTCACATTTTCCTTGTTTTTCATGATCTTGATAATTTTGATGAGTGATGATCAGATATTTTGTACTACATTCCTCAAATTGATTTTCTTAATGTTTTCCTCCCAACTGCAGTGCAATTAGGGGTTTTCCAAAGAATTCCACAGAGGCAAAGTGACCTTCTTATCCCATCACTGTAGGACTTGTGGGATACCTGTATCACATGGCTAGTGAGGTTCAGCTTGATCACTTGGTTAAAACAGTGTTTGCCAGATCTTTCCAGGTTTCCCTTATAATCATTATTTTCCCTTTATAGACTCTCATGATTTGGAAGTGAGTCACTAAATCTTGACCACACATTAAAGAGGGAAATATTAAGCTGCACCTGGAGAAGGATTACCTACATGTATTATTTGGGATTTGCCTGTGAGAACTGTTTCCTCGTTGCTGTTTGTTTATTTAGTTACTTATATCAAGGTATATTCATTATATACTTGAGATTAAAATGGAAAAGTATATTATTTCTTTAATTGTCCCAGGTTTGGGACATTGGGAGCTATTTCAGTTTGGGTCTTATGTCTTTGTTGTTATTGCTCAGTCATTAAGTTGTGTCCGACTCTGCAATCCAATGGAATGCAGCACACCAGGCTTCCCTGTCCTTCATGATGTTTTGGAGTTTGCTCAAATTCATGTCCATTGAGTTGGTGATGCAATCCAACCATCTCATCCTCTGTTGTCCCCTTCTCCTCCCACCTTCAATCTTTCCCAGCTCAGGGTCTTTTGCAATGAGTCAGCTCTTCTCATTAGGTGGCCAAAGTATTGGAGCTTCAGCTTCAACATCAGTTCTTCCAATGAATATTCAGGACTGATTTCTTTTAGGACTGACTGGTTTGATATCCTTGAGGTTCAAGGGACTCTCAAGAGTCTTCTCCAATATCACAGTTCAAATTATTTGGTACTCAGTCTTCTTTATGGTCCAATTCTTACATCTGTACTTGACTACTGCAAAAACCATAGCTTTGACTATACAGACCTTTGCTGGCAAAGTGATGTCTCTGCTTTTTAATATGCTGTCTAGGTTGGTCATGGCTTTTCTTCCAAGGAGCAAATATCTCTTAATTTTATGGCTTCTGTCAGTGTCTGCAATGATTTTGGAGTCCAAGAGCATAAGATCTTCACTGTTTCCACTTTTCCCCCATCTATTTGCCATGAAGTGATGGGACCGGATGCCATGATATTAGTGTTTTGAATATTGAGTTTTAAGCCAGCTTTTTCATTTTCTTATATCTTTCACATCCTCATCCTTTAGCTTTTAGAGCAGTTCCTTATATTTTAGTACTGCAAGATGCTACAGATCCATCTCATATTTGCCCTGTCCCTGCTGTAGAACCAGACATTTTTTATAGAAGCCTTGGTTCTAGCAATCAGGAAGCAGTTTCCAGTGGTCATGTATGGATGTAAGAGTTGGACTGTGAAGAAAGCTGAGAGCTGAAAAATTGATGCTTTTGAACTGTGGTGTTGGAGAAAACTCTTTAGAGTTCCTTGGACTGCAAGAAGATCCAATTAATCCATCCTAAAGGAGATCAGTCCTGGATATTCATTGGAAAGACTGACACTGAAGCTGAAACTCCAATCCTTTGGCCACCTCATGCGAAGAGTTGACTCACTGGGAAAGACCCTGATGCTGGGAGGGATTGGGGACAGGAGGAGAAGGGGAAGACAGAGGATGAGATGGCTGGATGGCATCACCGACTCGATGGACATGAGTTTGGGTAAACTCCGGGAGTTGGTGATGGACAGGGAGGCCTGGCGTGCTGCGATTCATGGGATCGCAGAGAGTCGGACATGACTGAGTGACTGAACTGAACTGATTTAGTATCAAGGTCTGGGAGAAGGTCATGCTGCCTGTTTTTACTGAAATGTCATTAAATTTAAGCCCTTTCAACAGAATTTTGAACACATTTATGTAAAATGTGCCTTGTATGCATGCAGATCTATAACTCTTTCTGCTTATTCACATGTATTTATATTAAACTCAACATAATTCATATTGTCTTCAATTTAACCTAACAGTTTACTCTAGCCTTCCCCTTCTGGCTTATCTGCAACTTCTATGCCAACAGTGAGAAGCTTTATTTCATCATAAACTATATTTTTACATATTCATTCAGCCAAGTATACATTTGAAAGCAGTTTCAGAATGCTAAAACTGTTTGCCTATAAGAAGCTAACTTACCAACTTGAGTACAGTGTTTATTATGTACAAATTCATTTCATCCTTAGCTTTACAGATTCTAGTCAAAACATTATTTTCCAACAATACTTAGGCCAGTTCCTTTTTTTTTCCCTCTTGAACATATTCAATGTGGTTATATCATGAGTTTTTAATACAGTTAGATTTGTCTCCACTGTGATATAATTCCCATAACCATACACTTTGTTGAAGAATACAACTAGGCAATTTTAATATATTCACAAGGTTGTGCAACCACTGCTACTAATGCAGAACATTTTCATTATAACTTAAAAAAAGCCCATAGCATCAGTCATTCCAGTTTTCCCCACACACAGTCACTGGCAGTCATACATTTACTTTATGTGCCTAAGGATTTGCTTATTTCAAATGTTTATTGTAAATGAAATCACATAATATGTAACTTTATTCCCTCTGGTCTCGCTTCTTTCATTGAATGTATTTTCAAGATTTCTCCATTTTAGAACATGTATCAGTACTATATTGACTATTTATGACAATAAAATTTCATTGTATGGATAGATTGCATTTTGTTTATCCATTCATCACTCATAGACTTTTTTTTCCCTTACTTTTAGGCTGTTGTGTATAACAATATTAAGAATATTGATAAGCAACTTTTTTGTGTCAACATATGTTTCCAATGCCCTTGAGTATTTATGTAGAGCAGAATTGCTAGGAGGGAAGTACAAAATAGTTCCAATTTCTCCACACCATCATGAACATTCATGGTGTTATGTGGCTGAATCAAAGGAGCAGAGTCAATTTTGGGGGGATGATAGACCCTTCTTTATTTTGAATGTGGTGGGGTTACAGAATAAATGTATGTATTTATCAATACTTGCAAAATTTTACTCTAAAAAGGGTTAAAATACTTTGTGTAATTTATGTCCTAATAAATAATATAAGCTTTTAAAAATATCAATTGAAAAGACACGATAATTCTGAAACACAGAGGTATCACTGGGACAAGATTTGATATAATTAGATATCCAAGGTTGGGTAAGTTTATTCACTTTTCATGATAGGTATAAATTTAAAAGCTGATAATTTTATTTAAAATTTATGGATAACTATCAAAAGTTCTCTAAATATTTACATTTGCTTAATCTAAGTTTATTCAATGTTACATAAAACAAATTGAGCAAATATCTGTGTGAGTGTAATTAACAGTGTTTGCCACATTTATCATTGCATTTCCACAGATATAATATATAGCTTACTTTATCATTTTATGCATTATAAAAGTAGTTTTCTCTTTGGAATAAGCATAAGGCACTTCTAGATTTACATGCATAGCAACCAGAAAAAAAGGAAAGTTCTTTGGAGGTTGTGATATAAATACTATTGACTTATTTTCAGAACAATGTGAAAATTTTCTGTTGTTAAGAATATAGAATAAGCATCAACAAGGCTAAAGATGGGCTTCCCTCTGTGCTTCCTTGCAAGTGTGTGTGTGTGTGTGTATGTGTGTGGAAGAGACAGAGATCACATTTAAAATGCTTCTTTGAGAACAAAATGGCAGGAGTACAAAAGGGCACTTGTTAATATTTAATGTATAATCTAAATCTAGGCACATCCATTCCTGTAGAACTGCCAGACAGGAAAAGTTACAATACTCTTAAACAGGTCTTCTTCCTTTATTGCTTTAAAAAATAAGTATATTGAAAGTCTTCTATGACAGACTCAGTACTAGTTATAGGGTGTTATGATGAATAAATCAAACCCTACCATAGGAGCATTTATAGTACATTGAAAGACAAAGGCTTGTTATCAGATAATCTCACTGAAACTCATGAGTGCAATGAAAATGGCAAAGGTGAAACTGGAGAAGGCAGAATAATCATGTTGCATCCATTCTTTCACTGAATTCTCTCTTTATTTTCCATATTCTATTCATTTTAATATTATTTATGACACTGCATACTGGTGACTACATAAATCTAGAGGTTATTTAGTTGCATAAAAGAATTCATCAAGAAACTCATAGTTAGGTACACTAACTTCTATTCAATTATGGATATACTATATTTACATATACATCAATTCCTCTGAATACAATATTACTTTTAGGGAGATATCTAGCTGGACGATGATAACTTTTTTTTTTTTTTTTTGATATGGGACTACTCCCTACAACCTTTTGAAGAAAACTAAAAAAGAAGAGTAAGAAAAACACATTAGTAACAGAGTAATATTAGCTATGTTTCTTTAATAAATAAATGTATACAAGTGATCCTAGTTACTGATTAAATGCTTTTGCAAAACAAACAAACAACATGTGTGGTTCACTGAATAGATATTGAAAACTACTAAATGTTAGAAGATATCCCTCCAGGTGATCTGATTTCAGTCTCCCTTTGTCTTTGATCTACTTCATAACTCTTTAGTGGTAAGGTAATCAATAACCAAGTCAATGATTCCTACAGAGGTTCCAATTCTGTTATGATCAGTAGAATTTCAACTAATAAACTGTCCCCCCCAAAGAAAAAACTATTTTGCCTTTATTTGCATAATCATTTCAACATTCTTGATCTATATATGTGATTTTTCTTTGTATTTCTTTTTGAATCAGTTACATCGTCAGTTACATCGCCTCAAGAGTTAATAAAGTCTCTAACTCAGTTTCATTTTTAGATCAGTATGAAAGTCATGATTGTCCTTATTTTTCAAAAAATACTTCATAGCACTATTAATAACACTCTGTCTAAGCACCTCAATGCTTTCTTGAAAATCTTAAGTGAGTTAGATACTTAGGACAGATTCACTAAAAGCAGAGTCTTAGGCAGGGGTTAAGATGTGCCTGAATTTGGGAGTAAGAGCTCTTCAGGGGAAAAAAAAAAAAAAAAAAAAATATATATATATATATATATATATATATATATGAAGCAGTATAGGGAAAGAAAGAGAAGACCAAACAAAATTGTCTTTTATTTTAGGTTAGGGGTGGGGCTTTTAAACCTCCATATTGTTAATCATGGACAGAAGGACATCCCTTGAGGGAGGGAGGATGTTGTAAGTTTCTTAGTGAGGTGGCTTCCATTAGTCAATTAAGGTAATTGACCTGGCAACTCTGAAACATTACCAGACAACCTGCACAATTGCCAAGGGCTGTACCGAACAGGGGTCTAGATTGGACAGTTTTACATCTACCATAGTAATTTTCATCTATTGTGAAGTATGAAAGTCACTCAGTCATGTCCGACTCTTGGCAACCCCATGGACTACTATACAGTCATGGAATTCTCCAAGCCAGAATACTGGAGTGGGTAACCATTCCCTTCTCTAGCAGATCTTCCCAACCCAGGGATCAAACCCAGGTCTCCTGCATTGCAGACAGATTTTTTACCAGCTGAGACACTAGGAAGCCCTTACATCTACCACTGCTCATAAAGATGCCTTGTATCTAGGCCCTCATATAGCAAAACCTAGATACTGTAAACATTTATATTCAGTAAGTTACATTTAATTACCAAATAAGTATTTCAGCAAGTATTTTGCTAATTCTGTATACAAAATCAGGGACTTATGCATAAAACTACTTCAGAACGTGAACTTTTTTGAAAACCTACCACCATTCTTCCTAGAAAACCAGAAACAGACTGTTCAGGTCAGAGAATACATGTGGCTGACCTCAGTACAGAAATGGGCAGAGGAAACTCACAAAAGAAGAAATGCAAATCATCAATTAAAATGTCACTCACTATTTCACCTCAATAGCAATAAAAGTATTTCACTAAGATGTGAAGTATTTTTCCCATCTAAAGTGCTAGCATTTTACTTTCTTGGATTAATGAAGGTAGCAGTTAATTTCCAGTTAATTCACTGGAAATTGTGAAACTTTTACATCAGTATAAACTTTTAGAGCAATTTTTAGAGTAAACAAGAGAATATTTTGAAATATCAATTTCACTGGTGAACACAACCCATAGGAAATAAATCAGAACTATATAAAACTGAAAGTTATTCTTGGATAGGCCAAGTTTAGAGAAAGATATTCTCTAAGTAACTTTCTGAAAATATACACCACAAATGTCTACAGAAGCTGAGTTCTCTACTCTGTAGAAAAGAAGTTATTTCATGGCAGGGATGGGACATTTATATGACAAAATTATTAACCCTAAAAAAATGTTCATATATAAAATAATGGAGAGAAAAGAGGGAAGGGAGGAAGGAAGGCACAAAGGAAGGAAGAAAGGGGAATCATGTACATTCATAGATGTAGGACTATAGAAGTCAAGTTCTTCTTGAGAAAATAAAATCAAGATTAAAAAAAAGTCTAAACTAAAAACTCAGTTTTGGTTCCACTTCCTTAATTTTTTGCTGTTGTTCCTGCTCTTAATAACAACATAGTACATATGATAAGATATTTTCAGGTCCCTTAAACCTGTGTTAATACTACTTAATGTAGCTCTTTAAAAACCTATGCATTTGACTGTACAGGACACACAACTGAAAAACCCACATTAAGTTGGTTCTTATTTATTTCACCAGCTAGAATTATATTTAGCTTCCTTGGTCAAATGAATTGTAATACCAGGCTGTAATATGAGCAGCACATGAAATATATTTAAAATATCAACTGTCAGCTCTAAATTTTTGGCTACTTTAAACATTTAATAATGATGTTTTCATTATAATGTCAATTTCTTGTCCTCACAGAAAAACACCCAAAGAGGTGCAAACGAAGGAATATTTCATCAGAAGCTACAGCATGGCTGGTCTTACATGTGTCAAAAAATGACATTCAAATTTTAATTATTCCAAGCCCAAGTCTCGAGTGTATAGATATTCCAAGGTTTCAAAGATCCCAAGCAGAGAATAGGACCAGTACAACAACTGAATGTCCATTGTTTCTGTTCTAATCACTTAAAAGCCTTTAAAACCTTGTCTTTTCCCTCAGACCCAAAAGGCTTTGAACCCTCAGTAGCTCTGAGAAATAACTCAAGACTCATACTTTTGTCAGAACATTCTTGTTCAAGTGTAGTATATACAGCTTCTACCATGTTACCCTGTATTCACATGGCACTAGTTATTCTAATTAGGAATTGCAGGTCAGATAAGTTATTGTCTCTTTAGGAATTACTCTAATCCCAAATTCTTTAGTCAATCACTCCTATCCCAATCCTCTGCTAATTAAACCTCCCTCATCCCACAAAATGAAAGGAATGTTCAAGATACATATTTGGTTCTTCATAGGACACTGTCAAAGCAAGCCTCAAAAAAGCAACAGAATTAATATTTTGGATTCTCTTCAGTCATTGACTTCCCTGGTGGTTCAGATGGTAAAACATCTGTCTTACAATGCAGGAGACCTGGGTTCAATCCCTGGGTCAGGAAGATCCTCTGGAGAAAGAAATGGCAACCCACTCTACAAGAATAATTTCCCCCCCCTGGAAAATCCCACGGAGGAAGGATGTGATAGGTTACAGTCCATGCGGTGGCAAAGAATCGGACACGACTGAGCGACTTCACTTTCACTTTTAAACCATTAATGCAGAAGTTTTCTCAATGTAAAATGTATTATAAAAGAATTTCAGAACTTAAAAAAAAAATCTTTAATTATGAGCCACTGGTTTCTCTCTTATTAAAAAAAAAAGTCATGGCAACAGGAACAGAAATGCAAATCAGGTTCATAACCTACCATTTTTGTATCTCTCTTCCTACTGTTATATGTGACAGAAATAACCGTTTTGAAATAACTAAAGCCAGACCTATTGTACACAATCATAATTTTATCTATTTGAATATCTTTAAACAACCTCACAGAGGGGTCATGGTCTCTAACAAAGCTTAGTCTCCACAAAAAAATACCTATGAGCACTGTAAAAATACTCAGGCATTTTCACTCCCTTTCAAACACAAAGAGAAAACAGTTTTTTGAAAGCTGATAATAATTAAATGGAGATCTAAATGACAAATTTGCTACAGGCTTTTTAAAAAGGCAAATTCATTGTGCTGAACTGAACTTATAATTGTTCATGGAATATTTGCATATGAGAATTATCTGTATTTTTTAAAACAGTGGGATAAAATTGGAATTCTCCTCTTTTCAATATATTTGAATATATCTACATGTGCATAGTATATTGGAGAAACATGGTTATTATATGGAATAACATTTACCACTTTCTGAAATGTTTGAATATAGAGGCAAATGGTACTTAAAAATGGAATTACTTTTTCCTCTAATTCAGTGTTTCTATTTTAATTTTTAAGCTCAAATTATAGATGGTTCAGCAACTATGACTGAGTGAAGATACACCAAATAGGCAGATCATCTGACTCCTTTAGTTAAAACAGTGATGGGTAATTCATGTCTTCAGTGTCACAGATCCTTGCCCATGTGTTATTTTAATAGAAACCATGAAGTTTCAGTTCTATTTATTCCAAAATGGTTAAATAAACACAACTCTGAAAAAGCATCAAAATATATTTATAAATACTTTGCTATGGCATCCTACTAGATAATTTCATTACTTTTTCAGAAATTTCATTATTTTTATGTATAAATTCAAAATTGAAGATGACAAAATTATTGAAGAAAAATCTAAAAATAAAACATCTTCCATAATTTTTGGCTTTAAACATTTATTTAATATGTTTTTACATCAAAACAATCCTCTTGCTTGTCTGCAAGTGTGATGGTTAAATTTCTATATTAACCTGACTGGGCTGAAGGATGCCTAGGTTGCTGGTAAACCATTATATCTGCACGTGTCTGTGAGGGTGTTTGTTTAAGAGATTAACATCTATGTCTGTAGACTGAGTAGTGAAGATGGCACTAAACAATACAGACAGGCATCATCCAATCTGTCTAGGGTCTGAATAGAACAAAACTGGAAGACAGGCAAATCTGCCCTCTCTGCTGGAGCTTAGACATCTGTCTTCTCCTGCCCTTCACGTTCATGCTTCTGGGTCTCAGGCCTTCAGGCTCCGACTCAATTACATCACGTGCTTACCTGGGTTTCTACATGGAGTTTTCTCCCCAGGCCCTCATGATCCAATTTCTGTGATAAATCTCTCACTCACTCTCACTCCATATGAGTTAACTATGCTAATCTGATAGGTTGGGCTATATTTAATGTTTGATATGACTATAAGTGCTAGTGAGGCTTCAGCTTCCCCTAGCGTCCTCACTTGTTTTTCTCCCGTTTCTTTCGGAGTACTCATTCATTTCTAGTGTGAGATTTGTAGATTTAATGAACCAAGAGTTTATATTTGATCTTATCATTTCAATGCATAAAGATCTACCCCACTTCTGCAGCTGTGATATGACTTACACACTCAACAATGTTTATAGCATGCCTTGTTTTTTGGGTCCTTTACCTGCAATTTTTCTTACATCACTCAAAGCAGAATCACTTCTCTCAAATTAGGTTTTTATTACTCAGACACGTTCCCATGAATAAAACTGGACTGTAAATAGAA
The DNA here is from genome assembly GCF_963930625.1 of Muntiacus reevesi. Classification (NCBI taxonomy): domain Eukaryota; kingdom Metazoa; phylum Chordata; class Mammalia; order Artiodactyla; family Cervidae; genus Muntiacus; species Muntiacus reevesi. Next base: position 36,390,584 of record NC_089269.1, read on the forward strand.
AAACATAAAATATACATAATCACTATGCTGGTCCCCCCCACGTTAATAATTCCTCATAAGATGATACAGGATCATTCCCTGAAAGCTCAGACGGTAAAGAATTTACCCGCATTCTGGGGGACCCGGGTTCAACCCCTGGGTTGGGAAGATCCCCTGGAGGAGGGCATGACAACCCACTCCAGTATTCTTGCCTGGAGAATCCCCATGGACAGAGAAACCTGGAGGGCTACAGTCCATGGGGTCACAAAGAGTCAGACACGACTGTGACTATGCACATACACATATAAGATGATACAGTGTTAATTAGATGAGAAAAAAAAAAAGAATATGAGTTATAACTATAGTTGTTTTGGTTCTTTTGGTATGACATTCAAGCTCATACCTTATGTTCATTTCCTCTTAAAAAAAAAAAATACCCTACTATAAATAACTAAATTCTAGATTTAAACATGGGTTTTGATATTTTGTAACATCCTGTATCCACCCAAACCTCTGAGGAAACAGTAAAAGGACATGAAAAGTCAAACACACTAAGGACCATATGTATTTATGTTATTGTTACATATGGTAACTTTTGTCCCATAATAGACATTTTACTGAGGAAAACAATGACCTAAAAGGAGAAAGGTTTCTGGATTAAGCCCTGAGCTGGGAGTTTCAGGGCTGAGTTGCTCTGCTATTAGCCCACTACACAACCAACAATTGTCCCTGACTGATTCCCTCTAAAAGTGTGTGTCCAAGGGTTAAGTGTTCAAGGGACTTGGGGGTTGTTAAGGAAAAATGTATGCCAAGAGGCAGTAACTCATAGTAAGCTTTATGGGGCAGTGCTTAGACAGGATTGTGTGAGAGAGGAAATCCCTGAGACGGGACACCACAGAAAGACTTAAAGGGTGGGGGCCACCAACCAGGAGAGACAGGTAGGGGAACTGTCAAGGAAGAAGGGGCTCAGAAAGGGTGCTTTCATGCTTAGTTGCTCAGCAAAGCATGGTAGAAAGTCGGTGTCAGAGAACTGCAAAGAGTCACAGGAGCCGGGGCCTTACAACTACAAGGCCCTGTCATATCAATAGACAGCACATACACGCTGAAGTTTCACAGCTATGCCAAACAGGTAGGCTCTAAACAGCTAAAAATTTGCCTGAGGGCACTATTTTTTAAATAATTGGATGTGTAAATTTTGAGTTTGGCGCTGGTGGGCTTTCAAATTAATGTGAATTAGCTTGCTGTGAATAAATAAACAACCTAGGGACCATTACACAGAGGCCATTTTTAGCTCATTTGTATAACAAAGTGGAGTAATCATTCTTGCCACATACCTGCCACATGAATGCTGAGGGATTAATGAAGTAATATTTGTAAAGCCTTTTGGGGTTGTTGTCAATGAAGTACTTTATTAATACAAAACACATTATTATGGTAAGAAGCCTTTTCCTAAAGTAGCTTACACACCATCACTCCTGGCATATTCATGAAAGGGCTGTTTATGAAGATTATAAACATTAAAATGATTCCTCCAGGTTTTATTGAGAGGGTACTGGTTTTTGTATTAAAGTATTTCAGGAATTTAAAAAAAATCAATTTAAAGCACAGTTTAATCAAAATTATAAAATGAACATTTGGGTTTGCATACAAATATTTAAACAGTTTTCCAAGAATTATTTCTATTTAAATAAGACTTGCTATGTATAAACTGAGGAAAACATTATTAACATTATGAAATATAAAAAGAAAATCTTGGGTTTACAACCATGTTTTAATATATATCTAAATCACAATTTAACATACATCTAAATCTGTATCTATGACCCGTTTAGGGTAATATTTTTTTAGAATAAATGAATTCACTCTTCATATAGTCACTGTAAATGTCACACTTGAGAACAAATGTGTGCATGTTTCTGACCAACATTTCTATAATTCTTGTATGTGTTTCTACATAAAACATTGCAGTATTCAATTATTTTAAATCAGAAGAAAATTCTCTCTTCGACATTCTTTGGCTCTCTTTTCTCTCTCTGTGTGTGTATATGTACATACATATATGTTTAGTGAGATTAAATGCACAAGTTAAAAGAAATTGTTTTGAATACCATGAGAGCAAATATATCATGGTTAATGAATTTTTTGTATGATTTATTTACATTTGTATAGTTAATGTAACCATAGCACAAGTGAGTGAAAAGATAGCTGAAATAATTTCACATATTCTCATTGGCAAATTGTATATATGTTTCACCATTAACCTAAAAGCAGACATATAATAAAAATGACAACTGATGCTTATACTTCCTCTCATTTTTAATATATCTCCTGTTAAATTTGTGGGTTTATGAAAAGAGGAGCAAAGACAAAATCTAGCTGGGGAAAGATAAAATCTGCATAATCTGATCCAACTGATCATTGTTAAGGCACTATTTATTAGTTATTTACCCTAAGTGTTAATTTTCCACTTTCTCTTTTCTATCAGTCAGTAAACTCCCTCTATATTACCATGCTACAAATTCCTCAGAAACTTTAGCAGGCAAATGGACTGTCTTTATTTTTGTTTGGAGTCCTGGCCCTTAATCTATGATTAATTCCTGGTGATCAGGCCTGAACAGTAATTCACATCAAAAGCATCTATTGCAGTAAATACAGATATTATAATAGGCAATTTAAGGGAAGGAACTTTTAAAAAGAAACTTCAGAGAATATATATATTTTTAATTTTCTACCAAGCAAATAAACAGATCCTCCAATAATTAAAATAATCAGACGTTAACAGGATAGAAACATCCAAAGTAATTCAATATATCCAATGTAGTGATTGATGATCTCACAACAATGGAGAGAGATGGAATACTTTTGCCTTTCTATGTGCTTAATCCACAAAATTGATTTATAATGAGTAAAATCTATTTGTGGTCAGTTGCTCCAGTGTAATCCGGGATGAAACAAATGACCAAGGGCCAGAAAATAGATTCAAGCTGTTCTGAGGTAATACCCAAGAGATCTTACACAGTCTTGGTAGATCTTCTTTCAGATCCATTTGTGTCCTTATTACCAAACTGCCCTCTAACACTATGGAGCTTCTAAATTTTGTAAGAATAATATGCTTTCAAGTCTTATCTGAAACAGTAGACATGCAAATCCAAAGAATCACAGAATTTCCTTCAAGCTGGTGACCAGCCACAATATCTGATAAAACAAAGTGAGAGAACTTTAGTGAGACAATCTACAATCCCCAGTGCTACAGTTCTTCCCATGGCATGATATATTGCACTTTTATTTCTATAACCCATTCAATATTTTCTTCACTTTCAGCCAGAATTTCTACTGGTCTAGTTGCTTTGACTGCAACCAGTGGAGTCTCCAAACATTCATCCCTGAGAAGTCTGTGCTCACAGTTATTTCCCTTGTTCTTCTGTATTTCCTTTCTTTTCTTCTTGATTCACTGATGGGAGGAAGCCAACATGGCAAGAATGACTATTCTGTTTCTAGTTTAGCCTAACTCATAATATTTTTCTTAAGGGAACTATTCTTTTCCTAGGAGCAAAGACTTTAAACTTAGTAATATCTAAAATTGTAAAGATGTGAAGCTCTCATTGGATATAATGCAGCTAGTGACACTTCTACTCCTTGGTTCTAGATCTACTGCTCCTGAGACACTCTGCCATATGTCTGCTCTTGGAACAATGCCTCACATATCCTAGAAACAGTGTACAAATCCTATAGGGTTTTTTGTTGATGTGGATACTTTAGAAGAAATCATAACCATTTACAGACAAGCAAAAGCCAAAAGAATTCAGCACTAATAGATCAGTTGTGCAACCAAACCTAAACAAACTTCTCTAGGCAGAAAAGAAAAGGCCACAACTAGAAACAAAATTACAAAATGGAAAATTACAGGCACACTGGTAAAGGCAAGCAGAGTAAAGGTAGGAAATCATTCATACACAATGATAGTAGGGAAGTTAAAAGACAAAAGTAGCAAAATCATTTGTATCCACAAAACAATTAAGGGATTGACTCTAGAAAAACCTTTAAATAGTATTAAACTGGCCTAACTGCCATATTTGTGTGTGTCTGCCTGTGTGTGTAAAGATCATCATTATTATCATGCCATTCATCTTTTTCCATAAATGGATCCCCTTCTCTGAGGTAGTATTGTTTGTGAGATACTGCATAAATAAATCATCCCTGAGTCTTCAGATACTGGGGATAAAATTAGACAATTCAAGAAATGCTACAGTTCATTGTGTACATACCAAGCCCCTAAAAGTACCATAATATATTAGCTTAAGGTATCGGATCACTGAGAGTCAAATATCCTGATGCTCACTCTGGGTTTCCTTTCTTCTACAGCAATCATTTCCACCTTGCTTTTGACAGTTAAATCCTGCCATTCTGAGCTTTCTAGGATCAGCAATACTATAGATTCAAGTTTCACGGAAACTATGCCCATCAATTCTTGCCTATAGAGAACAGGTACTATGGGGTCTCTCAAAGATACCAGGTTACCTCACTGGGGCATTCCCTATTTCCTCAGTGAAGGGAAAACCTATGGTGCCCATTCAGGAAACATAACTCTTAGACAGTACATGAAAAATATAGTCTTGACCGACTAGCTTATCCTATCCTCAGTACTCCAACAAACTGGTTCAGTCAATTTAACCTCACTTATTCGAGGCCATTTTCAACTTTTAAGGGGACATTTTAGAAAACTATGAAGTCTAGGTCCAATTGTCTTTCCAGTACATAATATCTTGAGCAAATGTGATCTGGTAAATAAATTATCTCCAAGATTATATCCCTCTTATCTTATTGCTATGCTCTTTAAGTCTACTCACAAAGTTTTACACCAGTTTCTGCTGGACCTATTTACCAGATTTTGTATTTTCTTCAGAAAACAAAGACTATTTCATTTTGCTGGATGAGCCACACTGCCCTTTGGATGCTTTTCTGAGAAGTGAGCCTGATTAATTGCCTGAAGGCAACGAAGGGTGAAACAGACACATTCTGAGGAGAAAAAGCATTCTCTTATGAGGAGGTTACCTCCCATGAGGTCATCCCACATGTTTAGACACAAGGACATTTTTCATCTCTAAGACTGGAAAGAGGGCTCTGTTTATCTTATCCCAGAGGGTTTAGGAGACTGTAAGGGTTCAATAATTCCAATATAGAATTACTGAACCTCAATTTTTGAATACCTTTTAAATTGAGGTTCAGTTTCCTCAGTTTCCTTGTCAGGTTGCAAGTCCACCATATGTACTCATCAGAGACTTGCTATAAAGCAAGAACCCTGTCAAGACTCACCATTAATTTTAATTGTCAGCTTTGCTACTTTTACAATTAGATCTGTGGCTTAATTTTCAAGCAAAAACTGCCCCGAGCCTATAAGAGATGAGAGTCTATGCGAAAGCTGCCACAGAAGCTCTCTGTTTTTACAGTTTTACAGGACACCTTCCATTTCCAATTGGCTGCCCTGAGCCTATAATTTTCCTTATGTGGGCTTTCCAAAGTCATTAATGGAAGCCAGCCCATTCTTTAGTCATTATCATTATCACTGCCCTCATACCATTCAAGTGCCACAGCCCCCATATATTCAATAGCGCTCCATCCACTTATACCTCATCCCAATTAATCAAAGGTGAAATCCTTAACACTTGCAATGTGACTACATGCCGCATTTTATCATCATTTTATTCCTGGTATCACCTATTTTACTGTGGGCTTTACAAAAAGCCAGACCTTGAGGCAGACACTCAGGCTACTACTGTATTAGGAAGTACAATTCTAGAGAAACCAGAGGTGGGGGAAATGTGAGTGAGACAGGGAATGTCAGAGAGAAAAAACCAAGTAGTTACCAGCAACTTTGTACCAAGTAAAACCGTTTTTTTGAGAAGCCTAGTCCAGCAATCTGCGATGGTCTAGAAAGGCATGTTGGGGGGAGGGGAAGGAGGTTCAAGAGGAAGGGCCGTGTGTGCTCACTCAGTAGTGGCTGCCTCTCTGTGACCCCACGGACTGTAGACTGCCAGGCTCCTCTGTTCACGGCAAGATTCTCCAGAGATTCTCCAAGCAAGAATCCTGGAGTGGGTTGCCATTTCCTCCTCCAAGAGGAAGGAACTATGTGTATAATTATGGCTGATTCGAGTTGTTGTATGGCAGAAACCAACACACCATTGTAAAAATTAAAAGAGAGAGAGAGGGGGAGAACTAGTATATGTTATTTGTCTAACAACAATCCAGCTCTAGAGTGGAAGGAGAATGTACCTGCTGGCTTCTATCTCTCATGGGTTAAAACTTTTTAAGTCTCTCCAATGTGGACAAGTGAGGGTAATATGCATGTCCTATGGGTTTGCATGTCTTGGGGTCACAGGGGAAAACTGAGGGGGAGGCGGGGGCCCTTGGTTTGGACATGAGGTAAAGAGAGCTTGGGCTGTGTCTGCTGTTTGGACTGCAACTTGGTTGAGCCAAGGGTTGGTTGGTATGAAACAAGTTGGCTTGTTTCAAACAAAAGCTCCGACATATGCAGATTACAAATTGACAAAAGCATAAAAATGAAGTGGCTCGTCCCAACACACACCAAAATCAGAACCAAAACTAAACAGCACTTCTCTTATCCACACTCTTGCTGGTTTTTTTTTTTTTTTTTTTTTTTTTTAACCTCCCAAAGGCAAAACTTTGAAATCTTCTTAACTCTTTCTTCTGGTATTTAGCAAAATATTTTTTTTTTACTAAGTTACTGGTATTCAGGCAAAAGTTTTTAAACAAACATGTTTCTACTATTCTTGTTTCCCCTTTTTTCAAAAAGCATTTTGGGCAATCACTATTGACTTTCTGAAGCTGATAATGAGATCACGTGAAGTACACTACCACATCCAACATTTACACACATACACATGCACAAAATGCGCTTACACTCAAATATGCATATGCACACCCCAGAACACACACGCACACCTGTTCTACTCACTTAAAAATAAGACTGCATTATAACTGCTCGGTTGAATTACTGTCATGACCATATAAATGCTATTCACAGCTGACCCACATTCTAATACATGCTTTGTTGCCGTTCCATTGATCTAGCTTTAATAATTGACTCATTTACTTGCTTCCATAGTTTTATTCCTACTGCTGCTAATTAGGCATCAACCATCAAAAAATAAAGAAAATTATAAAAATTGTCCTCGGGTTCATCGAAAAGAAATCTCCCATGACTCACCAGCCTCCTGCTCTACAGTGAACGACCAGCCCCAGCCTGTAGCTGTGTGCCATAGCTGTCCTTCTGTGGTGTGCCCTCATAGTTATTTTGAGATTTGCTTATTCCTTAATCTTCTGTGAAATTCCTCATTTAGATTCATGGACTCTAAGGTTTTATTTTACTTGTTTTACTTCATTATTTATTAGGGAGTATATCTGCTGAGAAAGAAGAAATGTAATATAACATATTAATACTTTGTACTTCTTAAAATTTGCACTTCTTTCATCTGACTGTTTTTCTGAACCTGTCTGCCAAGTTATTTAGCACACTGCGATCTCATTACTTTGCCAACAAAGGTTCGTCTAATCAAGGCTTTGGTTTTTCCAGTGGTCATGTATGGATGTGAGAGCTGGACTGTGAAGAAAGCTGAGTGCCAAAAAATTGATGCTTTTGAACTGTGGTGTTGGAGAAGACTCTTGAGAGTCCCTTGGACTGCAAGGAAATCCAACCAGTCCATCCTAAAGGAGATCAGTCCTGGGTGTTCATTGGAAGGACTGATGCTGAAGCTGAAACTCCAATACTTTGGCCACCTCATGTGAAGAGTTGACTCATTGGAAAAGACCCTGATGCTGGGAGGGATTGGGGGCAGGAGGAGAAGGGGGCGACAGGGGATGAGATGGCTGGCTGGCATCACCGACTCGATGATGAGTTTGAGTAAACTCCAGGAGTTGGTGATGGGTAGGGAGGCCTGGCATGCTGTGATTCATGGGGTCGCAAAGAGTCGGAAATAACTGAGCAACTGAACTGAACTGAACTGAATCTCAATATTTCCTATTTCCTCAAATATTTTTGTCTAACATTGATCAGATTTTCTGATTAGTCTGTTTTGTACATACAGTTTTTATTCTCTAATATATTTAAAGTGAGAAGTTAGAGGGAATAGATGTACACATGTGCATCAACAAACCATGCTTAATCTTAAGACCATATCTCACATCTTTTCATTTTCTTAAATTATGGAGAAAAAAAGCTATTGAAGAAATTACATGAATCTTAAAAAAAAAGAAATTACATGAATCTTGTGATACCATCACTTATATTATGCACCACCTTTTTTTCCAGCAGGGCATTCCTTTTTTTTCTGAAATTATTACTTCCCTAAATCCAAAATATAAACAGTTTGCCAGACGACAATATTCAAGTAGAGAAAAATTCAAGAATCTCCACAACTCAGTTGGGTGAATCACTTCTGAATCACTCTTATATGTAAAACTAAAATTGTGTGATAGTTTCTTCAATAAGTATGTCAAAATGCAAGTCTAAATCTTGTGATCAAGAACATTCTACATACTGACATTTTCTGAAGATGCAAATTTAAATTGGACCCCACAAAATTTATATTTTCTCTCAAACTCTCTTGCAAAAACTTATTATATTTAACTACATTAGGCAAGCTATGCTTGACTTCCTTGATGGAAAAACAGTTATAAGACATTGTGCAGTCAGAAAACATAACAATGAAATACAGCTTTTAAAGCACATATTACAAACATCATTTATGAATGTGAGGTAAAAATACAATATACACCACCTCACTTATAAAAACAGACATAACAAAAGTTGACGTCAATTGATAAGAATTTTTTTTGAATTTTCACAGGTAGAGATTGATTTACTGCTTTTCAAATATACAATGGTTATTATTAAATTCATTTTATACATAATTTCAATGCTATGGAAGTAAGATCATTTTATAAGAAAGTGTATGCTAGGTTTGTTAAAGTAAGACTGTTATGGCATTCCAGGAATTAACAATCACTCATACTTGTATATATCAGGTTAACCAAAGATGCTAACTTTTTTCAGCTTTTTTAATAATATTATTTTCTTAAACATTTACAAGCAGGTACCAGGAGAGATTTACAAGCAGGTGACCAGTCAATCCTAAATGAAATCAGTCCTGAATATCAACCGGAAGGACTGATGCTGAAGCTGAAACTCCAGTACTTTGGCCACCTGATGCGAAGAACTGATTCATTGGAGAAGACCCTGATTCTAGGAAAGATTGAAGGCAGGAGGAGAAGGGGATGACAGAGGAGGAGATGGTTGGATGGCATCACCAACTCAATGGAGATGAGTTTGAGCAAGTTCTGGGAGTTGGGCATGTTGCAGCCCATGGGGTTGCAAAAAGTTGGATACAACTGAGTGACTGAACTGAACTGAACCAGGAGAGAAGTATTTAAAATAGTATTGATTCAAAATTCTGGGAAAATAATATCTGAATAAAGCTGAGTGCCGAAGAATTGATGCTTTTGAACTGTAGTGTTAGAGAAGACTCTTGAGAGTCCCTTGGACTGCAAGGAGATCCAACCAGTCCATCCTAAAGGAGATCTGTCCTGGGTGTTCATTGGAAGGACTGATGTTGAAGCTGAAACTCCAATACTTTGGCCACCTGATGCGAAAAACTGACTCATTGGAAAAGACCCTGACGCTGGGAAAGATTGAGGGCAGGAGGAGAAGGGGACGACAGAGCATGAGGTGGTTGGATGGTATCACCGACTCAATGGACATGGGTTTGGGTGGACTCCGGGAGCTGGTGATGGAAAGGGAGGCCTGGCGTGCTGTGGTTCATGGGGTCTCAAAGAGTTGGACATGACTGAGAGACTGAACTGAACTGAACTGAACTGAGTAGCAGGGTGGGAAAGAAACAATACAACCTGCAGCAGAGCAAAGGGAGGATCAGTTACACCTCTTTTCTTTGTGAACTTGCTGTTAAGAAAGCGCAGGAATTTAAAAAGAGTGACAATGTTTTACACACAATATCTTGATGTGACAGAGATTTACAAAATTGATGTTTTCTTTCTTCCTGAAATTTAGTTTTAGGAAACCAAATTTTTAAATGTGACACTATAACAAAGTTATGTTGTTTTGGGCCTGTTGTTGTTCACTCACTGTCGTGTCTGACTCTTTGCAAGCCCATGGACTGCAGCACACCAGGCTCCTCTGTCCTCCACTATCACCCAGAGTTTGCTCAAATTCATGTCCATTGAGTCGGTGATGCTATCTATCCACCTCATCCTCTGCCACCCACTTCTACTTTTGCCTTCAATCTTTCCTAGCTTCAGGGTCTTTTCCAATGAGTTGGCTCTTTGCATCTGGTGACCAAAGTATTGGAGCTTCAGCTTCAGCATCAGTCCTCCCAACGAATTGTTCATGGTTGATTTCCTTGAGAACTGACTGCTTTGATTTCCTCTGGCCTGTATGTTTTGCAATATATTTTAAAACAGTATCAGTTTTTGGCTTCAGATTGTAGTGGATATGAATAATTATAAGTGTCATATGTATGGAAAAGAGTTAAATGTTCCATTGTTAAGGCCGTAATTATAAATGTGAGACATTTTTACATCCAAATCTCCTTTTAGAGAAGTGAAAGCATAATGAAGAGCTTTTTGCCTAAAATGGAACAAATATTTATCAATGGAAAGAAGTGCTGTAACGTGTCTAGTTGACATTAAGAAGATTAGTCTTGGCCCTGCAGGAAAGTGAAATTGTCAATTTTATTTAACAACATGATTGTTCCAAAGGAGTTTAATAAGAAATAGCTGAAATTTTTTTATATCCTAAATCAAATCTTGTTTTCAAGTGAATCATCTAATAATTTACCCCAGTATATTCTGTATAACCTGAAATCTTAAATTGATTTTCTTCACATTTTTAATTAATTTTATTCTAATCCCTAATCTCTTTCATGATAAATGCACACTCAGCTATACAAGTTAAACTTTGACTCAATTGTACAGGCCAGTTTAATTTGAAGTTTTCAGGAGTGCATTTTTATATACACACAGTCTATGAATTATTACATTACAATAACACCAGGAACAATAATAATGGATCGAAAGGTCTATGGCCTTTTAAAGAATCTATGAAAATCTCCTGGGTGAATGATTAATACAAAGTACGTACAAAGACAGATGGTGTAAGATCTTTGACATTATACCATGTTAGTATTTCAGACCAGTTTGTTATAGAAAAAGGTCACTCAATATTAGAGACAAGCTGTAAGAGAAATCATAGCCTGGAAGACTGAGAAATAAAGCTGAAAATAATAGTAGGACTTCTCTGAAAATTTCTTGTTTTAATGACTGCATATAAACAAATGTGTTAAAAAGCCCTCAACGGACATAAAGAAGTAAAAATGCTCTATCACTCATACAACTACTAGAGTATTTTCACTTTCAGTTAATTCAATACATAAATATACATAGTTTTTAAAAAACAGTTTGGCCCATATCTATCTGTCTTTTTTCTCTAAATTCACATCACCTTTGATTACATTTTCTCCTGTCTGTAAATACTATACATATTGTTGACACCCTGATCTATGGTTTTCAACACCATGATCTACAAGGATCTTCAGAATTTTGTGTACAATTCCTTTGACATTTCTCTCTGAAAATCTAACTTAATGTGAACATGGACACAAAGTAGAATTATTGAATCCTACTTTCCCCCATATGATCTCTGTTTTTCTTGAATCTTACATAGTATCACATCTACACAACACAAAAATCAAGTATATATTTTTAGTTCTTCCCTTTCCCTAAATGTCTGTATCATTTATCATCAAATTCTTCAATCACTATCTTTAAAATATATACTAAATCCCCACATATTTCATCTCAACTACAACCATCTATATCACCAATATCTGTCCCCAGATGTGAAGAGTTGACTCACTGGAAAAGACCCTGATGCTGGCAAAGACTGATGGCAGGAGGCAGAGGGTGACAAAGGATGAGATGGTTGGATGGCCTCACTGACTCAATGGACATGAGTTTGAGCAAACTCCTGGAGATAGTGAAGGGCAGGGGAACCTGGCCTGCCACAGTCCACAGGGTCGCAAAGAGTCTGACATAACTTAGCAACTGAACAGCAACAAAAATGTGCTGTGCTGTGCTTAGTCGCTCAGTCCTGTCCCTCTTGCAACCCCATAGACTGTAGCCTGCCAGGCTCCTCTGTCCATGGGATTCTCCAGGCAAGAATACTGGGGTGGGTTGCCATTCCCTTCTCCAACAACAAAAATAGGTTACTGTAATACACACTTAGCAACCTTTCTGTTTCTAATCCTGGCCTTTACAATCCATTTTCCATATAGCCAGTTACTATACACCTTTCCAAACAAAATTATTTATGTAATTTCCTACTTAAATTGTTTCAGTCATTTCCCAAAACAGTAATAATAAAACCCAACTCTTTAAACTTCCCTGGTAACTCAGTTGGTAAAGAATCCGCTTGCAGTGCAGGAGACCCTGGTGCAATTCTTGGGTTGGGAAGATCCATTGGAGGAGGGAAAGGCTACCCTCTCCAGTATTCTGGCCTGGAGAATTCCATGGACTGTATAGTCCATGGGGTCACAAAGAGTTGGACACTACTGAGCAACTTCCACTTTCATTTCCTTTCTTTCAACTGAATTACAAACATGATAGGACCTGCTCCTATCACATCCTTTAACCACCTATTCTCCCTACATTCCAATTATTTTCCAGTGATACTCACTTTTGAAATGCTCCAGATCATTCCTATCCTAGGACATTGGTGACTATTGGCTGCTCTTCTTGGGATATACTTCCCTTTAGTCTTCATGGAGCTGAAACCTTACCTTCTTGTTGCTGTTAGTCACTAAGTGGTATCTGACTTTTTGGTGACCCTATGGCCTATACCCCACCAGGCTCCTCTGTCCATGGGGTTTCCCAGGCAAGAATACTGGAGTGGGTTGCCATTTCCCTCTTCAAGGCATCTTTCCAACCCAGGAACTGAACCCACATCTCCTACATCAGCAGGTGGATTCTTTACTACTGAGCCACCAGAGAAGCCCTCTTACCTTCTTACATGCCCCAAAATAGCATGCATAAAAATGAAATTACAACAACAAAAAAGAAAATAAGGAACCCTGACTTATGCAGTGAAAAAAAAGGGGGACCCCGAAGTGACACTAAATAAAATACCCAAAAGATTAGCACAGAAGACTACATATTAGATTTATGTTTTTGACTCTTAATTCACTTGAATGTTTTAAAGTGAATTAGTGATCTTCTCATACCACCTCCAATATGCTCCATATGCCCATATCAGTTGATGGCTAATACATCATTGCTGGTCATATAAAATCCCCTTAGGATTGACTTTGACACCTCTCTCTGTTTCATAAATGGTATCTGTTCTGTCTGAATTTTATGTTTACACATAATATATCCAGAATTTGGTTACTTCTCAACACATCTATTATTCCACCTTGGGTTAAATTTCCATTCCATATGGCTTCCAGCAGTAGCCTCCATAGGGATCCTAATGAAAGTAAGTTGTATCCTGTTTCTCTTCTGCTGAAAAACCATCCATGGACTTCCCAGCTCACTCAAGGAAGAAAGAATCGTTATTTAAATGGGTAATAGGAATGACAGGACCTGGCTTCCAATTCAGATCTACTGTCATCTCCCACTTGTCCTCTTTGATCTTGTCACAAAGGCCTCACTGATCTTTTAAATCAAACCAAACCTTTGCAGGCAGGATTTGCCACTTCCTTGGCTCTCTGCCTTAAATGCTCTCTGCTCTGGCATTTACCTGGCTTTTTCACTCATCAACTTCAAGTCTGTTTTCGAATGCTAACTTCTCAGCGGGAGATACCTAAATACTATATTTAAAAATACATTCTCTTTCTTTCCTCACACTTTCTCTCTCTTCCTTGTTATTGAAAATATTTTTATAGCACTATTAACCATCTAATATTCTATAAATTTTAATTTGTTTATACTCTTCTCTCTCCTAAATGAATATAAATTATACAAATGTAGGAATTTTTGCCTATTTTGTTCAATGTTATCCATATGCTTAGTAGATAGGATGGTAATGTTGGATTTTAAATAAATAAATACACAAATGACCAATTAGTTAATGAACCTGAAATACAATATGAAAACTTTGAAGGAGAAAAATTTAAACTTTCTGGTAAGACTTAAAGGATACACATGTCAATAGCATTTACTCCATGTTTACAGATAAGAATGATCATTACAAACTAATCAATCTCTTCAAATAGTTATTGATGCAATGCAACTTAAAGACAAATGACAATAGAAATTTAATTTTTTGAATACTTGATAAGCCTATTAACATTATATAAAATAAATGGGTTCTAAGAATATTCAAGATATTCCCAAGAAGGGTATATTGGTGGCATTTGCCCTATCAGATAGACATTCTAATTATAAATGCATTGTGTGGTAGGCATCATCTAAGACAGCATTTGGTAATTTCTATTTCTTGGTCTTTTCACCCTTTGAAATCCACTCTGCTCAAGTGTCTTCAGAATTTAATGACTTGTATGTAATAAACGTGCTCAGTCATTAGGCCGTGTCTGACTCTTTGTGACCCCATGGGTCCATGGGATTTCCCAGGCAAGAATACTGGAATGGGTTGTCATTTCCTTCTCCAGGGAAACTTCCTGACTCAGGGATCAAACCTGTGTCTTCTGCATTGTCAGGCGGGTTCTACACCACTGAGCCATCAGGGAAGCCGGTGTAATAAAGAGAATAGGGCAGCTATAATGTGATGCTAATGTAGAGGCTGGGTAATACAAAGACTATGGCCTTTGTCTTGGGTACACTCTCTTTCTCTCTTCCTCAGGATGCTTTCTCTGTAAGGTGAAAATACAGCTTCCATGACATCAGACAGCTCTGTGGGTAGCCGCAGGTAGTGAGGCGAAGGACAGCCAAGTTTGGACACAGATCCTCCAGTTTACACTGTTGTTCCGTCAGTATCTGGACTACAGCCTCATGTGAGACTTGACCCAGAGGCACATGATGAGGTCATGTTTGTATCGTGGGCCCAAAGAAGTATAAAAATGTGTGTGGTTATTGGATTGTAACTTTGGGTATAATTTATAATGCATTATAGCAGCATAGTATGCAGCAAAATCAGAGTAATTAGGAAATGATGTATTAGAAAGAAGATATATAAATGTTTAGAGATGAGAACAGAGAGCCCAGAAACATATATATGCATATATAAAATCTTGATACAAAATAAATATGGACTTGTAGATTTTAAAAAAGGGTACCACTTATTGCCGATTTGTCTAATGAAATTTAAAACGTGATTTTTTTTTTTTTCTCATAAAGTTGAAAAAGTGAAATTGGAAGAATACTAACCAATCAAGAATACTACTTATTTCCTTAGAGCTGAAACATTGAAGCTTTATTTTGAGCTTCTGGAAGAACATATTATTATGACAAAAGTTTTATTGTTACTAGAATATGAAGTGCTGTAAAAAATTGGTACTGACAGAAGAAACTGATTGGTTGAATTATCAAATGCTTTCAGTCAAGATTCTAATACAACCAAATCAATTGGATTTCTGTTCTTTTGTCATTTAAGCTCATTTGTCTTGGATGGGGAAATAAATGGGAAAAAAACAGGAAATAATTTTACTCATTCACTAAAATAGTCCCATTATTTTTTCTGAAATAAACGTTTTATAAATTATCCAAGGTTAATGCTAGCAATAGTCCGAGTAGCCTGCTGAAATAAATAGGACAAGAAGATCTATAATTATTATCTAACATCTTAACAAGGTATATATCTACTAATGTGGCTAACTAACCATCAAATGTCACTGGAAGATAGACTGACAACCAGTAGCAATCAACAAGCATTTCACACAGAAAGATATCTGAATGACACAGGTTAACTGCCTTGTTAAAAGTCACATGTTGATTTGTTAAAAAACAAAAACCTGTCTCATCTCTCACCAAGAAGACAAATTACTATTACCACTTTACAAATACTTCCTAAATAAATTGACAGTTATGTTTAACCAGTGATTGTTTTGGTTACTACCCTTTGCATTAATGTCAATAAAATATGTACTTGTATTTTTTCTGCATCCAATCTAATTTTTTAAGGTCTATGCTTTCATAAAATAGAATTTAAGCATTGAGATGATCTTCAATAGTAATTTCTCCATTTTTATCACTAAATTTATGGGCTATAAAAAGAAGAGATTAAACTCTAGCTGTGTCAGATCATAAAGAGAAAGTCTCAAGGTATTTGACCTTATAGACTTTGTATGAATTAGTGTCTATCAAAGATGATGAAAAGCTATTAACTGAAAATCCTGAATATATCATAGAATTTTTAATAGAAGTTTGGGGGTTCCATCATTCATTGATAATATATAATTTTAGGAATTGTTTTGGTGAATTATCAGATTTAATTGTGTGATGGAGATACTGATATACGTTATGATCTTAACAATACATTTTGTAATTAAATATACAGTGAATTTAATGTCTATGATTCCTTCAGGTAAACTTCTGGTAGCTTAGCTGTGTGTGTGTATAATACATTTAATTTTCATCTTTCATATATGTATGAAAAATATATGATGTGTGATAGAGCTTCAGTGTTCTATCATTTGAAATCACCACATTAAGTGTAAATACTCTCTACCCTGCCCTTAAAAGATAGTCTGACCAAAAATCTTTGATGGAAATTATAGGAATTAATGACTGCTATAACAGGGTATTTAAAATAAATTATTTTTATTTTACATATGCTGTAAGCTCCAAGATAATAAAACATCAACTTCTCATACATCAAGGTGAAGTATAAATTCACTCAGCAGAACAAGAAAAAAGTTTCCTAAAATAAGTTTGGGATACTTTTAACATTACCCATATTCAGGACACATACTGGTCAAGATTGCAAATTAAAATATACATAGGTCGGAGAAAGAAAAATCAATAAAAGGCATATTATGCAAAGTAGAAACATCTACTCTGCAAAGACTTTATTAATTAGATGAAAAGAAAAGTCACAGAATAGGAAAAAATATTCACAAATCATATACCAAAGTCTTTTTATTCAGAATATATAAAGTGCTCTCCACACTCAACAGTAGTAAACAAGTCAATTAGAAGATATGCAAAGGAGCTGAACAGAAACTTTCATTAAAAAGGAGAGCAGATGGAAAATAAACACATGGAGAGATATTTAATTCATTAACCATTAGGGAAATGCAAATTAAATCTATGCTGAGATAGTACTACATACCTATTAGAAAGGCTGGGATTAAAAAAAAAGAAAAAGAAAAAGTACTGATTATTCCAAGCACTGGTGAGAATGTGAGAAATTGCATTTCTCAAACATTTCTGGAAAACAATTTGGCAATTTCTTAAGAAAAATAACATACATCTGCCATACAACCTAGCTATCATACAGATGGATATTTATCCTAGAACAATGAAAACATATATTCATAGAGAAACCTGTGTATCCATGTTCATAGCAGATTTGGACTCATGTGAGCCCAAAACTAGAAATAACCCAAATGTTCTTTAACAGGTGATGAAAGAACAAATGGTGGTACACCATTGCGACTGAGTATTACTCAGCATAAAAAGGAACTGACTATTGATTTACACAATAATTTTGATGAATTTTGAGGTCATTATGCTGAGTGAAAAGCCAGTCTCAAAGGTTACATATTGTAAGAATTAATTTCTATAATTCAAGTTACACAATCACTACAGTAGAGAAAAGATAAGTGTTTATTATGGACAGGGTTTGGAGGACACTGGAACACCTCCTCTAAAAGAAAAAGGGAGGATTTTTGTGTGTGTGTGATGGAAGAGTTTTTGTTTTCTCATTCTGATGATGCTTACACAAATCCATACACATGATAAACTTACATAGCACTATACACCCAAAAACTGCGCATGTAAAAACTAGTGAATCTGAACAAGATTTGTAACTATGTAGTATTGTGCATTTCCTGTTTCTAACACCATAGTATGGTTATATAAAGGAATCTGGGTAAAGAATACACAAGAGCTCTCCGCATTAATTTAACAACTTCTTACAAGTCATTTTCAAAATAAAAACTTCAAAAGATGCTTTACCATAAAATTCCACTGAAGTATTAAAGTACCTGTGATGGGAGTATTTATGGTGTCACTGATTCTACTTATTATTGTCTTAATTTCTCTGAAAATTTTGTAGTGATAATTGCTGTGTAAGTGCTGGATCACACAGTTGTGTCCAATTCTTTGTGACCCTATGGACTGTAGCCTGACAGGGTCCTCTGTCCATGGAATTCTCCAACCAAGAATACTGGAGTGGGCATGCTGTGCCCTCCTTTAGGGGGTCTTCCCAACAGAGGGATTAAACCTGCATCTCTTAACATCTCCTGCATTGGCAGGTGGGTTCTTTAGCACTAGCGCCAACTGGGAAGTCCTTGTAGTAATAAAACATAATCATTTATTGAGGATGCATTCCAATCTCACTCCTCTCAGCTCCAACAATAAAGGTTAGGTGATACTCAGACCTCACCTCAAACCTAGGAAATGAAGCTTCACCAGTAACACACAGAAAGCACTTGCAATATTTTGTTTGTTTGTTTGTTTGTTTGTTTGTTTCTGAGAACTCAGTAGAATTTTATCAGACTCACCCTGAAATGTTTAAGAAAAGAGAAGGTAGATGAATGAGTATTCTCACATGAGGGAAAAGGAACACCAGATGTGCTGTGATTGTCCTGTAGTCTGAGTATGGATCCAGATAACAGTCTTGTGTGATAGAGAGGATATAGAAGACTGGGATTGAAGCCAAAAATAATTCATGGAAAAGGAAGTTCTAAGACTCCCAAAGGCACTGCGTCTTTGAAATTATGTTTGGCATATAAAGCTGAAACTGTCATAGTTCATTTGAGAAGAAGTGCTATCTTTTTTCCTTTTTTTTAATGTGGCTGCAATAGAAATTTCAGTCAATAATGTTCTGTTCAAAAAAGTTAAAAGTTTACAAGGACACGTCCTACTGTGAGTCTGCTGGAGATTTTCTTTGCTCCTGACTCTGGTACTCAGAAACTCTGAGGCACCTTGCTCTTGCCTGTTCTTCTGATACACCTAAGCCTAGAAATACAGAGTTTCTTCTTTGACCACTTGTTTTGACTTCTCACTAGCTGTCATCCTTTCTTTTCCCAATAGAGAGAAATGATGTGTGATGCCCAAATGACCTAATCAGGAAAAAAGGATATCTTTAGCCTCTTACTATTCTTTGTTAGTTGGTCCAATTCAGAGAACTTAAAAAAAAATAATTTTATTTGGGAAATGGGGCCTTGATACATGTTACTTTTCTCAAGTCACTCCTTATTCAACAGTAAATATGAAAGTATATGAGCTATTTTTGAAATACTAAAACAGCGTTGCTGTTCTTCAGTCACTAAGTCATGACAGACCCTTTGGGACGTCATGGATGGCAACACTCCAGGCTCCTCTGTCCTCCACTGTCTCATGGAGTTTGTTCAGATTCATGTCCACTGAGTTGGTGATACTATCCAATATCTAATCCTCTGCCGCCAATCCTCTTGCTTCCAAGATGCTTGCTTCTTGGAAGAAAACCTATGACCAACCTAGACAGCATATTAAAAAGAAGAGACCTTACTTTGCTGACAAATGTCCATCTAGTCAAAGCTATGGTTTTTCCAGTAGTCGTGTATGGATGTGAGAGTTGGACTATAAAGAAAGCTGAGCACAAACACTTGATGCTTTTGAACTGTGGTGTTGGAGAAGACTCTTGAGAGTCCCTTGGACTGCAAGGAGATCAAACCAATCCATTCTAAAGGAAGTCAGTCCTGAATATTCATTGGAAGGACTGATGCTTAAGCTGAAACTCCAATACTTTGGCCAACTGATGCAAAGAACTGACTAACTGGAAAAGACCCTGATGCTGAAAAGATTGAAGGCAGGAGAAGGGGATGACAGAGGATATGATGGTTGGATGGTATCACCAACTCAATGGACATGAGTTTGAACATGCTTTGGGAGTTGGTGATGGACAAGGAGGCCTGGTGTACTGTAGTCCATGGGGTCACAATGAATCAGAAATTTTTAAGCGACTGAACTAGAACTAGGTTTGTCAAATCTTTCCTTTCAAGGAGCAGTATCTTTTAATTTTATGGCTGCAGTCACCATCTATAGTGATTTGGGAGCACAAGAAAATAAAATTTGTCATTGCTTCCACTTTTTCCCCTTCTATTTGCCATGATGGGACCAGATGCCATGATCTTAGTTTTTTGACTGCTAAGTTTCAAGCCAGCTTTTTCACTCAAGAGACTCTTTAGTTCCTCTTTGCTTTCTGCCATTAGAGTGGTATCATCGCATATCTAAGGTTGCTGATATTTCTCCTGGCAACTTTGATTCCAGCTTGACATTTCCCATGATGCACTCTGCAAAGAAGTGAAAGAAGCAGGGTGACAATAAACAATCTTGTTGTACTCCCTTCCCAATTGTGAACCAGTCAGTTGTTTCCTGTTCAGTTCTAACTAGCTTCTTGTCCTATATACACATTTCTCAGGAAACAGGTAAGTTGGAATGGTACTCTCATCTCTAAGAATTTTCCAGTTTGTTGTGATCCACACAGTCAAAGGCTTTGGCATAGTTAATGAAGCAGAAGTACATGTTTTACTAGAACGCCTTTGCTTTCTCCATGATCCAGTGAATCAGTGGGCAATTTGATCTCTGGTTCCTCTGCCCCTTTGAAAATCAGCTTGCACATTTGGATATTCTTGGTTCCTACATTTTTGAAGCCTCACATGAAGGATTTTGTGCATACCTAATTGTATGGTAGTTTGAACATTCTTTGGCATTGTCCTTCTCTGGGATTGGAATGAAAACTGACCTTTTCCAGTACTGTGGCCACTGCTGAGTTTTCCAAATTTGGTGACATATTGAATGTAACACTTAAACAGAATCATCTTTTAGAATGTGAAATAGCACAACTGGAATTTCATCACATCAACTAGCTTTGTTGGTAGTAATGCTTCCTAAAGCCCTCTTGACTTCATACTCCAGGATGTCTGGCTCTACATAAGTGACCCACGACATCGCTGTTATCCGGGTCATTAAGGTCTTTCTTGTATAGTTCTCTGTATTCTTGCCACAGCTTCTTAATTTTTTCTGGTCCTTTTAGGTCCTTACCGTTTCTGTCCTTTATCTGTCCATCTTTGCATGAAATGTTCCCTTGTTATTGAGTGTTAAATGAACTAAAGCAGTTCAGGCTCCTTTAAACAGGAGGTGAGCATTCTCATTCATGCTTTCCTTAAGCCGTGTGCAACAATGTATCTTACCTGAGAACTGTCCTTTCTTTAGGAGCTAATGGCAACCCACTCCAGTGTTCTTGCCTGGAGCATCCCAGGGATGGCGGAGCCTGGTGGGCTGCCGTCTATGGGGTCTCACAGAGTCAGACATGACTGAAGCGACTCAGCAGTAGCAGCAGCAATGAACACACAGTTCAATGCCTCATTCATGGAAATGCTTTTATTAGACTCTATGTTAATAATTATAGTTGTAACAAATCTTGCTTGGGGAACCTGTTTCTCAAGACTTGTACCCCTGATGACACAGCAACAGTATATCTCACCCAGAGACACTGTAGAATCCATTCTCTCTGGTTAATCTTGTGCCAAAATTATCTCAGGATGTATGCCTTGGGAAAGGGCCTGGGGGAACTCTTACAACTTTGAGGTATTCTTTTTATCTATTCTCATCAGTCAGTTGAGAAGTATATAAGGCCCTGCTTAAGCTAGTGGCATCAGAAGCTACCCACTTCTGATGCCTATGTCAGAAGACTTTTCTATCCTTTTACACTCTAACAAACTTTTTCACATGAAGCTCTGAGTGACTGAGCCTGCGTCTTTTCGTCCCGGAGTGAAATTACCTCCTTTGGAGATCAACAGTCCGTTCACCACTGCACCATAACCTATCAGTATCTCCAATTTATAGAAGAGATCTCTAGTCTTTCCCATTCTATCATTTTCCTCTCTTTCTTTAATATGTTCATTTAAGAAGGCCTTCTTATCTCTCTGCTATTCTCTGGACCTCGACACTCAGTTGGGCATATATTTCCCTTTCTGCCTTGTCTGTTGCTTCTCTTCTTCCTCAGACAACTACTGTGCTTTGCATTTCTTTTTCTTTGGGATGGTCTTGGTCACTGCCTCTTGTACAGTGTTAGGAACCTCTGTCCATACTTCTCCAGGCACCTGTCACCAGACCTAATTCCTTGAATCTACCCATCACCTCCACTGTACATCATAAGGAATTTGATTTAGGTCATACCTGATGGCCTAGTGGTTTTCCCTACTTTCAGCCTGAATTTTGTGATAAGGAAGTGATGATCTGAGCCATAGTCAGCTCTAGGTATTGTTTTTGCTAACTGTATAGAGCTTCTCCATCTCTGGCTGAAAGGAACACAATATGATTTGGGTACTGACCATCTGGGTACTGACTACCTGGTGATGTCCATGTGTAGAATCATCTCTTGTGTTATTGGAAGAGGGTCTTTGCATGACCACTGTGTTCTACTGGCAAAACTCTGTTAAGTACCCTGCTTCATTTTGTATTCTAAGGCCAAACTTGCCTGTTACTCCAGGTATCTCCTGACTTCCTACTTCTGCATTCCAGTACACTATGAAGAAAATACATGTTTCTTTTGGTGTTAGTTCTAGAAGTTGTTAACTTTAGCTTCTTCTGCATCAGCTGCTGGGACATACACTTGGAATACTGTGATGCTGAATGGTTTCTCTTGAACAGAAACTGAGATCAGTCATCTTTGAGACCAGGCAAGTACTGCTGCATGTCAGACTCTTCTGTTGACTAGGAGAGCTACTCCATCTCTTCTAAGAGATTTCTGCCCATATTCGTAGATATGACAGTCATCTGAATTAATTTTGCCCATTACTCTCCATTTTCGTTCACTGATTCCTAAGATGTCGAAGTTCACTCTTGCTATTGTCTGCTTGACCACATCCAACGTACCTTCATTTACAGACCGAACATTCCAGGTTCCTATGCAGTATTATCCTTTACAACATAGACTTTACTTTCACTACCAGACACATCCACAACTGAGCTTCATGTCCTCTTTGGCCTAACTGCTTCATTCTTTCTGAAGCTATTAATAATTCCCCTCCACTCTTCCGCAGTCGCATACGGGACACCTTCTGACCTGGGGGGCTCAACTTTCAGCATTATGTCTTCTGCTATTTCATACTGTTCATGGAGTACTCTAGGCAAGAATACTTGAGTGGGTTGCCATTTTCTTCTCCAGTGCATCAGGTCTTGTTAGAACTCTTCACTGTGACTCTGTTAGTGTTGGGTGGCCCTGCAAGGCATGGTTCATAGTTTCACTGAGTTACAAAAGCCCCTTTGCCATGACAAGACTATGATCCATGAAGGGAATGTCTTTTACATCACAACATTGTTTATTATGTGAACTTTTTACAATGTAAACAAAAAAAAAAAAAAGAAATGCAATACATGGATATTGCCTAATGCAGAATAGTGACTTTTTTTTTTTCTTTTCAAGAGCTGTGTAAAAGAAAAAGAAATGTAAAAGAAAAAACTGCACATAGGTAGAAATACATTGGTAATTAGATTCACCATTTGCCTAGAAATAATTAGGGAAATTACTGTTTGACAAGTTCTATTTTTACCATTTGCCACTGAATCTTTTCTTTAACATAATTGAAGTTTTAAAGTCATACCTATATTTTGAGTGTTGGAAAATGACTTATTTATAAGTATGATTCATATTAACAGCATTGTGTTTTGTCATTTTCTAAAGAAGTTTAAAATTTCCCATTTAATTTACTAGACATGATTTTTAAAGTCTTGCTAAACCTACCATTTGTCATGGGATCTTGGCCATGTTACATTGGTATGTACCTGCTATACTGAAGAAATATTTATGCTGTGTAACTGCAATTAGTTAAGTTATAGTAATAATATGCACTAATAATAAGCACAATATTAATCATAATGTTAGGCACTAGAGTGAAAATAGAGTAATGTAAAAATTGTACTTAGAGAAAAACTAAAGGAAAATACAACAATACATAGAACTGACAGAAATAATTTCATGTATTCAAAAATACTTACTTTTCTAATTATATAAACACTTACTAGATAAGGGGCTTCCCTGGTGGCTCAGAGAGTAGAGAATTGGCCTACAGTGAGGAAACCCAGGTTAGATCCCTGGGATGGGAAGATCCCCTGGAGAAGGAAATGACAACCTACTCTGATATTATTGCCCAGAAAATCCCATGGACAGAAGAGCTTGGTAGGCTACAGTCCATAGGATCACAGTCGGACATGACTGAGCGACTAATACACATACACACCTACTAAATAATAACTGAGCTGCTAACATTTTATCTTTCTGTTTCCAACTTAACAGAATACAAATACTTTTTAAAATTACCTTAAGTACATTACCTTGTTTTGTTTTTAAATGTAGAGTTTGCATTAGCACTCTGATTACATAAAACTACTAATACAAACCAAAATTTTTGATTTTGGATGTCAATTTAGAATTTTTTTTCTATTTTTTTCCCTTTTTTAAATTAATTAATTAATTTTTTTATTGTAGTGGTTTTTACCATACATTGACATGAATCAGCCATGGATTTACATAGAATTCAGAAAAACATGTTTTAATCTTTCTTACATCTTACTTCTTTATTTACATACTTTTAAATAAATGAGTGAAAGCCTAATTAAAAAAACCAACAGAAATTATGGTTGATATTTCTGATCAACAAAAATTAGCAAAATGCCTATTCCAGAATAAATAGAACCCAACCAGTCATGGAGCTATGACTTATGGGGCCTCATCTACCAACCTGCTTCAAACCAAGCAGTTGTTTTGATCTCTATTATATATTGGCAGCAACACATAATTCTATTTGAAGAAAGAGCTCTGCTGCTGAAAATGAAGAAAATACCACCAAGATCTTCCACTGCCTTCAGGGTTAACCTACACCATTTCTGGATTGGGTTCCTAGATTCCATGTAAAATCTGTTAGAAAGATGGTAACGATAACCCTATATGGAGTGACCAAGCTTTATATTACCTTAATCCCGTTCTTCACCTTGTTTCACAGATACCATGGTCTCCTAATAATCTTCTTGTTGAATTTTCTCCTCTTCCTGACCTCTGATTGCTGGAGGGTTCTGAGACAATGTACTCACATGTTAGGGCCTCTTTATCTGTCCTTCCATCTGAATGGCCTCATTTAAGTGTATATCTTTAAATACCATGTATGCATTTAAATATCATTCATGAGCTTCCCTGATGACTCAGACAGTAAAGTCTGCCTGCAATGTGGGAGACCCAGGTTGGATCCCTAGGTTAGGAAGATCTCCTGGAGAAGGAAATGGCAACCCACTCTAGTTTTCTTGCCTGGAAAATCCCATGAAGGAAAGAGCCTGGTGTCCATGGGCTCGCAAAGAGTCAGACACAACTGAGAAAGTAACACAAACACACGTACTTCCAAAGTCCAGATAGCTCTCTCAAGTCCTGAACTGACTCCTGAACACCAAACTCATTTTCCGACTGCCTGGATGAGTAATGAGAATAATGTAAAATTAAGACGATTCCCTCCCCCAAACCTATGATAAAAAAAGAGAACTATACTCTGATTCTAAGCCTTCTATCCTGGGCAAACACTTGTCACAATGGAGAACTTGATTCCTTTTTGCCCAGGATAAAAGGCTTAGAAACAGTATAGTTCCACTTTTAGCATTCACTCCATCAGCAAATCTCAGCTCTCTATCCTGCAGCTGAATTACAAGTCAGATTTCTCTTCACCAACTTTATCTCTAGGGCCCCAGTCCCCCTTTATTTTCTTTTCATGCCTGGTTTGCCTTAGTAATCCTCCTACTAATCTCTCATCTTCACAGTTTTACATTTTTACATCATCTCTCATTTTTACATTTTTAGTCAGTTCTCTACAAAGACATCAATGAAGACTCTGAACAATGCAAAATTGGGTGATCAAACTAAGCAATAAGAACAAAACTTTTACAGGTTAGTTAATAAAAGTACGTGTCCTGAAGGTGTATTTGTGTAACTATTACATACTAGATATACATACATTTTTGTCTGCAGAGTCACTCACAGCTTATATGTAATAAATTAGACAGTGAAAGTGAAGTTGCTCAGTCGTGTCCGGCTCTTTGTGACCCCTTGGACTGTAGCCCACCAGGCTCTTCCGTCCATGGGATTCTCCAGACAAGAACACTGGAGTGGGTTGCCATTTCCTTCTCCAAGGGATAAATTAGATAAGTGATAGCTAATTACACCTAGCCTAAGTCACAAGTGATATTTCTATTATTCTCCTTTCTAACTGAATATTTATTACATATTTAAAATGTTTGTTTTCCTATTAAATATGTATTTATGTCTATTTTTGATGTTTTGGCTCATTTGGTTGATACACTGTGACATGCAGTTAAGCAAATTTCTCGTGTTTTATTTTTTAATAAATAAAAGCATTTTTGAACAAACAAAATTAGACCAACTTTGAACTCTGTAATACTTTTCTTGGCTTTTGCATTTTTTCCATTCAATGGCAACATTCTCACTCAACAATAAAGAGCAAACAAGTTGCTTTCTTCTCTATTTGCTACTGAAAGAGGTTCACTACAATTGAATTGAATTCAGAAATTCTAATATATACTAAACTCAGGAAAGTTTTCATTTTGAGCATTTTCATTCAAAATAAAATTCACTTTGAGACTATAAAGAATTTAAAGATACTGTAAAATAATATATTTCACTTATCTGTCCACATTCAGTGATCGATTTTTAATACATGTTTTGAAATATTTTAGTTCTTTTAGAATATCACTTATAAGCAACATATTAAACATTGGACAAGAATGCATGTCAAATTAACATCACATTATTTAAATAAAAGTTTCAAATTAATTAAATAACAATTTACACCTCATATATCTAAGCTCACTATTAAACTAACTGCACTTTCAGAAGGGTTAGGATGTGACAGAAAATCACTGTTTTCCTGTATAAAACACATTGCAATGGATTTTAATTTTTCTGAATATTAGTGAGACTTGATCAAAACATATTGTCATCCATAAGAAATAAATACATATTTACACAGTGAACAATTCCATTTTTAGCAATCTACTTATTGGTTGTATAACTAATATGTAATTTATGTTTTATTACAGTGATGTAAACATTAATATTTTCAAACAGGTCTCCTAAATACACATCTGAACCACAAAACTCCTAAAAGAAAACATAGGCAGAGTACTGACATAAATCATAGCAATATTTTTGTTTGGATCTGTCACCTCAGGCAAAGAATACAAAAGAAAAATAAACAAATGGGGCCTAATTACATTAAAAATTTTTTTCACAGCAAAAGAAACCATCAACAAAACAAAAGAACAATTTATTAAATGGGAGAAAATATTTGCAAATGAAATGACTGACAAATACTTAATACCTAAAATATACAAATGGCTTGCCCAACTAAACATTAAACAAAAATTAAAAATGGGCAGAAGACCTGAACAGACATTTTTCCCAAAGAAAACATATAGAGGGCCAACAAATACAGAAAAAACGCTCAACATCTTTAATCATCAGAAGAATGCAAATCAAAATCACAATGAGTTATCACCTCAGATCTGTGAGAATGGCTAACATCAAAAAACCCACAAATAACAAATGTTGGTGAGGATGTGATGAAAAAGGAACCTATTACAATATTGGTAAAAATATAAATTAGTGAACCCACTATGGAAAACAGTATGGAGGGTCATCAAAAAACTAAAAATAGAAGTACCATATGATGCAGCAATTCTATTCTTGGGCATATATCTGAAGAAGACAAAAAACACTAATTAGAAAAGATAAAATGCATCCCACAATTTGTAGCAGCACTACTGACAAATGCCAAGATAAAGAGGCAACATAAACGTCCATCAACAGATGAATGGATATAGAAGATGTGGTACATATACAATGGAATACCACTCAGCACCAAAAAAATAATGACATTTTGCCACTTGCCAAAACATGGATAGATTTGGAGGATATTTATTAATACTCAGTGAAATAAGTCAGGCAGAAAGACTAATGATATCAGTCTATAGTGAAAAGTGTGAAAGTCACTCAGTCATATCCAACTCTTTGAGACCCCCATGGACTCTAGCCTACCAGGCTCCTTTGCCCATGGAATTCTCCAGGAAAGAATATTGGAGTGGGTAGCTGTTCCCTTCTCCAGCGGATCTTCCCAACCCGGGGATCGAACCCAGGTCTCCCTCACTGCAGGTGGATTCTTTTGTCATTATATTCACTAGTTCGTTATATTTTTTTAGATACCACATATAGACTGATTCTTTACAGACTAATTCAGATGGTAACAAATCAGTCTATGCATAGGACCTAAAAAATACAACAAACTAGAGAATATAACAACAAAAGAATCAGATACACAGATGCAGAGAAAAAATAGTAGTTACCAGTGGGCAGAGGAAAAGGGGGAGGGGCAATTTGGGTTAGAAAATTAAGAGACACAAACTACTATGCATAAAATAAATGTTACAAGGATATATTTTACAGCACGGGGAATACAGCCAATATTTTAAAATGTGGATACCTATGTTGCACACCTGAAACTTATATATTACTGTACATAAAGTATACCTTAAAAAACAAAATAAAATGAACTTTAATTTTTGACCAGTGCAATGGTATAGACTGGATCCATACAGTAAACCAACTGAAGCCTGAACCTATTCAAATTTCTCCCTATATTAAAGGATGCAAAGATCTTTATTTTTGTCTCTTTTCTTCAATTCCCTTAGTTTCTTTATCTACTGTATTTCCCAAGTTGTCCAATTTATGTTTATGGTGCAAATCCAAAAAATGTATCAAGTACTATGACTGATGTCACCACTCACACATTTTAAGTGACATTTACTGAAAGGATGACAAGCTGAAGAATATATTCTGTGTAGCAACATGACTTTTATTGGCACATAAACATCACTCTTCCAACTGCAACAAACACTATGCTTATCCAACACTTCAGTTGGCACCTCTGAAAGATTATAAACATATATTCACACAGTGATATAAAATAACACTGAACACTGTTGGTAAGGTTCTGCTAGCAGAAAGACTTTGTTATTGTCTATGTCAGTGAAGCCAACACATGAAAAGTACTTTAGTTAATTGCCTACATTATTGAATTAAATGGAGTAACTCTTGTGAGAACCTTCTCATCTATTAAGTTTGTCTCTAGCTGAATTTTTACTAACAGTATTTCTAAAGTGATCACTTAGAAAATACACATGCACATCATCTTTCATGTTTCTTTTGGTTTAGCAGTTTTCAGGATGGTGATCTCACTCTTTCATATTTTGTCATCACATATGCTTTTTGGGGTCAGAAAAACACCATTTCTACATTACTGGGGTCATGTTAAGATCAAGACAAAATGAAGCAGGCATGCATTTTTAAGGAGATGGATGGAAGGTATTAGAAATATCTAATTTGTAAGATTCCTCTGAATATTTATGCTTCAATATCCAGGCTCCGTGCATTTGTAACCAGAGAGGCCTAAGGCAGTAGAGAATTCATGTCAGGCTACAGTGAAGCCACATATGAAAGCACTGTTCGGACCAAACTTTCAGCAGGCTCATCGTTCTGGCCACACTGGGAAATGCTTCGGCAGCAACAACAGCTACTGATTTTGTGTGTTTATTAAATGTTAGATCACATTTAGAATATTCATATGGACAAAGTGGTTTAATTGAAATATTTCCTTATTTATTTATAGACAATATGAAACTAAATTGGTTTGACTCCTGCTTCAAATCATTTAATAAAATTTAAAACTTTCATTCTTATTTTTCCTTAGAGTGCTCTAAATCACCAGCAAAAAAAAAAAAAAAAAATGATTCTAGATGTCTGGATCCCAAGTGATAACCAGCAATAACTATTAAGTGCATCAACACCACAAACTGGACCAGCAGCCTGGTATTCTGGTGCTAGAATCGCTAGTGCTCAAAGCTATGCCTCAACCAGCTCAACATGCTCTCTCTTTGTAGCTGTGTTCTGAGATTCCTCCATACTTTTCTGGGTAACTTTTGCTTTTCTGACTCTGAGGAACAAACATCATTATATGGAAAGTGAAATGCTATTGTTACCATAAGCTTGGGTGGTAATCAAAATCAGAAAACTGCCAGACATTGAGTTATTATGGCCAGTTTTACTATTTATTCATTTTTACCAACTGGAAATGTGCATTATTCTGCATGTTTATTCAATTTGTTCACACTATAACTGTTAGCTCCCTTAGTAACTCTTAGTAAAAATCCCAGTGGTACTAAGTAGACATATCTGAATTTTGAGTAGGGTGTTATAACCTGGGCAAGTTTAATCACAGGAAAAGTTAGGGATAGTAAAGTTGTTATGTACTTGTTCATAAAACTAACATATGATTTGCATGATTCAATTACTGTGGTTATTCTTCTTACAAGATATAAAATACCAGTTTAGGATTCACCCTTCCCTGGAATTAGCAATAATTATTCTTCATTCCCAAAATTTCATCTTAAAAGTAAGAAATTTGCTAACATTTAAATAAATACTACACATATCACCAAGTATCAAGTAAGGATGAATACTGTGTGAGCCATATAGGATACCAAAATGATTAAAATACAGATATTCTTCATGTGATAAATGTTTGGAGACTAGAGACATATATAATGCTCTCTGAGGTTACTAATCATTATATGCTTCTTTCCCCCTTCCACTACTGTCACTGACAGAAGGAAAAACAGAGTAAATAAGTGATGGAAACAGATATGGGTCATGAGGTAGTAGCTGGAAGAGGGAGAGACAAAAAGAGACCTTTGGCAAATGTTCACAAATGAGTATAGAGTTAAAAGTAAAGAAAACACAATCAGAGCTGAAACAGGGACTCAAAAGCACAGATTCATGCGACAAAATCTCTTTGTTCATTCGAGTTGCTTTAAAAAAAAAAGCAGACCGAGTGACTTAAACAACAAATATTTACTGCTCACACCCGGGAAAACCAAGCTGAAGGATCTGTCAGATTTGGTGTCTGATAACAGCCTGTTTCCTGGTTCTTAAGCAGCTGTGCCCTTAATTGGCAGATGGGATGAGGCAACTATGTGGGGTCTCTTTTATAAGGGCCCCAATCCCATTTATGAGGACTCTGATCTCATGACCTGATCATGTCCAAAGGTCCTTCCTCCAAATACACTGATAATTGTCAATTTATGAATGTGGGGAGGGGGTAATGAAAATTCACCCTAAAATACTCAAGATACAAAAATAAGCAAAGATCAATAAGAACACAGATGGTTTTTTGGGAGCTGAAGAGAATAGTAGGCTGGGAACTGTAGGAAGAGGTAGGGGCTCCCCGGTGGCTCAGACAATGAAGAATCCACCTACAATGCAGGAGACCTGGGTTTGATCCCTGGGTTGGAAAGATCCCCTGAAGAAGGGAATGGCTACCCCCTCCAGAATTCTGCCTGGAGTATTCCATGGACAGAGGAGATGAGTGGGCCATTGGGTCACAAAGAGTTGTACACAACTGAGTTGAGGAACTAACACGCGAGGATTTTTTTTATACAACTTAGTTATCCTTCTAATACAAAGGCTATAGACGCATATAGAACACTATAGAAAGCAACACTCAGTGAATACACTGGCCCACAATTCTTTCTTGAAAATCTACAGAAGGATGATTTTCATCCAAATAAGAGATAATGGAGGAAACACTAGCAAAAGAAATGATGGCTAACATTTCATATAGATAAAATTAGTTCTAATTGTTTTAAAGTGGATACATGTGTAAAATAAAAATATATAGATATTATAAATTCTGTTAAAGAAGAATTACTATAACAGCAAAGGGAGATGAGAAGGAAAAGCAGGTTAAGTCTACTGTCTGACACACAGGAAATAAGTGTGAGTCAAAAATACCCAACAACACAGTGCTACCAACTACACCTGCATTGTCATACACTAGATCCTCACACCTCATTTACTGCATAACTGGAATTTGTATGCTTTTACTAACCTCTCCTTATTTTCTCCAGACACAGTCAGTCCTGGCAACCACTTTCCTGCTTTTTTTTTTTTTTAATAACTTCAAGTTTTTTTTCACATATAAGTGATAACAAACATTATTTGCATTCCTCTGTCTGGTGTTAAATCTGACTACTCAGATAATCAAAGAATAAATAAGATAATAGGAGTCTAAAGACAAGTTATAAAAATAGAGGAGACAACTGAAACAATAAACACTGTCTTAAATATCAAAATTATTTTTAAAAATTATGTAAGAAATCACATTGTACAGAGAAAGAAAATTTAAATATTATATAATAAATACAGTAAGTATAATATAAAATAATATAAAACTTGAGAGCCAATATCTTTATCCATAAATGTTAATAGACTCAACTAATCTATTGAAAGGATAAAGAAATCTAATTGTAAAATAAACAGATAAATGGATATAAATTTAAAAGAAAATGAAGCATTCAAATCATGGAAGAATTCCTCTGTAACGTGAGTTATTGAGAAAGAATCTAAATGTGACTCAAACTCCAGATGCCATAAAAGAAAAAAATAGCAAATCTAACATAGATTTTTTGAAAATCTTGCAAGTCCTAAATGACATAGAAAACAAATGACAAAAAGTAGAAGAAATTTGCAATATATATGAGATAAGGAGTTAATATATGTTTTAACCATAGAAAACACTCTTAAAATTGATGGAATCAAGACCAACAACCATGCAGAAAATGTGCAAAATATATGAACAGGGATTTCACAAAATGATACAATGACCTTTAAACATATATAATGTTCTCATTCACTCATTATAAATGAATGTAAATAAAACCTACACTGAAATACTACTTTTCACCTATCAGATTTTGAGAATAAAATATTTGAGATAAAATATTATGTTGGTAAGACTCTGAGAAAATGATCATTCTTAAAGATACACACAATACGAAAGAAAATTTGGCTATACTGATTATATACGTTTGTGCTAAGTTGCTTCAGTCATGCTCAGTTGTTTGCAAGCCTGTAGACTGTAGCCCTACAGGCTCTTCTGTCCATGGGATTCTCCAAGCAAGGATACTGGAGTGGGTTACCATATCCTCCTTCAAGGTATCTTCCTAATGCAGGGATTGAACCCACATCTTGTGTCTCCTGTATTGGCAGACAGGTTCTTAACCATTAGTACGGCCTGGGAAGCCCATGATTGCATTTGATTTTTGTTCAGTATCTCAGTCGTGTCTGACTATTTGCAACCCCATGGACTGCATCATCCCAGGTTTCCCTGTCCGTCACCATCTTCTGGAGCTTGCTCAAACTGATGTCCACTGAGTCGGTGATGCCATCCAACCATCTCGCCCTCTGTTGTCCCATCCTCCTCCTGACTTCAATCTTTCCCAGTATCAGGGTCTTTTCAATGTGTCAGCTCTTCCCATCAAAGAACTGGAGCTGCAGCTCCAGCATGAGTCCCTCCAATGAATATTCAGAACTGATTTTCTTTAAGATGGACTGGTTTGATGTCTTGTTGTCCAAGGGACTCTCAAGAGTCTTCTCCGATACCACAGTTCCAACAGCAACAATTCTTCGGCACTCAGCCTTCTTACAATAGTCCAACTCTCACATCCATACATGACTACTGGAAAAACCATAGCTTTGTCTATACAGACCTTTGCTGGAAAAGTAGTATCTCTGCTTTTTAATACAGTCTCAGGTTTGTCATAGCTTTCTTCCAAGAAGCAAGCATCTTTTAATTTCATGACTGCAGTCACCATCTGCAGTGATTTTGGAGCCCAAGAAAATAAAGTCTGTTAATGATTCCATTGTTTCCCCATCTATTTGCCAGGAAGTGATGGGACCAGATGACATGATCTTCATTATTTGAATGTTGAGTTTTAAGTCAACTTCTTCACTCTTTTCTTTCACCTTCATCAACAGGCTCTTTAGATCCTCTTTGCTTTCTGCCATAAGGGTGGTGTCATCTGCATTTATGAGGTTATTGATATTTCTCCTTGCAATCTTGATTCCAGCTTGTGCTTCATCCAGTCTGGTATTCTGCATGACATATATTCTGCATATAAGTTAAATAAACAGGGTGACAATACACAGCCTTAATATACTCCTTTCCCAATTTTGAACAAGTTTGTTTTTCGGTTCTACTTGTTACTTCCTGACTTCATACAGGTTTCACAGGAGGCAGGTAAGGCAGTTTGGTGTTTCCATCTCTTGAAGAATTTTCCACAGTTTGTTTTGATCCACACAATCAAAGGCATTAGCATAGTCAATGAGGCAGAATAGACATCTTTCTGGAATTCTCTTGCTTTTTTTATGATCCAACAGATGTTGGCAATTTGATCTCTGGTTCCTCTGCCTTTTCTAAATCCAGCTAGAACATCTGGAAGTTCTTGGTTCACATACTGTTGAAGCCTAGCTTGGAGAATTTTGAGCATTACTTTGCGAGCATGTGAAATGAGCGCAATTGTGCTGTATTTTGAACATCCTTTGGCATTGTCCTTTGGGAATGAAAACCTACCTTTTCCAGTCCTGTGGACACTGCTGAGTTTTCCAAATTTGCTGGCATACTGAATGCAGCATTTTAACAGCATCATGTATGTATAATTCACCATATTGCATATGTTTACATTTTGACCCAGAAACTTCACTCATGGTAGCCTTCTATTAATAATAATATGAAAATATGTATGATAGCATTCTTTATAATTACAAAATTTTGGATAAAAACTAGATGCCCTCACACATAGGGAGATTAAGTAATCTGCAGAAAATACTCAGATAGGAGTAATACATAGCAGCAAAAAAGAACACATAACATTTCTGTTAACTAATTGAGTGACTTCTAGAATATATTGTTACATAGGAACAAACTATAAAGAAAGTACATATTTTACATTTTTCTGTAAGGTAAAGGAATAATAAAATACTTATATATTTGTGTAGTTTTGCAAACAAAATCCAACAGATATGAGCTAGACAAAATTTTAATTATTTATAGTGAGTGGGTTGAAAAATGTTTGGAAGTGTTGAATCTCATGGTTTGAATATAGCTCTAATATATTCTTTACTTTTGGAACACACCACACAAAATTAAAATAAAATCCATTAGAATGGAAAAAAAAAATCTGTATTTCAAATGACTATTATGATTACAGTAAAGAGGAAGAAAGAACTACCTGAAGTGATTTAAAAAGAAGAATTTTAATGACAATGTATAATCTACAAATAAAAAACCAGACAAAATCTAAGCTATAATGAATGGGTTTCAGTCTGAGGGCAGTGATATTAGAAATAAATCTACACCGATTTTTTTTGTTTGTTTCTTTTTTTGATTAGTTTGAGCAAAATAATTTTATTATTGATAAAGAGAACCAGTTTTCTCATGGCTGAAGTAATACCTTACACTACATTGAAATGGAGGCAGGATAAGATAACACTGGTAGTGTTTTCCTGGGATTGGGCTACCAAGTGTGAACATATGATCTAAGTCTCCTTGAATAATTGGTACAGGATTAAAAAGTAAGTACAGAATGAGTTTGGAAATTTTTTTTTAATTCTTTTTATTTTTTATTGGTCAGAAAGTAAAGACATACTCAAAGAGAATTAGGACATATATTTAAAAAAAAAAAAAAGATACTAAAGGACACTGGATCCAGTCTGAAGGGGCCCCCACTGGATAAATCTGGGACATTTCGACTATCAAAGTCAATAACAATACCTATTACAATCAAACAAAGTGAGGAAACCATGCATTTAAATTTAAATGACTAAATTGGTGATTATTATAAAGTGGGAGAAAGAAAATATTCATTTAGATTTGAATTCCACCTAAAAATGTATGGGAATGATGGAGATTCTTTAAAAATTGCATTTGCAAAGTTCGGTATCTGGGCAGGCGAGGGGAGGGAGAGAGTTGCAAATAAAAATCTAGGGGGGTGGGGAGGAGCAGGAAGTGGCGGTGCGAAGGCTGCTGCACAGCTAGCAGAGCCGCGGTCCGGACGGCAGCGCGTGCCCCAAGCTCTTCGTCTTCCCCCGCCCGCCAGCCCGAGCCCAGCCCGCGGCCCCAGCAGCAGCCCCGAGAGCAGCCCCGATAGCAGCGCCATGGCCGGGTGGAACGCCTACATGGACAACCTCATGGCGGACGGGACCTGTCAGGACGCAGCCATCGTGGGCTATAAGGACTCGCCCTCCGTCTGGGCCGCCGTCCCCGGCAAGACCTTCGTCAACATCCCGCCTGCTGAGGTCGGTATCCTGGTTGGCAAAGACCCGGTCAAGTTTTTTCGTGAACGGGCTAACGCTTGGGGGCCAGAAATGTCCTGTGATCCGGGACTCACTGCTGCAGGACGGAGAATTTACCATGGATCTTCGTACCAAGAGCACCGGTGGAGCCCCAACCTTCAATATCACTGTCACCATGACTGCCAAGACGCTAGTCCTGCTGATGGGCAAAGAAGGTGTCCACGGCGGTATGATCATCAAGAAATGTTATGAAATGGCTTCTCACCTGCGGCGTTCCCAGTACTGACCTCGTCTGGCCCTCCCCTCACCACTCCCCACTGCTTTTGCACCCCTCTCCTTCCCACACACATACATACACCATTTTTAGTTTTGGGGCCATTACCCCACACCCCTTATTGCTGCCAAAACCACATGGGCTGGGGGCCCGGGCTAGATGGACAGACACCCCCTGCCCCCAATCCATACCCCTCCTGTGTGTGGTTGGAAAACTTTTTTGTTTTTTGGGTTTTTTTTCTGAATAAAAAAGATTCTACTAACAAAAAAAAAAAAAAAAAAAAAAAAAAAAAGTCATTTAGAGTCTCTGATATTAATAACTGTTTCAGGTAAGATTCAGTAATAGTTGCCAAGACTCATTGGGAAAAGACCAAGAATCAAAGTATAGTAGGTATTATTTACCTATATACTACCCTTTCTGTCTCAGAGTGAGAGAGAGAGAGAAGGGGAGAGAGTGAAAAATCAAATATAATGAATTTTTTTAAAGCAAAAAGTATAAGGAAGTCTTTTTCAGTATTCTTGCAACTTTGTGAAAAGAAAAAGTTACCAAAATGTCCAACTGTTCAACACTTGTGAGTACTATTTTATTCAGTACAAAATGGGATACATAGTATAGTTCTGACTACAAAAATGATGTGGGTAACTGCACTCAGCTGAACCATTAGATTCTAAGCACATAATCTTCCTCAAAGCGCATCATTATGGTTAAAAAGGTGTTGACTTGTGAATGAGACATCATTTTACATCTTACAGTGATACTATTACAACACTAAACATAACAAATCAACACTTCTCTGCTTAAAAGTGGGGGCTGTCAGAAGTATATTTACACAATGAAACAAGGTACATGGCACAAAAATAAGAACTAGGTTCTGGAAGCAGGCGGACATGAGCTTAGATTCCAGCTCAGCTGCTTTGAGCCCCTTGATATTAGAAAAATGACTTAGAATCTTTTGTTTCCTCATCAATAGCATGAGGATAATTAGTAACAGTCCCTTCATGGAACTGTCATAGGGTCCAAAGGGGAAAATTCAAGAAAACACCTAATACAAAGCTACATCATAGCTCATTTTTCGTATATGTCAGCTACTGTAATTAATAAGGATTTCACATAATAGAGGTAACTTAATACTGCTTCTTCTCAAACCCTACATGAGAAACACTTCCATAGATTGGAAATCTTAACCGATTCATGATCTAAAATTAAGTTGGTGATTTATTTCACTCACACATCAAACAGAATGCACTTAGGCTTCTTTTTCAGTACCTTTCTTGTAGAAGAAAAAAGAAAAAAACAAAAGGAAAACTGTATCTAAAGTTAGTTCCTCAAAGTGACACTTCAAATGATTTCTGCTGCTTCCGTTTCTACTTTCCTTAGATATGCTCTGACAACATTTCACTGCCTCCACAACCAACTGCTTGAGAGTTCCATAAGATTTGTATATACATATATATATATATATAT
The DNA here is from genome assembly GCF_963930625.1 of Muntiacus reevesi. Taxonomy (NCBI): domain Eukaryota; kingdom Metazoa; phylum Chordata; class Mammalia; order Artiodactyla; family Cervidae; genus Muntiacus; species Muntiacus reevesi. Next base: position 36,428,737 of record NC_089269.1, read on the forward strand.
ATTAGTTGCAGGACAGAGACATACTGTGTCATTGAAAATTTCAAAGTATTTTACATTTCTTTTGCTTGGCACTCTGCAATTTTATAAATGTCAATTTTAAAATGTTTTTATTGTTATTAATTGAGCTTTACTCTGGAATCTCAAATGCTTATTTTATTATTTTCTCACTTTGCTAAATAAAGCCAGTAATGCAAGAAAAGCAGAGAAAATCAGTTTTCTTCTCAATTTTTCAGTTTCACATGATTGAAGTGTTTCTCTGCCTCTGGACACTGCACACTTTGATGAATATTGACTTCAGAAATTTCAGAGCAAAACAAAGTTTAGTCAAAAATAAGACTGGAAAAGAAACATTATTTTAGAAACATTGAAACGGCATGAAATGAAGAGACAATGCATACAGATTTTATTATTAAGTGTGTAGCTATGAAACTAACAAACTACTATGGTGCTTGGTTAATTTGTTCATTTAATTATTCAGCATCTAATTATAGGAAGAGGACAATGCTATTGCAAGTGATTTTTAAAATGTAGGTACCATCTAACAGGTTCCCATTTTTTATAATAAAAATAATGAATATCTTTATTGTTTTATTTATGTCATGGACACTGTCTACTTTTTTTTAAACTAATAATTATTTTTATTTTCAGCATTTTTGGAAACATAGTTAATGGTACTAAAAGGCTTGAAGTGATGACTGTTTACCAGCAACACACAATATTTGAAAATATACAAATCCAGCATTAAATGAAGTTAAAAGTTCCATTACAAAAGCTAAGCTCTTTTATTTAATAAGATGTACATTTCTTTGAAAGACAAAAGGCATCATTTTACAGACTATCTTCCAAGGATCTATCATTTTCTTAAATATAGCTATTATCACAGATTTATCATTATCAAAGCATTCTATAGTAATTTATAAATACAACCTTTTAAGAAAACTTCCAGTATGCAAATCCACTTATTTGCCTATGAAGCACAGTCTGAACAATTGGTGACAGTTTAAAGTCTGCACTGTTCCACTTCTTTGATTTTTATAGGTTGGAATAGAAGTCTTTATCCTAGAAAATTAGCCACTGAATTCATCTTGGCTATCATGTGCCCTGAGAAATGTATCTTTAGGCCTGTGCATATCAATAATTTAAAATCAAGGGGTGGAGCAGTATCAACAATTAAGCTCTTAAAACGTGGCTTTTAATTAGAAAAGGATGTTAAAATAGGGGAACACTTTAAAGTAGTAAAATGAAACCCATTTGTAACATACTGGCAGTTAAACTTATTCCCTTTTTATTATTCCTTAGAAACTCTATGTTGTACTTACAAGGCAATCTCAATTCTTTAGTGCTAGTTTTGAATCAAGTATAAGCTGACAGTTGCTAGGTTTCTTATTTCAGTTTTGTAAGTTCTCTTGTGTCACTTTTCAAAACTGAAAAACCGTTTCTTTCTTTAGGTCTTATGTATTTCTTGAAAAAATGCTTGTTTTTGCTTTTCTGGATTTATAACAATCCATTTTATATATTATACCAAGTATGCTTAAAATAAAACAAAGTGTTAACTAAACTTTATATTCAGAAGTCCGGTATTCTTAGTGAGGGTCTGAAGATTTTTACACATTACATTTAGTACATTTAGAAATGTACTGCCTCTAGAAATTTCTTTAGAGGCAGAATGGGTAACCTAAATATTGTTGACAAAATGATGATTTTAACCACTTTCTTGGGATTATATTTCATATACTTAACTACAGTTTAATCAGTGCCTATTATTTGGCATTACTGAGAATGGAGGTAAGGTCATACTATAATATTCTTTCCAAACAAAATTTCTCTGCAGGGGAAAACCATTTTACTTACTTTGTATTTTTAGAAAACACATCAACACTTCCATTTTTAAAAGGTAAATGGAATTTGTACAGTATACCACTTGTACCACTAATTAATACAGAGATCTGACCATACTTACAGCCTCAAGGCATGGTTGGGCTTTTATCCAGAACATCAATTATATAAGAAAATATGTCTGTATTTAGCAGAAGAATGATTGATCTAAAAAAAATCCCCAAGAGTAGCAGGAGTGAAAATTCTGTAGAAGGCACAGTAGTCTTTCTCCCACACATAAGCTAATAAGAATTAGCGTTCTACTCCTCAATAACTCAATCTTCCTCTATATAATTTATCAGAGACATTCTTAAGGCTATTCATATGTAGGGCTGATTAACAAATGTCAAGGATTTATAAATCTATCATTTCTTTACTTGACTAATATTTAATGGGATCAATGATGCCCCGAGCATTTAGTCACATTTGTGCGCACTTTTCTCTTGTTTCAGATTTACTTTCACACCCCTGGGCCTTCACATACACCATTCCTCTTGTCTGTAATGACCTTTTCCTTATTCTTTACTTGGATTATTAATTTGCTTTCAGGTTTTAGGCAAAGTTTGACCTCATGGAAGTCTTCCCAAGTTTTCCATCCAGTACAGTGTGATTCAAAATGCTTCTCTTCTCTATTCATAGATGATTCTCGGATATATCTATAAATGTATTTATTACAATATACTATCATGATTTTACCTACCTAACCTCTGGTCAGATTCTCAAACAGTTTTATACAGCAGTTAAGATTTTTAATTGTTATTCATTTAAAAGAATCCACTCCATATTTCAGGCAGTTCTCAAAAGTACTCACAGATATAGAACTTTTCATGGTGGCAAGAATACACAAAACTGTACAAAAAAGGTCTCAATGACCTGGACAACCACAACGGCATGGTCATTCACCTAGAGCCCGACATCCTGGAGTGTGAAGTCAAGTGGGCCTCAGGAAGCATTAGTAGGAACAAAGCTAGTGGAGGTGATGGAATTCCAGCTGAGCTATTTCAAGTCCTAAAAGATGATGCTGTTAAAGTGCTGCACTCAAAAGGCCAGCAAATTTGGAGAACTCTGGAGTGGTCACAGGACTGGAAAAGGTCAGTTTTCACTCCAATCCCAAAGAAGGGCAATGCCAAAGAATGTTCAGACTACCACACAATTGCCCTCATTTCACATGCTAGCAAGATAATGCTCAAAATCCTTCAAACTAGGCTTCAGCCATATATGAACTGAGAATTTCCAGATGTATAAGGTGGGTTTAGAAAAGGCAGAGGAACCAGAGATCAAATTGACAACATCTGTTGGATTATAGAAAAAGCAAGAGAAATCCAGAAAAAAATATCTACTTATGCTTCTTCATTGACTACACTGAAGCCTTTGACTGTGTGGATCACAATAAATAGTGGAAAATTCTTAGAGATGGGAATACCAGACCACCTTATCTGCCTTCTGAGAAACCTGTATGCAAGTCAAGAAGCAACAGTCAGAACTGGACATGGAACAATGAACTGGTTCCAAATTGGGAAAGGAGTATATCAAGTTGTATACTGTCACCCTGCTTATTTAATTTCTATGCAGAGTACAATATTCAAAATGCCAGACTGGATGCAGCACAAGTTGGTACCAAGACTGCTGGGAGAAAATCAATAACCTCACATATGCAGATGACACCACCATTATGGCAGAAAAAGAGGAACTGAACAGCCACTTGATGAAGGTGAAACAGGAGAGTGAAAAAGCTGGCTTAAACATCAGCATTCAAAAATCTAAGATCATGGCATCTGGTCCCATCACTTCATGGCAAATAGGTAGTGAAAAAATGTCAACAGTCTCAGACTTTTTGTTCTTGGGCTCCAAAATCACTGTGGACAGTGACTGCAGCCATGAAATTAAAAGACACTTCCTCCTTGGAATAAAATGTATGACCAACATAGACAGCATATTAAAAAGCAGAAACATCACTTTGCTGACAAAGGTCCCGATAGTCAAAGGTATGATTTGTCCAGTATTCATGTATGGATCTGAGATTTGTGCCATAAAGAAGGCTGAATGCCAAAGAATTGATGCTTTCGCACTGAGGTGCTGGAGAAGACTCTTGATAGTCCCTTGGACAGCAAGGAGATCAAAGTAGTCAATCATAAAGGAAATCAACCCTGACTATTCATTGGTAGGACTGATGTTGAAGCTGAATCTCCAATACTTTGGACACATGACATGAAGAGCGGACCCTTTCAGAAAGATCTTGATGGTAGCAAAGACAGAGGGCGGGAGGAGAAGGCGGCAATAGAGGAGGAGATGGTTGAATGGCATCAGCGACTCAACGGACATAAGTGTGAGCAAATTCAGGGAGATAGTGATGGAAGGGGAAGCCTGGCATGCTGCAGTCCATGGGGTTGCAAAGAGTTGGATACGACTTAGTGACTGAACAACAACAAAGTATGTAAGAAGATAATATATTATGACCAAGTTTACATCATTGTAAGATGGAATTCATGTTGAAAAATAAACTTGGATGTTTACAGCAGGTGTCCTCCTAATTGCCACAAGCTTAAAACAACCAAAATGTAAATGAATGGATAAATAAAACACAGTATATCCACGCAATGGAATACTATTGGACAATAAAAAGTAATCCATGGAGGGATCTTACATTTATTTTACTAGTCTCAATAGTTTTTATATGTCAATGTCCCCAAATTGACATACTGATTTAAATTAACTAGGGCTTTGCAAGTTAACACTCTGATTAAACTGGTATACACAAAAATGTTAAGACCAAAAACAGAAACAGTGTCCTAAAAGGAGAACAAAGCTGGTAACTGGCATTATCAGATATACAGACTGACTATAAAGATACACTGCACATCATCACGGAAAAATACTTAAGAACTATGGTAATATGAATGGTTAAAGCAGGACACTTTTTTAACAAAGAGTTTTGGAGCATTTGCATAGGTCAAAGGGATAATTCATTGAAAAGTAGAGGGAATATTTGTCAGACACTTTGACATCAAAAACAAAATATGCCCTTCTGTTTGTTTCTTAGAAATTCCACTCCTAAAACCTGTTTTTTGTTTTGTTTTTTTTTTTAATTTTCTAAGTGTAACCCGTCCCATTATTCTCAATCACCCTCTCTCTTTCTCTCTTCCTGTTGTGTACAGAGTAACTTCAGAGGGGGCTATGTTAAGACTGTATGGTAAAATCCCTTTAGACTTAAACTCTGAGTTTATGACATATCCTTTATTGTATGTGAGATAGTTTAATAAGGGCACATAGGCATAATGATGGTGCTATCTGTGTTCATTTAGAGACTTCTAGGAACATGGGGGCTCTGTGTGGCAGAAGGTTTTATTTTTCTCAGCCCACCTCTAGGCCAGCCTCTGTTTCAACTTGCCAACTCCCCTCCATGGGCCACAGTTTTCTGCTTTCCGCCACAGGTTCTTTACTGAAACCACAGACAAGTGCAGTTGGGAACTGGGCAGAGTGAGGAGAGGTGCCCAGTGATAAGTGTCCTAGACAACCTTCCTTTGAACAGACATTTCTGGGAGGCAGCTGTGGTTTTCAGATGTTCTGGCTGAATGGAGTCCTTACAAGCTGCACGAGAAAGTCATGGCAGAGCTCTTTTCCTTTTCCCTTGTCTCTCTGTGATTTTTCCTTTTCTCACTCCTATTCACCCAAAACACACCTACTACCTATGCTCTAGTTTCATGCTGTGCTTTTAAGGTAACATAAAATAAAAACCATGCTTTGGAACAAAGCACGAGGAAGTGGCCTTTGATTTAATATGTAAAAGGCAGTGAAAGTTGAAAGTCACTCAGAGGTTTATATTTTAGGACAGCAGAGAATAGCCAAGGCACTATCACAAGGAATGGAAGCACGCCCACCCTCTTTTCTTCAAAAGTTAATGAAAATACAGGTCACACCCTTTGCCATTTTGCAGATAATGAAATGCAAGTTGAAAAGTAGAATTCTTCCAGAGTTGGATGTAGAATTCAGAAATCCTTAATCCTTGTCTGGTCTTACAGAAATACTTCTTGTGAACCACACTGCTTAAGTCTCTGATAAATGCTGTAATTTATTTGGAAAAGAAGACAATGATTTTATAGCAGAATTCAATGTTTTAGTGCCATTTACAGGAAATGCCTCTGTCTGAAACTCACTGTGATTTGTGGACAGTCCTCAAGTTTGATTTTTGAATAAGTTCCACATTTATCTCTTCTATTTCCCTACAGTATTGCTATGAGATTTATAATCACAGACCAATGAGCTTATGAGTTTAAAAGTAAAATATTCTTAGTGAAAAAAGGAAACTTTCTCATGGATGCTTTTCAATATATTACTACTGCAAGTGCATATTTATGTGATACTTTTGTTTTATTCCTGTTGCATAAAGCAGAAAATATTATATACAAATCAATGGAACATCATTTATATTTTCTTCCAAATTACAATATTTAGAGAGCCTTACAAACTTTTATTGTACTGCCTACTTAATGTGCTCATAGTAATCATTTTATTATAGTGTTACTTAAGCTACTGCTGCTTTAGGTGTTAACAGCCATATTATTTAATCAATGACATCAAACTGCAGTGTTGAGACTATAACTGTACTTCTTCATAAACTGGATTGGTTGCAGTGCTGTGTTAAGTAAAACAAAGTAAAATTTATGTCTGTTTTTACCACATATTTTCACTGCTCATTTTCTCCTAAAGTCTTTTCTGTTAAATCAATGCCAGGAGAGTATTTCATAATAATTTTTGTTTTTCAGTCCTTAAATTGAATTAATGACATTTCCTGGTTTCCCTACTGAGTATCCTGAAATGGAAATTTGACAGTTAAGTATAACATATTGTTCATTCAGCCTGAAAATAAAGTGAATATCTGTATATTTACAGTAGAACAATAATGGATTTATTCTAATTGCTAAGGTGTTTTGAGACAAAGCATTTAAAATATTGAGAAAAGCTGAACATATATTGGCATAAATATTTGTTTTTTAGGATGCACACATTCTCAACCAAAATGAGTTTTATATAAAAGCCACTGGGGAAGTCATGTTTCAGGAGAGCAGGGTACTATGTACGAAGGTTGAAAAGATGATTAAATTACTTGCTGTCCTAGGGAAATTAATATTCTTTGCTGGGAAGGCCATTTATTCTAGGATTATTTTACTTATTTAGATTCATAATTGGGACATATGCTTATCTTCCTGCTCATGAGTCAACTTTAAAGTATTTATGGAAGTTAAAAATAAATTTATTATTCTTCAAATTCTTTTGAAGGTAGCAGATAGATTAAACTGAGAACATGGAAGAGTTTAGGCTTCAGAAAAAAATGTTACATGCTTTTTAATGTTTAAATGTGTAACTTTAATCAAAACATTTATTCAATTTAATGATATTTCCAATTTTAGGTATTATAATGGCTGCTGTCAAAATGCACATGTAATATGTGTATCCTCATAACACAAATACTGGGCCTTATAGTGCTATTATTGCTGCTAACGCTGTTGTAATACTACTTATTGAATTATGTAATGTAGTATGTGATAAAAATGAGAAATAATTAAGCATACAGATAGGTTTAGACAGTGCAACATCCCACGTGGACTGCAGTCCCTATTCAGCCCAACACTGACACCATCTGGATAGAAACAGAACCAAACCATAGCAGCCAGTGGGCTAACTTCGGAGTGGTTTAGCTAGTGATAACTCAGGAGCATCACCAATTCAATGGACACAAACTTGAGCAAACTCCGGGAAGTGATGAGGGGTAGGGAGACCTGGCGTGCTGCAGTCCATGGAGTTGCGAAAAGTCAGACATGGCTTGGGTACTAAACAACAACTCAGGAGCCCAGGCCATGGTTTTAAAAGGATAACCTCTATGGCTTAGAAAATGGGAAGCTGAGGAGTGCATGGTGATGAATAAATCCTTATGGGGTCAGGACAGTTTCAAAGACATGGTGTTGCTGCAAAAGCCTAAGGCAGTTCTCAGGGTCTTAATTTATCCCAGCTCACACTGTGCTTTTCCCCTGCACTCAGGAAGCGGGTGCTCTAGCCTGGATATGAGTCCTAGTAACTACCCTTCAGGAGAAACAGCACATTGGGTCCACAGAAAAAAGTGTTGACATAGCACTGAGGTGGGATGGTATATTGCCAAAGATGCCAGATCGCCCTTGAAATACAGTGGCTAAGTTAATGCGTTAATGGTATGTACTGCTGAGAAGGCAATGGCAACCCACTCCAGTACTCTTGCCTGGAAAAGCCCACGGACGGAAGCGCCTGGTAGGCTACAGTCCATGGGGTCGCGAAGAGTCGGACACGACTGAGTGACTTCACTTTCACTTTTAACTTTAATGCATTGGAGAGGGAAATGGCAACCCACTCCAGTTCTCTTGCCTGGAGAATCCCAGAGGCTGCCGTCTACGGGGTCACACAAAGTCGGACACGACTGACGCAACTTAGCAGCAGCAGTATATCCTATGTGTCCTAAACAATGCCCAATGCAACTGCCAAAGAAACATGGGTCCATCCATCGGAGTTTCCAACAAGTGAAGGGTTGGCAAATTGATTATACTGGCCACCTCCCACGAAGTGAATGTTTTTAATTATGTCTTAGTTTGTGCAGACACAGTGTCTGGGCCTAACCCAAGCCTTCCCCTGTCACTTTACAAACCAGGATGCAACTATTAGGGGATTAGAGAAGTTGAGTACCATGTATATAGACACCCTTATCAAACAGACAGTGTTTGGAGATTATATTTCAAAGGTCATGCATTAATACATTTCAAAGGAACATTCCATTGATGGAGACTACATCTCCATCATAAACATTATCTCCCCTATAAACTGCAAACAGCAGTGCTGGTAGAAAGGAATAATGGAATATTAAGACAGCAGATTAAATTACTATTAGGTAAAGCCACCTTGGCCAGGTGGACTACAGTACCATTTCAAGCTCTAATGATCAACCAGTAGTGCCTCTGCCCCCATAGGCCAGACTTACCAGACTGAGACCCCTTTCAAGACACAATACTGTGACGTTTTGCAAGTCATCGGGGAAAGCTATGGTTCCCACTCTTGTCATGGATCAATTTGTTGAGAATACCAAGTCACATCACACCTGGGAGAGGAGTTATCTGCTGGAGTTTGCAGTGGGATGAGTGAGTTACTTCACATCCAATCTCCCCTGGGATCCCACTGTCCTGTTCCAATTGAGACCTGATGATATACATACCATGGAGAGAGGGGACATAGTGGGGGTTCTGGTGTGGCATCAGGTCCCATCCCTAGTCCATCTCCTCTTACCTGACAATGCTGTCTCCCTTGGTAGACATGTATGGTATGCACAACCAGATCAAATTCCTAAAGCTGCAGCTACATTATTATCTAAGCACCAGGCCACAGTGTAATTCCTATAGAAAGGGAAGATCTTCCTGTACAAGTTTCTATTAAATATCTGCCTTTTAAACCTCAGTCTTCTGCTGTGGTTTCAATACAGAATGGGCACCTGATGGAAACAGCTTTCAACAGTGGGCCCATTTGTATGCCCAGCAAACGAATCTATCCAACTGTTGGGATATGTGGGCAGTTGCACGTCTCAGCTCATTAGGATTTCCATGGTGGTATCACCACTCCAGGGAGGGGATTTGAGGGCCCTAAAGCAGTACATTAAGGAAAAAGAACAAGCTAGGACTAGCACCCTTAATTTACCTGGTGTAGACCACCAGGTTCCTCTCTGTCCATGGAATTCTTCTGACAAGAATACTGGAGTGGGTAGCTGTTCCCTTCTCCAGGGGATCTTCCTGACCCAGGAATCAAACCCTGGTCTCCTGCATTGCAGGAAGATTCTCTGCCATCTGAGCCATTAGGGAAGTCCCAATATTACCAATACTGATTTAGTAGCCTGGACTGCAGCACACACTATCAATAACACTGAGCATAGTCTGGTTCCCTGGCTCCACAACCAAACTACATCAGTAGCATGCCAAACAACTGACCAAAATATTAGCATCAGAGCCATGGGTTGTTACACTCAGATCTGGGATGGATCCATGTTATTTATGGACATTCGAGCATGCGTGAATCCTTATGTTGGAAACATAAACATCACTCTAAAGAGAACCAACCCAACTGTACCAGGGATGTGGGATGTTTGTCACCAGAACCAGGTAGGCATTCAGCCACATTAAAGGACAGCAACTGGTTTGGCAGCCCAGGTATTTCTTGGGTAGCAATACATGGGATCCAATGACTGTGTGGCACAAATCTTTGACCATGGCTTCCACGGACGAGGTTGGGCTGCACCATGAGTTTCCTTTGGGCAAAGGGAAGAATGTGACAGGTGGTAACACACTTGGCCAATTTCCCTCTCAGGGTCAGAAAGATATGTTCTGTTTTCACTGGTACAATCATGTGGCCACTGTCTTTATTCCCTCCACTGGCCTGGAGAATATTATACCGCACATAGAAACCCTTACAAAATTCACCCAGCTAGCCTTAAATGGCAAAGCCTCTCCTTTAGGAATACTGAAATATATCTAATGAGAAATTATCTCTTCCAAACTGGGATGTCCTTGAGCATTATCACTGTCTCACAAGGAGGCACCTGTGCCATTACCCAAACACGAGCTTGTGTGTTTATACCTGATGAGTCTGCTAAATGTACCATCTTTATTAAGTAGCATGAAGACACAAGGAAAGCCCTGAGTGATCTGTCTCCAGTCTAGGGGACTCAAACCAGTGAGTCAGATCATGGCCTCTTGGGGGGGGGGGGGAGGGAATTGTTACTTACATGTGTTTCTTTTGTGTGTGCCTATATTGTTGCTAACGCATCTGGCCCCAATGCTGCCAGAGAGCTGTCAAACCAGGTTCCTTTGTGCTAATAAAACCCCTTGCTGACTCCTCAGGGCATATTGTGGAAAAGAAGGGCCTGTAAATAAGATTGTAAGAGCTGGTCACCAGGGGTGGAGTGTTGAAGGAGGTCACAGAGAGGAGAGGCCCACAAGGTGATCAGTGAGCTGGTTTCAGACAATTAAAGGCTCCTTACCCCTTCTCCTGTGCTTGCAATGTATATTTCCTCCACTTTTCCCGCACTCAGAGTCACTTCAAGCACTGTGCTGTATATATAATCGAACCCTGTTAAGGCCTCTGTTGAAACTCTATTTAGAGTCTGGCAGGTGAGTCCGCAGACCTCATTTCGAGCCTCCCTGGCTTATTATATAAAACCGCCACCTTCCAATCCGGAGTGGTCGGCCTCCTTCCTCCACCTCTCTTTGCCTTTTGAGTTTGGAGGCCAGTTTCAGACTTCACCCGGGACACTCCTGAAGTTTAGAATCCACAGGCAGGAAGTGGACTGTTGGAAAGAACGAGTATCGCAGCACTTCTGAGAATTACAGAATCAGGCCGCGGAGAAGTCCGCTCCACTCGCTTCTCAAAAGACGCTGGCTCTCTGGTGGGATCTCGCGGGATTTCAGATTTCAACGGAAGCCAGTCGGGGAATTCTGGGATGAGACACCCCAGGGTGCCCCGCGCTAGAAGCTTCTTATGCCAAGTTTGTCAGTAAGGAATCTGCCGCCTGGCACCTGTTCTGCAAACTTCAGCGCTCAGTGGACACCTAAAGCCGCCCCGCCCAGTCAGTGCAGTGGAGTCTGTGCCAGGCCTCGCCAGGTACTGGGAAACCCGCGGGGGCAAAGGCGGTGCAGGGGAAGGAATGACGGAGGCCAGAACTGGGCATAAAGCGTGAGCACACGCTATGTACGGAGTTAGAGAAGGTGAGGTTCAGAAAAAGGAGACCGGCACTTTACAAGAACAGATCACCTTTAGTGAGGCGAGAAGGGGCAGCAGTCAGATTAGCGAGCTGCTGCACTTATAAATATAGAGTGAGTATATATAGGCATGTATGTGGAAAGTTACTGTCTGAAGGGAGCCTGTTCTCTCGGAGGAGTTATCTCTTAAATGGCTGGGGCAAGGAATTTTGGAGATTGGCCAGAGGCTGGGCCAGCTGAGAGCTAGGCTTAAGCAATCTTAACGTCCTTTTTTTTCCCCTTCCGGGTGAGAGAGTTCTTTGTTTTGTATAGAATGGTGGGGAGGACCTGGAGGGGAGTTTTAACTCAAGGCTATTTTGAGCCATGTAACTTTCCTTCAGGCTGTAAACCTAATGCCCTTCCAGGAGCCTAAAGGATCTAAAGCAGTGAGGCAGGCTTCTAGTGCAGAAGTCTGATAATCTGTTCCCTGGCTGCTGAAGTCCAAGGTTCTGTTAACCCTGACTTGTGTTCTATTGCATATCCTTGGGGGGCAGTTATTTCTCTCTGTGGCTTAGCAGTGCCAAAATTCATCCCAGTAAACCCACTCCTGTTCCTGGAGTCCTTTCTCTGAAGAGCAATCTTGCAGAATTATCTTCTCTTTGTGCCCTATCTCCTAGGTCTATATCTATATATTTCTATCAATAGATCTACCTTTACTTATAGATAGGCAGAGAGAGACAGATATAGATTGATAGTGATACTAGGAAGGCTTTACGGGTGACTCAGTAGTAAGAGAATCTGCCTCCCAGTACAGAACCAGAGGAGACACAGGTTTGATCTGTGGGTGAGAATATGCCCTGGAGGAGAAAATAGCAACCCACCCCAGTATTCTTGCCTGGAGAATTGCATGGACTGAGAAGCCTAGCAGGATACAGTTGAACACAACTGAGTGCCTAAGCACAAGCACGCTAGGTATAGGAGAAAGGAGAGGTTTATTTTAAGGAACAGTCTCATGTGATTGCAGAGGCTAGCAAATATGAAATCTGCAGGGACAGCCAGCAGTCTACAGGTCAGACTTAAGCTAAAGCTTGAACACAGTCTGAAGTCCAATTGCCTTAAGCCCTTCGACTGATTAGATGAGGCCCACCCACATAATGGAGGATAAATACTTTACAAGAATACACAGAAGAACTATGCAAAAAAAGATCTTTATGACTCAGATAACCAAGATGGAGTGATCACTCACCTAGAGTCAGACATCCTGGAGTGTGAAGTCAAGTGGGCTGTAGGAAGCATCACTGTGAACAAGACTAGTGGAGGTGATGGAATTCCATTTGAGCTATTTCAGATCCCAAAAGATGATGCTATAAAATGCTGCACTCAATATGCCAGCAAATTTGGAAAATTCAGCAGTGGCCAGAGGATTGGAAAAGGTCAGTTTTCATTTCAATCCCAAAGAAAGGCACTGCCAAAGAATGTTCAAACTATTGAAAGGGCTCAATATAGCTTTATAAATACTAGTCAGTTATTATAGAAAATGTTACAAACATTAGGCCTCAGAAATATATTTATAAGAAATTTCTTTCACCTGCCAATTAAAACCAGTGATCACGTGAGCATGCACATGCCATAGAGAAAGAATCTGAAAATATATTCAGGAATGTACAAGTGTGTGTGTATTAAAATAAGAAACACTGGATACAAATTGTCTTCTGATTAATACTACACCCAAATAACCGAGTTATAAAGTTAATATTAAATACCAATCTCGATGTTACAAAAATCACTGGCTTTGCACAGTATATAACTTAATTTGCTTCTCTGACTAATATCTATAACAAAATCTTTCAGGTAGAGTCATCAGTGACTTATTGGTGATATAATATAATTGAAATTATCAACAGATAAAATTAAAAGGGAGGTTTAAATGATAGAATTATAGTACATGCCAGCAATTTCTCAAAGTGAATTACCCAAATATAACTGCATAATTCTGCTGTGTTCTAAAGTTCAACAGCCTGAAATGTGATTGAATTATGCATGCATTAATAAGACTGCATATCAAAAGGGAGAAGATAACAGAAATGGTTTAATATCTATATGGACTAGAAATCTATTAATGAAGTGAAGTGAAGTCGCTCAGTCATGTCCAAATCATCTTTGTGACCCCATGGACTGTAGCCCACCATGCTCCTCCATCCATGGGATTTTCCAGACAAGAGTACTGGAGTGGGTTGCCATTTCCTTTTCCAGAGGATCTTCCCAACCCAGGGATCGAACCTGGGTCTCCTGCATTGTAGGCAGGTGCTTTAGTCTGAGCCACCAAGGAAGCCCCTTGATTTCTATTAGTAATAGAAATCTATTAATAGTGTCTATGGATTATATGCTCTGTTTTCTGTTGCATTCACTTCAGATGGATCAAACAAAAAGTATGAGGATAGGATTAATTTTCACTTCAGATGCACCAACCAAAAATATGAGGATATATTAATTTTTGATTTCCATACAATATCTTATTAATCTCATTCCTAAAATCTTCAGACATAAACATTAAATTGAAATTACTGAAATCAAAGCTCTATCCACTACCCAAAATATATAGCCAATTTTTAAATTATGACATGTAGTTTATCAGAAAAGGGTTCATTGTTTTAGAAAGAAGTGAAACCTGCATATGAGATATGTATTGACTAAATAACTTCTCAAAAGAAAATTATAATCTCTAAATTTCTTATGTTTGATTTACTTATTTCCAAATAAAATTGTTTTGTTTATTAGGAAACAGTATTTCATTGAATTCACAAAACTGTAGCTAGAAAAGAAGTATCTTTCATAAATTGGCTGGCATATTGATTGGCAGAACAAGATAATTTGTTTTAATGTAGTTCTATGTTCACTTTTTCCTTTCATTTACTTCTCTTCATAAAACAAAATTCAAGTGATGCTGGATTGTTAATGTTTTAAGATGTCTTGATCCTCTCTTCAATTTGAGTTACACAATAGCTTTGTTTCTGCAAAAAGTTAACTCTCATAGATTTGTCTTTCAGTTCCACTTATGAGCCTCGATAATTTCTAGCTTAGGCAATTATGTCATCTAGGCTAAGTGAGTCAAAAACATTTTTTCGAACACAGCAAATTTTGTTTTAAAAACATAATTCATAGGTATGTCATGAATGTGTAAAGGACTGACTTACCTGGTGTGTGCTCATCTTTATGGTCAGAAAATCATGACTCATCTTGACTTTTTAATGCAATCTTGAATTTCATATGCTTTCTGTATCATTACTGTTCACCTGGATGCTTTCCTGGTTAATTCTAGAAAGAACAACAAACCTTACAAGAAAAATAAGAGCCTCAGGGCATTCCCTTGGCTGGACTGGAAATCCAAAATATTTTAAAGGATTCCAACATCAAAAGGAATTTGCTAATGAATTATAGTATTTAAACAGATTAAAATAAATTAGCAACTGGCATTAAATTCCACTGTACTTTTGTTGAGATATCAAGATATACATTTTCAAGTGATAGTGACATTTTATGCAATATGCTATTTATATTTGTTATATATATATGCGTATATATATGCATAGGGATAGGAACATATATATGTGTATATATATATATAGGAGCACAGTGATCACTCCTCAATGGACAGGTGGTAAAAGAGGTGTGTGTGTGTGGTGGTGGTGGAAGGGAGGCTGTGTGTGTGTGTCAAAATTGGAAAAGAAAAAGCTCATTTTTTTACTTTAATAGGGCCATGTATATAGGGCTATGGTATTGATTACCATGATATAGTATTGAACAAAATGGAGTCCCTTTCAGGTAAGATAGAGTTAAATGAATACTTTTCAATTAATCTAACATAAATTTTGTACAATGCTTATAAATGAAAATCAAGTCTCTTATAACAAGAAAACCCAACTAATCACATGGACCTCCGTAAGAGAGAATATTTAAGGGAGATGAAGCATAATTAAGGTTTAAAGGTACAAAAAGAATTAAAAAGACAAGAAACTAAGACAAGTTCATAAGTTAACAGAATGGTGAATAGTACACTGAGAGTCAAGAGAGGTGGTTAGAGAGAAAAGTAGGCATCAGATTATACTCACCTTAGTGTCTGTTCGAAGGATGAAAGAATTTGTTTTAAGAGCAATAGAATACATTTATTTATTTGAGCCAAATAAGATATATTTTTAGGTACACAATGTATATGCTATCATATTTATATCTTACGTCACTAAATTTTTGATTGATACTTTGTCATCTTTGTTGGGGGCTTATTGTTTTCTGATCCCAGTTGTATGTTTGGCTGACACTGAAATTGTATTAGTTGACTGCTAGAATGAAAATGCAGAACTAGAAAATTTATCAGCCCACTCATGATATTATAGCCATCTACTTATACATATATACATATAAAGTGAAATGAAGTGAAGTGAAAGTTGCTCAGTCGTGTCCAACTCTATGCGGCCCCAGGGACTATATAGTCCATGGAATTCTCCAGGCCAGAATGCTGGAGTGGGTAGCCTTTCCCGTCTCCAGGGGATCTTCCCAACCCAGGGATCGAACCCAGGTCTCCTGCATTGCAGGTGGATTCTTTACCAGCTGAGCCACAAGGGAAGCTCAAGAATACTGGAGTGGGTAGCCTATCCCTTCTCCAGTGGATCTTCCCAACCCAGGAATTGAAACAGGGTCTCCTGAATTGCAGGTGGATTCTTTACCAACTAAGCTATGAGGGAAGCCCTATATACATACATACATACACACACACACACACACACACACACACACACACTAAAATATCAATTCAGCTGAAAATGAGAATAAAGGATAATAGAACTAAATATATAAACATCTTAAAATAATTAGTACCAACTACCACAAATTTTGGAATTTTAAGGTAAAATTAATCTCCACTAAGAAGAGATTAATTAATCTCCATTAATTTTATATCACTAACAGTAGTCAAACATTATGGTAAATAAAGGTCTTTTTATATTCAAGTGCACAGAAATTTTAGTTCTCAAGAATTCTTTTTAAGAAAGCTATAAGAAAATAATCCTCAGCAGAAAGAGAAAAAAGAACAGAGAGATAGAAATTTGTAGGGTTTGTGGGCAAAGAATGACATTAATGTAAAATAAAGAGACAGGAGAGCACTGTCATTATGAAAAATATAGAACTGGCAAGTTATTTAGTATGCTTTCTCTTGTAGGAGAGAAGTGTTCCAGTTTTACAATTTTCAAATTAGTGAATGTTTATATGCAAGGAGAAAAAATCTAATAGAACATATAAATTATTAATTTTGAGTAAAAGAGAATATTATATGTTAGGAAATATAAATGACTCAGTTATTAATATTCATATAACAGAAATAAAAACACAATATTATTTCAAATAAAGTTTTTAGTATGAGGATACTGGAAGGATAGAAAAAAACAGTATATGTGATGGAAGGTGATATCAGATGACACCAAATTTTCTTCTTCTATAAGATTTAGGCATATCTATTATTAAAAAGTTAAGAGACAACATGACAGGTACATTACATAGATAAACACTAGAAAGTAGCATAAGAGAAACTTAAGAGTTAAAATTTGATAGATACAAAGATTCATGTAAAAGAAACTCTCTAAATAAACCTTATAGTGTCTTTTGGCTAAATAATGTGCACTTAAGCACTTGATTTTCAAGTTTAAACTAAACAGAAATTATGTGATATATCAACTCTTCATTTGTCTAAGAGGTGAAGGGTATTACTACCTCTGTATGTCTATAAAATAAGAAGTAGTAAAAACTTGCGGGTCTATTTTCCCAGTTGTATTAATGTTTGTTGGTAGAAAAATCAAATTAGAACAAAAGAAAAAATAAATTCTAGGCTTTGAGTGTCTTATTTAATTTGTTCTGCTTTTTAAACAGAAGTATTAATTATTAAGGACATCCATAATGGTGCTAGGTGTGAAGAATCCACTTACCAATGCAGGAAACAAGAGAAACATGTTTGGTCCCTGGATCAGGAAGATCCCCTGGAGGAAGACATGACAACCTACTCCAGTATTCTTGCCTAGAGAATCCCATGGCCAGAGGAGCCTGGCAGGCTGGAGTCCACAGGGTTGCAAAGAGTCAGACATGACTGGAGCAACTAAGCACACATGCATGCATGCACATTAATTATTAAAACTAGATTAAAATGAGAATTGTTTTTTCCTCAAAATAGCATATATGGGTTGTTGATGTGATAAATTTAGGTACAGACACTTACATATACACACACATACCCATATATATGTATACTCTATTTCTATTGATTTTGAATACATAGTAATAGAAAATAGCTCCTGAAATGCTTATTGAAAATTTGTTTTTCTATTGCTTTGCACCAATTACCTTCATAACATTATGTGGGAATTAGTTTGATTAGTTTGATGAAATATTCTGATTGAGACACCTCAGGTATAAATCAAAATTGACTTAATTTAATTTCCATTTGTGATTTGATTAGAATGATATTGATGCTAAACTTATGCAGATAAGCTAGATTTGACAGGTTTTTTTTTATTACTTGAATTTCATTTTTAGAAAACCTAATCACTGAAAAGTATTAAGTGACATTTAAAGAGCATAATTTTCTACTGATTTAACTCTTTGGTTATGTGGAAAACATTTTCTAATGCTTTCATTTTTTTAAGGTTTCATTTTAAGCATTATATCTATACACCCATGTTTTGAGAATTTGTCATATTTGTTTCATAATTTTCAAGGTCTGCAACTTTCAGTGCAAAATGTTAAAATATTTATACTCCCAAGGAACTTAAAATAGAGATATCATCATTACAAGAAATTACTCATATAAGCACTGGGTTCTTGAGGGAACTTTTTCCCCAAACTGTGAGGGTAAACTGTGGACACTCTAAAATATTAATTAGAATTTCTGACAAAATCTTTCTACATTAGTTTTCTATGGCTGCTATAATAAATAACCACAAAGTTGGTAGCTTAAAACAAGACAACTTTTTCTCACAGTTCTAGAGTGCACAGTATGAAATCATTATCACTGAAAAGAAGTCAGTGTGTCAGCAAGGTCTACATCTTTTTGGAAGCTTTACAAGATTCCTTCGTTGCCTTTGCCAGCTCCCAGTGTCTCTTGAAATTCCCTGTCTTTTGGTTGCATTTCTCAAATCACCAAGGTCAGTATCTTTGCATTTCTTCATGCTCTGTCTTTACATAGAATACTCCTTTGTGTGTGTAAAGTCTCCCTCTTATAAAGAGGGTCCACCAGGATAATCCAGGAAAACCTTTCCATCTCAAAATCCTTAATTTAATCATATCTCCAAACGCTCCTTTTGTGGCATAGAAGGTAACAGTTACAGTTCCCAGGATTAAAACATGAAAATCTTTTAGGGGACATTTTTCAGCCTCTTCTACAGTCACTTGGGCCCTCAGGGCTAGTGGATCTCTAATTTATGTAGAACAAGTAGAGAGTCCCTCAAAATCACAACTATTTTAGAATTGCATATTTTGTCTTCCTGTGAACCAGAAGCTATTCTGTCCTGAAAGCATCTTGAATCTTACTACTCAACATGAAGAGTCTCAACATCATAGGAGACATGGTTAAAAATACAAAACCAAGTGGATCAGTCACAGACCTATTGCATCAGAGCTTGTATGTTAACAAGACGGCTCATATGTACACGCTATTCACATGCACTTTGGAGTCTGACAAACAGTGTGTCTATGACCTTTTGTGTCTTTCTAGAGGTACTCTAAGAAAAAAATCACAGGTTTTTAAAAAAAGAGATGATATAGAAAGACTGATACGAATGACTCAAGATAATAATTTCCAGTCTCAACAATCTTCAGAAAAACAGAATCATGGATAATTATGAAAATACTTGGCAAGTTATTTTTTAAATAAAAGTTTTAATTGCCATTTCAGAATAAGTAGTTTTCTTAGACATATAACTTCACTAATAAAAATGAGTTTTATTTGTGTCTCAGATGATATTTTTCTTTATATTATTTCTATTGTGAAATGCTTACCATTAATTAGCTTTCCTTCATGTCATGGTACATTAGTTTCCATCAGCATACCAAAATATATTTTGTTTTGACCAAAATAGAACTAAGCTACAAAATGTTTAGGAGAGCAAAATTCTTTGTCCAGTAATACTAGATGTTCACACCATGCTCTTCATTTATGAAAACCATCCATAGGACAATTTGTATGTTGCAACAGTGTTATTATTAACAAATTATCAATTTAAGCTATTGCCACTTAAATATTTCATTAGTTTATTAGGATACAGAAAAAGTTCTACATTCCAGCTTTCTTTGTTATGTTATCAGGGCCTTTTTCTTGCTTCATATATCTCTTGAGGACATTGAAAATCACTAGCCTGAAAATGGTGGACTGGACAAAATAATTTACTGAAATTTCTATCAGATCAGATTTAAAATTTCCAAAGACCTATATGTAAAAAACTTTAAAACAATGATGAAAGAAATCAAAGATGACACAAATAGATGGAGAAATATACCATGTTCATGCATCAGAAGAATCAATATAGTGAAAATGAGCATACTACCCAAAGTAATCTATAGATTCAATGCAGTCCCTATCAAGCTGCCAATGGTATTCTTCAGAGAATTAGAACAAATTAATTTCACAATTTGTATGGAATTACAGAAAACTTCAAATACCAAAGCAATCTTGAGAAAGAAGAATGGGACTGGAGGAATCAACCTGTCTGACTTCAGGCTATTCTACTAAGCAACAGTCATCAAGACAGTATGGTACTGGCACACAGAAGCATAGATCAGTGGAACAAAATAGAAAGCCCAGAGATACATCCACGTACCTATGGACACCTTATCTTTGACAAAGGAGGCAAGAATATACAATGGAGAAAAGATAGTCTCTTTAACAAGTGGTGTTGGGAAAACTGGTCAACCACTTGTAAAAGAATGAAACTAGAACACTTTCTAACACCATACACAAAAATAAACTCAAGATAGATTAAAGATCTAAATATAAGACCAGAAACTATAAAACTCCTACAGGAAAACATAGACAAAACTTTCTGTGATGTAAATCATAGCAGGATCCTCTATGATCCACCTCTCAGAGTAGTGGAAAAAAAAAAAAAAAAAACAAATAGGACCTAATTAAACTTAAAATCTTTTGCACAACAAAGGAAACTATAAGCAAGGTGAAAAGACAACCTTCAGAATGGGAGGAAATAATAGCAAATGAAGCAACTGACAAAGAATTAATCTCAAAAATATGTAAGCAACTCCTGCAGCTCAATTCCAGAAAAATAAATAACCCAGTCAAAAAGTGGGCCAAAGAAATAAACAGACATTTCTCCAAAGAAGACATACAGATGACTAACAAACACATGAAAAGATGCTCAATATCACTCATCATCAGAGAAATGCAAGTCAAAACCACAATGAGGTACCATCTCATGCTGGTCAGAATGGCTGCTATCAAAAAGTCTACAAACAAATGCTGGAGAGGGTGCAGAGAAAAAGGAACCCTCTAACACTGGTCGTGGAAATGCAAACTGGTACAGCCACTATGGAGAACAGTGTGGAGATTCCTTAAAAAACTGGAAATAGAACTGCCATATGACCCAGCAATCCCATTGCTGGGCATACACAGTGAGGAAACCAGTATTGAAAGAGACAAGTGTACCCCAGTGTTCATCACAGCACTGTTTACAATAGCCAGGACATGGAAGCAACCTAGATATCCATTGGCCAACCGAAGGATAAGAAAGATGTGGTACGTATACAAAATGGAATATTACTCAGCCATTAAAAAGAATGCATTTGAATCAGTTCTAATAAGGTGGCTGAATCTGGAGCCTATTATTCAGATTGAAGTAAGTCAGAAAGTAAAACACCAATATAGTATACTAACACATATATATGCAATTTAGAAAGATGGTAATGATGACCCTGTATGCGAGACAGCAAAAGAGACACAGATGTAAAGAATAAACTTTTGGACTCTGTGGGAGAAGGCGAGGGTGGGATTATTTGAGAGAATAGCATTAAAATATGTATATTTTCATATGTGAAATAGATCACCAGTCCAAGTTCTATGCATGAGGCAGGGCGCTCAAGGCTGGTGCACTGGGATGACCCTACAGATAGGATGGGGAGGGAGGTGGGAGGGAAGGTCGGGATGGGGACCACATGTACACCCATGGCTGATTCATGTCAATGTATGGCAAAAACCACCACAATATTGTTAATTAATTAGCCTCCAATTAAAAAAAAATTCTTCAACCAAATATATTTTGTTAAAGTAAATCAATAATGTTGAAAATAATGAAAGTTTATGAAAGACAAGTTAGTTTTCATTGTAGGACGTTTGAAATTCTTAACTGTGAAAATATATTTTATATGTGCTGAATGTACCAAGTTTTGTTTACTTACTATTGATATTCATATACTGTGTAAATCAAACTGTAGATCTTGGATTTGTCTGGAATATGATATTTTATTTTGACGTTTCTCTTTAAGAATCAATATTGGATAGATGAAAATTTTGAGCATTCAGTTCAGTTCAGTTCAGTCACTGAGTTGTGTCCAACTCTTTGTGACCCCATGGAATTCAGCACACCAGGTTTCCCTGTCCATCACCAACTCCTGGAGCTTGCTCAAACTCATGTCCATCGAGTTGGTGATGCCATCCAAACATCTCATCCTCTGTGATCCCCTTCTTCTCCTGTGTTCAGTCAGTCCTTCCCAGCATCAGGGTCTTCTCCAATGAGTCAGTTCTTGGCGTCAGGTGGCCAAAGTATTGGAGCGTCAGCCTTAGCATAAGTCCTTCCAATGAATACTTAGGGTTGATTTCCTTTTCGATTGACAGTTTTGATAGCTTTACAGTCCAAAGGACTCTCAAGGGTCTTCTCCACACCACAGTTCAAAAGCATCAATTCTTCAACATTCAGCTTTCTTTATGGTCAAACTCTCATATCCATACATAACTACTGGAAAAGCCATAGCTTTGACTAGACAAACCTTTGTTGACAACGTAATGTCTCTGCATTAGTGTGGTCAAATGGGGGATTTCCTGCCAGCTCATCAGTAAAGATTCCACCTGCCAATGCAGGAGACACTGATTTGATACCTGGCTCAGGAAGATTCCCTGGAGAAGGAAATGGCAACTCACTCCAGTATTCTTACCTGGAAATCCATGGACAAAGGAACCCAGTGGGCTACCATCCATGCGGTTGCAGAGTCAGACATGACTTAGGAACTAAGCAACAATAATTGGCAAATGATGATAATATATGAAACCTGGTCTATTTAATTTTCCTTGAAATTATTTCCATTTGGAAGTTTGTAATGTGTACCATTATGATTCAGTAAAAGTTTTGTCTTTCAGAATGACAGTGTGTTCTATTATTTAGTAATAATGTTTGTATATGTGTATACATAAGAACAATTATTAACCTAAGGTAAAGCTGCTAATACTCAAATTTTCAGTATAGTAGAGATTATCTGAATAATTTGAAGCTATCAGTAAGCAAGGAAAATTGCATTTTTGGGGAAATCTTACTTATCCTATTAGATCATAGGACAGAAATTAAATTTTCATAAATATAGTAAGAAGTATCAAGGAATTATTTGATTAGGATTATATATTCTAGGGACTTTTCTGGAGGCTCAGTGATAAAGAATCCACCGGCCAATGTAGGAGATGTGGGTTCAATCCCTGGGTGGGGAAGTTCGCAGGAGAGGAAATGGTAATCCACTCCAGTTCCAGCCTGGGAAATACCGTGGACAGAGGAGACTGGTGGGCTACATTCCATAGAGTCAAAAAAGAGTCAGACATAACTTAGCAACTAAACAACAACAGCAACAACAAAGATTCTAGACTATGAGAAAGATTTAATATTGAAAGCCTTATACTGAAATATTTTAGTTTTAAAAATTAGTAATTTGAGTGAAGTCATTTTATACCTGCTTAGCTCCATAAGTTATTATTGGCCATTATTTTTTCTCAAAATCTTTTCAGAAGACGAAGATGTATTCTTCGTGTAAATAAAGCACTGTGTTCTGTTTCTGTCCAGATAGGGCTTCTACCCAGATCTTTCAAGGGATTTAATCTTCAAGATTAAATGTTGATCTATTTGTATCCTTCTCTAACAGAGCAACCACATGACCCTAGCTACTTTAACTAAGATACATAAATTGTTTTTTTAGAGTAGACTTACTTCCTTTATAATAGATAAACCTACTCATGAAAAACATTTCCCTAAAATATCTACAAAATAAAATATATACAAACTTTTCCTAAAATATCTACAAGAATATTTTGTATAGAATAGTTTAATGTTTAATTAAATAATTCAAGCAGTTAAAATCAATTTGTTCTTTAATTTTGATTGAAGATATTTAATCAGCAGTTCTTTTTTGACACTGGATTATATTCCATATTTTTTATTCAGAAAAATATGTGGTTTGATAATGTTATAAATATTTATGCATTCTTATTAACTGATTCAGTTCAATTCAATTCAGTCACCCAGTCATGTCCAGTTCTTTGTGACCTCATGGACAGCAATACACCAGGCTTTCCTATCCATCACCAACTTCCAGAGCTTGCTCAAACTCATGTCCATGAAGTTGGTGATGCCATCCAACCATCTCATCCTCTACTGTCCCCTTCTCCTCCTATCTTCAATCTTTCCCAGCATCAGGGTCTTTTCCAATGAGTCAGTTCTTCATATCAGGTGGCCAGTATGGAGCTTCAACTTCAGCATCAATGAATATTCAGGACTGATTCCCTTTAGGATGGACTGGTCGGATCTCCTTGCAGTCCAAGGGACTCTCAAGAGTTTTCTCCAACACCACAGTTCAAAAGCATCAATTCTTTGGCACTCAGCTTTCTTTATAGTTCAACTCTCACATCCTTACATGACTACTGGAAAAATGATACCTTTAGCCATATGAAACTTTGTCAGTAATGGTTCTGTTTTTTTAATATGCTGTCTAAGTTGATCATAGTTTATCTTCCAGGGAGCAAGTGTCTTTTAGTTTTGTGGCTGCATTCACTATCTGCAGTGATTTTGGAGCCCCCCAAAATAAAGTCTCTCACTGTTCCCATTGCTTCTCCATCTGTTTGCCTGAAGTAATGGGACGAGATGCCATGATCTTCATTTTTTGAACGTTGAGTTTTAAGCCAACTTTTTCACTGTCCTTTTTCACTTCCATCAAGAGGCTCTTTAGTTCTTTTTTGCTGTCTGCCATAAGGGTGGTATATCTGAGGTTATTGATATTTCTCCCAGCAATCTTGATTCCAGCTTGTGTTTCATCTAGCCTGGCGTTTTGCATGATGTACTCTGCATATAAGTTAAATAAGCAGGGTGACAATATACAGCCTTGATGTACTCCTTTCCTGATTTGGAACCAGTCTATTGTTCCTTGTCCAGTTCTAACTGTTGCTTCTTGACCTGCATACAGATTTCTCAGGAAGCAGGTAAGGTGATCTGGTATTTCTATCTCTTAAAGAATTTTCCACAGTTTGTTGTGATCTACACAGACTAGGCTAAAGACTTCAGTGTAGTCAGTGAAGCAGAAGTAGATGTTTTTCTGGAATTCTCTTACTGTTTTGATGATCCAGTGAATATTGGCAATTTAATATCTGGTCCCGCTGCCTTTTCTGAATCCATCTTGAACATCTGGAATTTCTTTGTTCACCAGTTAGCTTTTAAAAATTAGCTGATTAGCTATAAGAAATGACCAAATCATTGTATCTGATGACTACTAAAATGATAATCCTTCTTTTTCGTATAAAGTCCCCACTGAGATACATGAAAATATTTTCCACTAATCAGAAGAATAATCTAACAGAAAGATTTGTAAGCAAATTTTTCATAGTGTATCAAAGGGAATGTTTTGATAAATTGTTCATAAGCATCTGTTCATAAACTCTACCTCAAGTGTCTAACTAAGATATACATATAATAAATAACTATAAAATATACATAACATTTTGTAATAGTCCCAACTATAAAAGTTAAGAGACTAGCATGTGCCTGACACTGATATCATGTAGTTGGTTTTTGGACAGCAACAGTCATGATAACAATGAGACTGACGAAAAAGAGAAGGTCTTGGACAATCTTCACTCCCAACTTTATTTGTAGGAGAGTAAAATGTCACTCACTTGGGTTGCAGGTGATTGGCAAGGATAAAAAATTCATTAGAATGTCTCATTTGGGTTTTATAACCAGCAGAATTCAGACTTCACTTAGTTTCTGTATATCAGCTGCCGGGAGCCAGCACACGAAATCCCACCCATGACAAGGTCGTGAGGAGAAAACCTGACAAGCAAGACAGATCAGGACTTCAGGGATTTCAAAAAGCTGCCCCGGCTCTCACCTTAAAGATGATCTCTTTTCTTTCTGATGCTTGCTATATTAGACTACTCCCTAATTTCTGTGACACAGGTAGAAGACCTTCCCCGATCTCTCTCCAAACAGAATCAACTTAGAACTTTAATCAGTATGTCCCCTGGATGGTGGTATCCTGTAAGATTATCCAGGATGAAAGGAGTGTTGCAATTTAGACCCTTTTGCTGGCATTCTAACCTGCTTGGCAAATACATACTAATGCACATGACTGCTCACAACACCTTAATCATAAACAGCATAAAGAACCTGATCACACAAAAGGCCCTAATAGAAACAGAGCCCTTCAGGAGGTGAGGAAGCCCTATTAAGAGAACATAAAAATATTATTCTAAAAGTGGTTAAAGATTTAGAAAAATAAGAGTTTAGAGTTGTTAATTTTAACCAGGAATGCTAAACAGGGGCTGCCTCACCAGAGCTGCAGAGTCTTTGTATTGTAAACCTTTTAGATTAATTTAACTGATAACTTCTGCAAAAGGACTGACCTTTGTGTTCATTAAAGAATAGATTACAGAAAACAGCTTTGTATTCACCTAGGTCATAAAATGTCAATAGGCCCCAAAGCCAGAAGATAATGTACAAGACTCTAACAAAGAAGTATGCAGAAAACACCCTGGTTTCGTGAAGGATAAGCTGATGTAATATTAAACTATCTTCCCCTTAAAAATGTACTAACTTAGAAAAAAAAAAAAAAGTACTAACTTAGAATATAAAAGCTACGGTAAAAAAATAAAGATTAGCCAGACTCTGCTGCACACCCGCAGTCTGGTCTCTCTCTCTCTGTCTCTCTCTCACCGACGCCATTCATCTTGAGGGTACCCCTGGATCCTGCCGAGGCTGGATCCCAGCAATCAGCCACATTAAATTTTTACAATCTGGCTTTAAACAAGATAAACCATACTTGTTCACTTATCCATTGCACATGCTGCCATTTCAATGTGAAGTACACATATAAATAAGAATACCCATATAAAAAGGGTACAGACCTTGTCTTTGAAGGTCTCAGAGGCTAACTGAAGAGAGGAATCTTCCTGAGTACTTTGGTATTAAAACAGAATGAAATAAGAACATGTATATGATACAAAAGAGCAGAATAAAATGAGATGTACTTAGAGCTAGATATGTGTTTGCTTTTTATCAAGGAGATATCAATTTGAGATATAAATATGGAAGCTATCATAAAATATTGGATAGTTGAAATCTTGTTATACAGAGGAGTTAGTGCTTAAAAACATGTTTTAATATTATGGGCAGTGAAAGGAAATGAACATTTAGTTCTCTTTGCTACGAGCTTAGCTTTCAACATGGACACAAAATGGTTTAAATAAAAGATAATTTTTTTTTTATGTTATTCAGACACTAAATCAGACTATAAAACCAAATATGAATTTAACAGATATTTTAAGTGGCTCTCATTCATCAGTAGAGTGGGAAACTTGATCTATGTTAGAATATCAGTGAGCACAGCAGGTAGTCCTGAGTCAGGTGCCTGGAAGCCATAGTGGTGGTGCCTGTAGAGTGAGAGGAGTTCTTGTGCTGGGCCTGGTTGGAAGTCTCTGATTGGATTAGGAAATCTGTTATCTGACATTACAATGCAACTTAATCTTCTCCAAGCCCCTATATCTACATTTGAAGCTGTATGTTTCTCTTTTTCCTGTAACTGAGAATTAAAGATCACTATTTATTAAACATTGAATAAAGAGTTGGTACACAATAGATATTTAATAAGAGTAGGTTGACTTGAATTATAGGTTATCTCTACTGTGTCTATAGGAGAAAGAAATGGCAACCCACTCCAGTATTCTTGCCTGGAGAAGCCAATGGATGAAGGAGTCTAGTAGGCTACAGTCCATGGGGTCACAAAGAGTTGGACATGATTTAGTGACTTCACTTTTACTTTCACTGTGGCTAAATGTTTGCCTTAAAATTAAGTAGAAAGGTATTTTAAATTATACATTTCAAATAGCATTCATTCATTAGTGCCTTAGGCATATTCATTTGTTTAGATGTATAAAGCTGTTTAATTGCCATCATATTTATTCTAGTGTGCTGGAATAAGAGTTAGTAGAATTTTGCAGTGTCTTATGATTAGAATATGGTTAGAACATATGGTGTGGAAAAATATCCTAAGTATCACATGTGTTCCTTTTAAGACATGATTGTTGTCTTTTTGGAATTAGATGAAATATTATAATCACTCTTCTTACTTGGGTTTTGTTTTCCCTCAAAATTTCATAAGAGTTAACAGTTTGTCAGGCTAGGGAAAATGAAATGCAAGTAATTTGTGCTTAGACATGTTTTTTATTTTTCTGCCTTCACTGAAGAAGCTTTCACCAAGTCTTAACAGATACAGTTGCTTGCCTGCAGTTGAAATGTAATAGGTCTCTTGTCTAAACATATTTCCACATGTCATATGTCTTATCCTGCCTAGGTCAGATACACAATCACTGGAAAATCATTTGTTGTATTTCAAATGAATTTTGTGAAACTCAGATATTTGCTGAGGTTGTTTTAGCTTCTTTGTTTCATATGAAATTTCAGTATTTTTGTCTTTAATACTTGGAATTTTCATTAGCTTACTTTTCCTGGCTGTTTTCTTATTTTGTGATAAATCAAACATATTAGAATTTATGTGACTAACGTTTTTCAGATCAAAGTAAGCTGCAAACTACAGCAAGATGTGAGTGCATTTTGAATTGATTTTTAAATCACTATTGAGATATTAAGCAATTGTTCTTTATAATATTTGGAACTTCTGAATTTTCACTTGATGTCATAGGTGGATTCCACATTTATATTTTGCTTATAGTGTATATGGATTATAGAAGGGGCTTCTCTAGAATGTAATCAATTTCTTTGGTATTATCTTCTTGATTTCCCCATGAAATAAAGAATTTTCCTTTATCAAGAACATCAGTAAAACAATAGAATAAAAGAAATATGCTTATTCCAAATAGAAAATAATGAATTAGCTCTTTGAGAACTTCATGCTCATTAAAATCTATCTCCATATTAATCCAGAATGCTCTTAGTAATGCTAATCATCATACAAATTCTACACTTTCTTTGGAGGAGTCTTTACCTTTGACCCATACATAACTACTGTATTATCTTTCTACATATTTTTACAGCTTATGTGAATGTTCTTTTGTTTTAATTCAATTTTATATAAGCAATTCAATTTGTTTAATTTCTATTTATTTTCATTACTTTTAACTCTTTATTAAATAAATTTTGTGTTTAAATAATAAGTCCTATAACATTTCTTTATATATGATGACATATATAACACTATTAATAATGTGGAATGATTATTTAGTGAATCCATTATGATAATTATTCTCAGTACTCCATGAGGGCTATAGAAAAATTAGGAGACATAATTATTTTGGTAATGCTGAGAAAAATAAAACAGCTATTTTTAGTATTTTTACTTATTTTTAGCATTTTTAGTTATTTTTTGTTATTTTTGTTATTTTTAGCATTTAGTTATTTTTAGCATGTGAATTTGGCTACAAGCTCTCAGTTTTCCCTGAGTTTCCAGTCTACCAAAAAAGGTAGAATAATGTTTTGTTTAATAACACAGAGGAGTTTTGTTGAAAGGTGAATGATACTTATAAGATGCATGAGTACTGTAAATACTACCTGTTATAGACTGCATATTTTTGTCTTCCCAAATTTTGCATGTTGAAACTCTAATTCCTAATATGATGGTATCGGGAGGTGGGGATTTGGGAAAGTAATTAGGTCATGAGAGTGGAACCCCCGTGATGGGGGTGTCTTTATGGTCAGAAAGAGGAGAAATTTGCTTTTCTCTCTGTTCATCATGGGGATATTAAAAGGAAGGGAGCCATCTGCAAGCTGGAAGGAGAGCCTTCACCAAATGCCAGATCTGCCTGCACATAGAATTTTAACTTCCCAGCATCCAGAACTATGCTAAATAATGTTTTGGTTTTTTTTTTTTTCTCCAGTCCATGATAATTTGTTGTAGCAGCAAGAGCAGACTCATACACCACCAGAGACTCAGAACTGAGTAAATATTTTTTTAGGAGTTGCAGAATTAGAGGCTATAAAAAAGGAAGATTTGAAATGTGGTAAAGCAGTATTCTTATTATACCCTTGTGTGTTATGGGAGTGTAGTTGCCTCTCCTATAATAAATTAAGATATTTATATTAAATATTAGCAAGAAATGAGTAGTGGCATTACATTTTACTTGCTATAAGGTTCACCAGTAAGCCCAGAAAGCAGTATTTATTGGTGGATATTAATGGACTGAAGTAGGAGGATAACTTATAGCTCAGAATTAATTACTTGTAGACCTATTCAACTTAGGGATAGAGAAGCACCTAGGAGCTCTGGGAAAAAATATGGAACTGTAGAAAGTAATAGAAAGGAATATGTGGCCCTTCCTGTGAGAAAAAGTGGTTTCCCCACAGGTATGACTGCTTTATCTAGATATAGAGAAAAGAGCTCATAAATAGGGTCTTGCACAGAGAACCACAGGCTTCCTGAGTGGTGCAGTGGTAAAGAATTGGCAATCCACTCCAGTATTCTTGCCTGGGAAATCCCATGAACAAAGGAGTATGGCAGGCTTTAGTCCAGGAGGGTCACATAGAGTTGGACATGACTTAGCATGCGCGTGTACGCGCGCGTGCGCGCGCGTGCACACACACACACACACACACACACACACACAACCATACTGACTCAAAATCCTGCTGTGGAAATTACTGGTCCTATTAAGAGTGATGTGTGAAATTTGGATCTTTTGATGAGGGTCCTGGAGATATTTATTGAAAAGGTAACCTAGCACCCAAACTAGTACACTTTTTTTTTTTTTTTTTAATTGAAGTGTAGTTTATTTCCTATGCTGTGTTAATTTCTGCTCTATGGCAAAGTGATTCATTTATACATACATACATGCATATATATATGCATGCATGCTAAGTCGCTTCAGTTGTGTCCGACTGTTTATGACCCAATGGACTTCAACTTAGCCAGACATTCCTGTCCGTGGGATTCTCCAGGCAAGAATACTGGAGTGGGTTGCCATGCCCTCCTCCAGGGTGTCTTCTTGACCCAGGGATCTAACCCACGTTCTCTTACAGTCTCCTGCTTTGGAAGGCAGATTCTTTACCACTATCGCCACCTGGGAAGCCCTTTTAAATATTCCTTTCCAGTATTGTTTATCACAGGATATTGAATATAGTTCCTTATGCTATACAATAGGACCTTGTTGTTTATTAATTCTGTATAAAATGGTTTGCATTTGCTAGCCCCAGACTTCCAATCCTTCCCTCTCCCTTGGCAACCACAAGTCTGTTCTCTACATCTCTGAGTCTGTTTCTTTTTATATAGATATGCTCATTTATGTCATATTTTATAGATTCCACACATAAATGATATCATATTGTATCTGTCTTTCTCTCTCTGACTTACTTCACATTTAGTATGAAATAATGCCATTTGCAGCAAATGCATGGGCCTTGGGATTATCAAACTAAGTGAAGTAGGTCAAGCTAGTACACTTTTGAGAATAATATGGGAAGTTATTACTATTAATGATTATGCTAGGATCACGAGCATGAACCAGAACTTTACTGAGCAACCTGTAATCTGTATGCTTTCTAAATTTAGAAGATAATTTCTTTCCTCCAAGTTGAGAAATAATATTTAAGCAAAGGTAGAAAAAGAATCTTAATGAATTCAGTGAAATAATGTTGAACAAACAAGATCAAGACACTCTTAGACATAACACATTTATTTTTCACTCAAGAACCATATGTCCCCAAATCAGGTAACTTATTTAATTTGATTAAATACTGCATTGGCTAGAACATTGTGTATCCTGTGTAAAATCAGGAAGCTTACAAAACAGAGTGATTCAGTTGATGAGAATCTGAAAGATTGAGGGTCCTTCTTCATAATTAAGATAATTCTCAGCATAGCCCTCAAACTGTGAGATTAAACAAAATTTTATTGAAATGCCAAGAACTCTTTACTTGAAAAATAACATAGGTTTCCCAGTCCATATTTTGAAGGTAACAAATAATCTCTCTGCATCTTGATTTGTAAAAGAACTATGGCTCTGTGTTATGTCTGGCAGTAGAAGACCATATTGGAATAGTCTCCCTAAAACAGAACATTTCCATTGGGCTTATTGTTTGGTGAATTACTGTTGTAATTCACCTGTGTAGAAAAATAAATACTCTGATACCTAGATAGTGGACAGAAATTGAGGTTGATATTCAATTCTGAGTATGAAACTGGGAGCACTTGTGCTAGCAGATAATGGGAAAAGGCCCTCACATTTGATAATGGATAGTAAAGTAGCTTCCAGTTTAGAAAACTACTGCAAGAAGGTATTGGAGCTGCATCAAGCCAATATTCTAAGCCCCCGAAAAACTAGAATGGGGTGAAAGTGAAAGTGAAAGTCACTCAGTAGGGTCTGACTTTTTGTGACCCCATGGACTATAGAGCCCATGGAAATTTTCAGGCCAGAATACTGAAGTGAGTAGCCTTTCCCTTCTTCAGGGTCTCCCACATTGCAGGTGGATTCTTTACCAGCTGAGCCACAAGGGAAACCCTAGAATGGAGTATTCCCTCAAAACAGAATATTGAATGTTCAGTATTCAATGACGTGATCCCAGGAGTGTATCTTGTTTTCTTTAACAGTGTAGAATTGCTGCTATTATTATTATTATTCGCATCTTGCCCACTAAGGATAAAAATTATACAGACTGACAAGATAAAATTTGGTAAAGAAATAACCAGAAATGCCCATAACACTTCTGTGCCATAACAGTAGAGACAACACATTGTCTCTATTAACTAATTCCAAGATGTTTTTAGTAATGAAGTATACCTTCTCATCCTTTTATATGTTAAGGGATTATACAGCAAAAGTTATGACACATAGGCAATCAGATATAATTTTTTTCAATTTATTTTTTGAATGTTAATGCTGATAAATATCATGAACATGAAGTTGGAGAGGGGGCAGTGGGTCACATTACAAATGTGGTTTGAATACCTGTCTGCTAAATACAATGGGAATGCTGGATTAGTTGTTAAATGTTTAAGAAAGTCTTTAAACTACACCAGGTGTTAAAATTCTAAAGTTTGATGTTTCAACCTCAGCAAATATTTTCTGAAATGAATTTTAATACCTGCAGTTTTCTCTCCTTCCTTAATTCACTTGTCTAGGGAGGTCATAATCTGTTTATAAATACAGAGCCTCTTGTGCCTGTTCAGAAGTATTGGTGCATGAAGAAAAGCAAAAATGAAAACATGATTTAATTTGTAAAGTACACTTTTTTTACAACTCATGAATATTGAAAGAGAAGTTTAATCTTATTTTAAAATGAATAACTGTGATTAATTTCCTATTGTTTTAGTATTAGTCATTCAATTAGGTATTTTCTGTGAAGTTATATTTAAAATTTGACTTCAGAAGAGTGTTTTCAGTATATTTTATATTAGCATAAGAATGTAAGACATTTTGGAAAACTTAAAAAAAATTTGCCAAATGGTGTCAACTTTCAATTTATCCTTCCATAGAAAGAACTATCTCATGTTCAATTTTGTGTTTTTTCTTATTTCAAAGTAAATTTATTCTTTATATTTTAACTTAGAAGTTTTTGATTGTAGAAAAAATGGATTCTATCTAGTTCTAAAGGTTTTTATTTATGATAACCCTAAACTTGCTATTTTATTAAGATATGACTGGTTTAATTTTAATATGAAAGCACTTATTTTAAATATACTATCTTAGGAAATGTGCAAAAATATCTTAGATGTTTTTAAAATGAAATAAGTAAGGTTTTAATTAAAAACCCTTATGTTCAAAGTTTTGATAGCTTATGGTGAATGATGTCAGATTTGGGATCTCCAAAGAAGATTTAGCTTCTGGACCAGGGACCAGGCTTGATCACTCAAGAGCTTTTGTGTAGCAGTTTTATTAAAGTAAAAAAGGGACAGAGAAATCTTCTGACACAGACATCAGAAGGGGGACAGGGAGTGCCCACCTCCCTAGTCTTAGCAAGGGAATTATATACCTTTTTAATTGGTCATTAAAGTAAATCAAGATCTTCTCTGGTGGCTCAAGATGGTAAAACATCTGCCTACGATGCAGGAGACCCGGGTTCAATCCCTGAGTCAGGAAGATCCCCTGGAGAAGGAAATGGCACCCCACTCCAGTATTCTTGCCTGGAAAATCCCATGGATGGAGGAGCCTGGTAGGCTGCAGCCCATGGGGTCACAAAGAGTCGGACACGACTGAGTGACTTCACTCACTCACAGTAAATCAAAAGAATGTCTCAAGGTCCTAAAGATCTTACTAGACCCACTTCCATAATTTACATTTTAAGATGACAGGATTAGAACTAGCAATACAAAAATTTCACCAGACCCACTCCCATAACATACATTCTAAGCCATCAGGATTAGTCAGAAGGTTGTCAGGAAGGAGAGACTGTCCTCAGGCAGGATACGCCATTGTTACACAGTCCTTAGTACAGAGTGTAAACTGAACTGTTTGTTGGGTAATCACCAGTTCTGGGCTTAAAGAAAAAAATGTTTTATATGACTAACACTAAGGAATGTGTAAAAAAAAAAAAAAAAAAAAAAAGTTTGTCCTTTCCTCTTCTTTGAGAATTCCAGACCCTTATCTCCGAGAGTCCCAGACCCCTTTCTCCTCCTCTAGGACCCTGGATTTCTTATTGACCTGCCTAGGAACTGACTCTCTCAGTTTATTTATTATATGCAATTTAAATTGTGCATAACTTAAATGATATATATATATATTTTTTTTTTTTATTAGTTGGAGGCTAATTACTTCACAACATTTCAGCGGGTTTTGTCATACATTGACACGAATCAGCCATAGAGTTACACATATTCCCCATCCCCATCCCCCCCCCACCTCCCTCTCCACCCACCCCCCTGGGTCTTCTCAGTGCACCAGGCCTGAGCACCTTTCTCATGGATCCCACCTGGGCTGGCAATCCGCCCCACCATAGATAATATACATGCTGTTCTTTCGAAACATCCCACCCTCACCTTCTCCCACAGAGTTCAAAAGTCTGTTCTGTACTTTTGTGTCTCTTTTTCTGTTTTACATATAGGGTTATCGTTACCATCTTTGTAAATTCCATATATATGCGTTAGTATGCTGTAATGTTCTTTATCTTTCTGGCTTACGTTTTAAAGAAAAAATTACCACATTTTTTTTAAACTGGAAGTTTATTTTGTGTAAAGATTAGAAAATAAGCATTTTCATATTGTAAACCTTAAAGTAAAGTGAAGTGAAGTTGCTCAGTCGTGTCCAAACTTTTCGACGACCCCATGGACTTTAGCCTACCAGGCTCCTCTGTCCATGGAATTCTCTAGGCAAGAATACTGGAGTGGGTTGCCATTTCCTCCTCCAGGGGATCTTCCTCACCCAGGGATCGAACCCAGGTCTCCCACATTGCAGGCAGACGTTTTACCATCTGAGCCACCAGGGAAGCCCTGTAAACCTTAAAATATCTACAAACAAGCCTCTTCTCAAGTTCCTTTAAATAAACTTGTTTGGATCATAAATGTATCCACTTGGCTATTATATATGATATTTGTAATATACTTGTAGAATCATTTCAAATGATTTACCATTTAAATCACTTACTTCCTCTTTCTTGAGGCTTCCTCTTCTTTTTGACTCTCTATCATCACATTTCATGTAAGTAAACTTTGAAAAATACAATCCACCCTGTCTCCTTGGATTATTTTAGGTTAGAATTTTTCCTGTTGTTGGAATTTCCTGTCTGGCCTAGTATGTAAGTTTTCTATTTGTATTTTTAAAGCACTCTGATATTTAGCTTTAAATAACATACTTGGGTTCCTTAATTGCCAAGTTTTTTATCTGCATCTCTCTTCTTTCTTTCATTGATCTGATAGGAGTGGGGCACTTACAAGTATCCGTATGTGATGAGAAGGTTTTATATTATTCTTTCATGGAATATTCTTGGAATTCTTTAGTTAGGACATATGGTTACAATCAGGTTAGTCCTAGTATACATACTCAAAGTTATAGTTAAAGAGCTTTTCCAATAAATATGGTTATCAGACACTGAACTTAAGGTCTCAAAATCAAAAGTGTTTACTTTTAATTTAATCTGCTTTCCATTCCATCAGTCTCTTATTTCCAGACACGTGTTTTTATGTTCTTTGAAAAAAGCTAACAGCATCAATATGTTTAAAATAGAAGATGAGAGACATTTGAAATGTAGCCAACTGTAAAAAAAAAAAAAAAAAAGTTCTCATTTTGTTATTTTTGAAATTAATGCAGTTTGAGCTTTTTTTTTTTTTTTTGGTTTGTTTTTGATCTGGAATCACTTTGTAATAACATATCTCTGTATTATGGAATAATGTTTTCCCTTACATTATATAATATAAGGATACTGATAGTATTTCTAAGTTTTGGACAAATGAGTCTTAAGTGTGCTCTTTGTAAAGTCATTTGACCATATAACCCAGAAATACATTATTTCAATACACCTTTAGCAAAATCAATATATCTATGACTAAATTATGAGGATAACTTATCAAGTCTATTGCATTTTTAACTGTCTATGAAAAATTTGCACAGGAGTTGGGTCCATTACATTATGATAGAATATAAATGTATAGTAAATTAGATATTTCTATTTTATTTTAGTTATGGCATTAATCCTTAGTGTTATTCCTATAGGCAATAAGAACATTTAAAAAAATTCATAATACTACTTTTAAAAATAATAAATTATATTTTAGCTTATTATTTAGCTTGTTTATTTAGTGTGAAGTTTAATCACTACATTTTATATCTACTTCCAACAACCATAGTTGATCATTTCAATAGGAAATGAGATTTTAACCATACAAATGTTAATTTTCCCAGCTGAAATTTTAACCCAGCTCAATGCTAAAATGCAAAAGTGGAATGATTTTGACAGATGAAAACATGCAGTAGTTGCAAATTACTCCCAAGAGTTTTAATGTCAAATAAGCCCACACAAAAATAGTTTGGCAATGAAAAATTATTTTTCACATACTTTTTTTTAACAATATTCCATTATATGTATATGCATATATATGTACGTGAAATTTCTTTTACTAATATAAATAGTTTTGCATTTACAATGATTTATGTTAGATAAATTTCTTTACCTATAATTTTTCTTTTAAGAATTTCCTATTGACAATCACATATTGTTATCCCATCTGTTGAATAAGCACAACTCAACAAAGATGGGCTAATAATCGATATCTTTCACAAATACAATGTAAGACCAAACTCAAAATCCTCAAATCTATCTTCCATTCCTTAACATGCAAAGGCGGTAAATGAAGATGCCCACTCATTTCTTAGACAACAGATTAACTTGTCCAGGGCCTTTGACACACACAATTCCGCACCAGGTATAAGATGATTGCACAGCCATCATCTAATTGGCAAGGAATCCTTGACAAAGCTGTAAGTCTCTGAGGATTTTCTTGTGGTCATTGCTGTTGCCAGAGTCACATAATCCTCTGTCCCAAACTGTGTAACCATAGTACTCCTCAGTTTCTGAAGGTAAAGCAAATTGGTCTGAGAAAAAGCCTTTTCTATTATCCACTCACTTATTCAGGCAAATCTTAAGTACTTAATATAAATTGCTGTCACACTTCTTTAAAAAAAAAAGAAAAAATCTGTAAAAATATGTTGGAAATGTTTGGGGTGGCGATACAAAATCAACTTTGATATAAAGCTGTCAAGAACTAGCTACAAGCTAGAATTTGTTGACCCAAACATCATGATTACATCATCTCAAGCTATTCTCAAATTCATGAATTTCACTTTGCTTATCTTAACTAGTTTCTTGCACATTCTAGCCTTTTCTTTTCCTTGTGTTGGAATTAGAGTATTTGAAAGATCTTTAAACTTAAAAATGAACAAACAGTTGTACTTTTTGAGATTTGGCAAATATTTTAAATCAAAACTAAAATTTGATGGATGCAGATGTGTGTCCAAATAAGAATGATAAAATTTTGTATTATTAAAATGAAGATTAGCATCATATGAGAAGAAAAATGTGTAGCTAACATTTCAGAAGAAATTTAAAAGTACTTATAATTTATACTGCTGTGTGTTAAAATCTCAAGCTCTAATTTAAATGTTTTCAATGTGAACTGATTTCCTATAATAATATAATAAGCACTGTTTGTTTGTTTTTTTTTGCAGCTCTTTGTAAAGTACTGTATTATCCTTAGCATAGAGAATGACAGATTTTAACTGGTATAACTGGGCTATCAACTGAGAATCTGAAATACGGAATCCAGAATAATCTACTGAGATTTTTCATGTCATATTTTTGCCTCAAATATGTGATTTCATCAAATCATTTTAAACAGTTTCAACCTTAGATACAATATCACATTTATTTTACTTGAGACATTATAAAAATGCAAACATCAAATTTTAACATCATGTTTTTGTTTTAAGAGACTCTTTGTCATTGTTTTAAAAATAGTTATGTCAAATTATTTCAAAGGTGACTAAGTTATGAATGGATCACTGCTGCTGTTAGTTTGGGATTTGTTTTCTACTGACTGTCTTACCTACATTACTTCAATTTCAATATATTTATCATTGTTTGGGTAATAATCTGCAACAACTTCTTATTTTACCTTCTGTTGATTATGGATTTATTTCAGTGTTTTCATTTTAATTCAGTTTAAAAATATTAAAGAGAGAATTTTAAAGAATTCTTTGTCCTCAAATCAATTAATCAGTAATAAAATATATTCATAGAATTATGTGTTGTATACTTTATGCAGTGTATATCTCTACACTAGATACTACCAGGATTCCCTAGTAGTTCAGCTGGTAAAGAATCCTCCTGGAATGCAGGAGATCCTGGTTCCATTCCTGGGTTGGGAAGATTCCCTGGAGAAGGGAATGGCTGCCTACTCCAGTATTCTGGCCTAGAGCATTCCATGGACTGCATAGTCCATGGAGTCGCAGAGAGTAGGACAAGACTGAGAAAATTTCGCTTTCTTTCACACTAGATACAGTTTGATGTAGCGAGTGCTGTCCTGTGCTACGTTGCTGCAGTCATGTCCAACTCAGCGCGACCCTATAGACTGCAGCCTGCCAGGCTCTTCTGTCCATGCGATTCCTCAGGCAAGAATACTGGAATTGGCTGCATGCCCTCCTCCAGGGGATCTTCTAGACCCAGGGATCCAACCCACATCTTCTATGTCTCCTGAGTTGGCACTGGGTTTTTTACCGCTAGTGCCACCTGTGAAGCCCTTAATGTAACATGCTGTTATACAAAAATTGACATAGCAAGGATGCGGCTCAGAAAAGCTAATTATCTTGTCCTTTGTCAAATTCTAGTAAGTCAGAAAGCTGCTTTTCATATTCACATATGGTTCCATATCCTTTTATAATTTCATGCAGTTATACTACCCAACACGCCTTGAATAATCTGATCTACCCATATAATATTGTGGATTCTACTCTGTATGTGAAGCTTTACTATCCAACTCTTCACCACAGTGGTCTATATAAACAAGAACATCCCCATTGAACCTACTGGGGGGAGATAAATGAACATCCTATATGCTTTAGAAGTTTTAGAATTTAAATAGCAGATAAAGCAAAACTTTGCATAATTTCATAAAATAACTATGTTACCAGAGCTTTCTCACTTCTCCGTTTCACACCTGGAATTCCCAGTCATAGCACAATTCTAAAATAATGCATTTGCTTTTATAATTCTGTAATGCTCCTTTCTTTTATTTAAAGAATGACATTATAAAATTTAAAATGAATGATTTATTTAATTTTGTCTTAGTATTAGAGACATTTTAGAATATTAGGAACAAATAGGTGACAGAGACTTTTACAGTTGTCAAATATCCATTTATTCCATCTCCCTTGATTCTCCAGTCCTTTTAGATTTATTCATGTGATAAGTTCTGTGTTGTGGACATTGATAATAAATGTGTTATTCCCAGATGAAGGCATTTAAGACCTAGTATGTGACCCTCCAGCATTATTTTCCTCTGCTTTGAAGAACTTTGAAATTGTATCTTGACATAAAATATTTATGGATAAAGCCTGGAAATGAGCAAAAACAGAACTTCATAGTGATATGCCTTGAAAATTTTAGAGCTGCTATTTTACTGCAGTGTAACTTAGCTTGTTGACTCATAAGGATTTTTTGTCGTTGTTTTTATAGATTGCATTATTGTGTTTGTAGCAGAGAAAAGCTATTTTCCCTCTACCCATCTTAGGTTTATTTGGTGGAGCCCTGAGAATTGAAAAAGATCAACAAAAGAGAGAAAAAAAAAACAAAAACAAACATGTTTATTAACATGTGCATCTTCCTGCACATGGCCTTACCCAGGTGTGAGTAACTCTTATCGGTGGTCAGAACTTTGGGATATAGAGCATCTCAACGTAAGTATATTATGTCTTATTCTTGAACATACAGAAATTCTGTTGCCACAGAGAATAAATTTCCCATCATTACACAACGGTGGTTTTTATTTTAAATCTGTTAATCACATTCAGTTAAATTGGTCAGGAGTTTTTAAGGCATGAAATAACTGAAATGTCCTATTTTAAAGGACTTCTTTATTTACTTACTTTTTGTTCAACTCTTTATTTAATAAAATCATTAGAATCTTTTAAACTATTGATTGAAGGCATATTTAATGGCATTATGGCAGGCAGATTCTTTACTAGCCACCAGGGAAGCCCCTGAGTTACATGCAATATTTCCGGGAAAATTTTAACTTAGTTCTTTGGAAGTAAATATAGAGCTTCATTTGTTTTTTTCTGAGATTCTTGAAGAAATTGAAAAACCATTCAGTTGTTTGTAAACCATGCAGATTTCTTATGAAAATAAAATATATATCATCATCTAAACAAATTTGTAAATCTCATCATTTAAAATGATGTGAAGATAATTTGAAGAGGAAGGATATGTTTATGAGGAGCGATATGAAAGGTAAGATCAGATAATGCTGAACTGTGCCTACAGATCCTTTAGAAACTAAAACTCAAGCTAAAACTTTCATGTAGCTCCACTGAGAAAATTGTTTTATGAAATCCATTTGTACAATGATCTAATTAAAGATTAATTTCTAATTTTTATGGCATCAAATATTCTCTTTTAT
The DNA here is from genome assembly GCF_963930625.1 of Muntiacus reevesi. NCBI lineage: Eukaryota > Metazoa > Chordata > Mammalia > Artiodactyla > Cervidae > Muntiacus > Muntiacus reevesi. Next base: position 36,469,971 of record NC_089269.1, read on the forward strand.
TAGAATGAGACAAAAGAGAAATTTTCACAGAAAAGTCATTGTAATTCCAGGAAAGTTGAAGGTGTGTGACTCTTAACAGGAATGTTAATTTATGTGTGCTTACTCCAAATCGTTGTACTTTGTCTGATTAAATTAGTAATATTTATATTCTAGATTATAGTCAACTGAACTGTAATCCTTTCATTAATAGTTATATTTTATAGGACATTAATGCCCAGATCCACTTCTTAATTATTGTGCTTTCTTTTGCTGTATAATTTTGCAAGATTTGTATAATCATCTTTTAAATACAGCAACAAAGCCCTTCCCTGTAATGACATTTAGCATCCTGTTAATATTTCATCATGAGGTCACAATCAGGTGCTTCTCTGCATATTGCTGCAAACAACCTTTCCTTGGATAATATTTATACCTATCACATATTGGTATTAATATGAGCCCTTGGCCTGTCACACTAAATAGTATTTCTGGTTTTCTTAAATGATCAATTTCAGACTAGGCTATTCTCCAAAACCATCATGACTTGGCCTCATAATTCTTCTGAGTAATCAGTCTTCCAGGAATGAACTCCCTGCATGAAAGTTCAGTGTACCTTTGATTCCATGCACTTATTCTTTTGGAAAAGGTATTAATACTCTCCAGTCACTTGCGCACCATTTGTTTTTATAGAGTCACACAGTGGTTGCATATCTTAATGCAAGAATTATCATGTAATCTTAGGGTAAAACAAGTAAATAAGTAAACATTAAAAATACGTAAATAGGTAAAGGGTGAGTTTGTTTTTTTTATAAGCTTTTGATTTCTATACATAAATATCTTTTTTTGTCCTTGCCCTCTAATGTATCAAGTTATTCCTTGAGACTAAAATATTGCCCTTTTTTGACCTTATTCCCTGAACCTCAGTCAGGACTTCTTAATTTCTGTAGACCAATAGGCCAGTGCTGCATACTTGAATTCTCTATTAATTTGCCTGAAAGTGATTGCCATACTTCCAATAATGCATGCAAAATTTGCATTCTACTGCAGAAATAGGTATGCTTTTAGAGAAAATTTACATCATTTGTTTTGAATGTTGCAAAAATCAGTAAAGTCACAAATAGAATTGGAATTAGCTAAAGCTGTGGTAAATTAAAGATTCAATACACAAATATTTATTTTTTAAACATTGAGGTGCACTTTCAAGCTGTTTGTTGATTGTTTTTACATAGTTGAATTTCCTTAATTAAAAAAAAATATGGAATGCATTCATAAGTGGGTATCTTAAAATGTGGATTTTAAATCATCACATGAAAACTTTGAAATATAAGAAAAAGATGGCCTAAACTAGGCCAGGAATGTTTCCTTCAGCCTTGAAAGCTGCTTGGTCATTTCCCACACTTTGTGACCCCATGAACTCTACAGTTGTTGGAGTTCTCCAGGCCAAAATACTGGAGTGGGTAGCCTTTCCCTTCTCCAGGGGATCTTCCCAACCCAGGGATTGAACCAAGGTCTCCTGCATTGTATGTGGATTCTTTACCAGCTGAACCACAAGGGAAGCCCAAGGATACTGGAGTGGGTAGCCTATCCCTTTTCCAGGGGATCTTCCCAACCCAGGAATCACACTGGGGTCTCCCGCACTGCAGGTGGATTCTTTACCAACTAAGCTATCAGGGAAGCCTTCTACCCTATGTAGAAAGAAATTCCCAATGTTGATAAATTTGGTTTAGAATGAAACGAGTATTTTAACAATGATAATATTCTTCATGGCTAAAGAACCTTCAAAACAGTTTGAAGAATTATCATGTACCATAAAATAGAGTTAAAGAATGAGGGTCTATTCTATTCTGTTTGTTTGTTTCACTTCATCTTCCTTCTAAAGCAGACACTCAAGAGTAAATATAACTTCAAATGTTCAAAATCATCAAAGAGTTGAAGCTAGTGTTGTGCTGGTAAAAATTTTATAGCCATATTTCTGATATAAATTTTATCAAATTTTACCATTTTCCATTGTTTTGTATATAATTCCATGCATGACCAATTCCATGCAAGCAACTTGATGTCTCTGCAAAGTTGTGGCAAGATACTTCAAATGGGCTCTCATGAGAAGAGAAGCATCCACTGCAGCCCAACACTGGATGCAACCATGGTGCAAATTCATTAGAATATTACTGTGATGGCTAAGGGTGTCATTAAAAGATTCGTGTTCATTTTTTTCTAGCCATTCACATTTTCTGAACCCCCATTTCAATGTTTATTTCATGCTCCTCTGCACTTATGTCTATTACTTCTAACATACTTTTAGTGCATTTATATATAGCATTGTGTCCTATTGGGAAATGATGCTGCTATGCAATTGCAAAAAAAGCATGGATGAAAAATGGCATGGCTTTCCAGTAGCATTTGGAAATTTACATGAATCAATCCACAGTTTAAACGTGTGTGTGTGTACACACACACACACACACACACACACACACACACACACACACACACACACACATATATATCCCTAAAGAAGGAAATGGCAACCCACTCTAGTGTTTTTTGCCTGGGAAACCCCATGGACAGAGGGGCCTGGCAGGCTACAGTCCACGGGGTCACAAAGAGTTGGACATGACTGAGTGACTAAAGTGCAGCACAGCATATATATATATATAGCATGTATAACTTCAGTTATATTTATATATAACTTAGGTTGAAGTATTTTCCCAATCCTGTATTCTTCCAAGAAGAAGAGGAGTGAGTCACCTCATTCCAATGACTTCTTTCCGAACTGTAGTCTTTATAAAGTTTGACTTTATAAAGTTCTGGCTCATTTGTACTTCTTAAATATGTCCTATATAGTTCTCACTGAGTTTTGTTTTTGTGTTTCACTTTTCTATTTATTTACTTGTTTGTTTAAATTCAAAATGACCCTTGTTTCAAGGTCTTGAATTTCAGTTTTTGTTTCCTTAGCAACAAACGACTGCTGAAAATTCTGCTTTACCTTTTATGTTGTTGTTGTTACTTTTTACTTGGCTTTCTTCCTCATGTCCTTCTAAGTCCAGGAATCAGCAAATATCTTCATGGGAAATCCAGTACTGGCTCCTTTGTCTGCTTCTGTCTTCAATCCATGATCTTGGATCTTTATATTACAGCACTCTGGAAAGCCTGGAGTGCCACTTTGAATTTCTTTCTTTCTTCTTCTTCTTCTTCTTTTTTTTTTTTTTGAATAAGTAAGAGCCTTTTATTTTATATCAAATTGGTACTTTCTATTTCTTTCTTTCTTTCTTTTTTAATTTATTAGTTGGAGGCTAATTACTTTACAGTATTGTAGTGTTTTTTTTGCCATACATTGGCAAAAATCAGCAATGGATTTATATGTGTTCCCCATCTCGATCCCCCCTTCTGCCTCCCTCCCCATCCCATCCCCCTGGATCTTTCCAGTGCACCAGCCCTAAGCACTTATCTCATGCATCCAACTGGGCTGGTGATCTGTTTCACCCTTGATAGTATACTTGTTTCAATGCTATTCTCTCAGAACATCCCACCCTCGCCTTCTCCCACAGAGTCCTAAAGTCTGTTCTGTACATCTGTGTCTCTTTTTCTGTTTTGCATATTGGATTATCGTTACCATCTTTTTAAATTCCATATATATGTGTTAATATACTGTATTGGTATTTATCTTTCTGGCTTACTTCACTCTGTATAATGGGCTCCAGTTTTATCCATCTTATTAGAACTGATTCAAATGAATTCTTTTTAATGGCTGAGTAATATTCCATTGTGTATATGTACCACAGCTTCCTTATCCATTCGTCTGCTGATGGGCATCTAGGTTGCTTCCATGTCCTGGCTATTGTAAACAATGCTGTGATGAACATTGGGGTGCATGTGTTTCTTTCAGATCTAGTTTCCTTGGTGTGTATGCCCAGGAGTGGGATTGCTGTGTCAAATAGCAGTTATATTTCCAGTTTCTTTAAGGAATATCCACACTCTTCTCCATAGTGGCTGTACTAGTTTGCATTCCCACCAACAGTGTCAGAGGGTTCCCCTTTCTCCACACCCTCTCCAGCATTTATTGCTTGTAGACTTTTGGATAGCAGCCATCCTGACTGGCGTGTAATGGTACCTCATTGTGGTTTTGATTTGCATTTCTCTGATGATGAGTGATGTTGAGTATCTTTTCATGTGTTTGTTAGCCATCTGTATGTCTTCTTTGGAGAAATGTCTGTTTAGTTCTTTGGTCCATTCTTTGATTGGGTCATTTATTTTTTCTGGAATTGAGCTGCAGGAGTTGCTTGTATATTTTTGAGATTAATCCTTTGTCTGTTGCTTCGTTTGCTATTATTTTCTCCCAGTCTGAGGGCTGTCTTTCCACCTTGCTTATAGTTTCCTTTGTTGTGCAAAAGCTTTTAAGTTTCATTAGGTCCCACTTGTTTATTTTTGCTTTTATTTCCAATATTCTGGGAGGTGGGTCATAGAGGATCCTGCTGTGATTTATGTTGGAGAGTGTTTTGCCTATGTTCTTCTCTAGGAGTTTTATAGTTTCTGGGGTTACATTTAGATCTTTAATCCATTTTGAGTTTATTTTTGTGTATGGTGTTAGAAAGTGTTCTAGTTTCATTCTTTTACAAGTGGTTGACCAGTTTTCCCAGCACCACTTGTTAAAGAGGTTGTCTTTTTTCCATTGTATATTCTTGCCTCCTTTGTTGAAGATAAGGTGTCCATAGGTACGTGGATGTATCTCTGGGCTTTCTATTCTGTTCCACTGGTCTATGTTTCTGTCTTTGTGCCAGTACCATACACTCTTGATGACTGTGGCTTTGTAGTAGAGCCTAAAGTCAGGAAGGTTGATTCCTCCAGTTCCATTCTTCTCTCTCAAGATTGCTTTGGCTATTCGAGGTTTTTTGTATTTCCATACAAATTGTGAAATAATTTGGTCTAGTTTGCTGGAAAATCTGTTGGTAGCTTGATAGGGATTGCATTGAATCTATAGATTGCTTTGGGTAGTATAGTCATTTTCACAGTATTGATTCTTCCAGTCCATGAACACAGTCTATTTCTCCATCTATTTGTGTCCTCTTTGATTTCTTTCATCAGTGTTTTATAGTTTTCTATATATAGGTCTTTCATTTCTTTAGGTAGATATACTCCTAAGTATTTTATTCTTTTCATTGCAATGGTGAATGGATTGTTTCTTTAATTTCTCTTTCTGTTTTCTCATTGTTAGTGTATAGGGATGCAAGGGATTTTTGTGTGTTAATTTTATATCCTGCAACTTTACTATATTCATTGATTAGCTCTAATAATTTTCTAGTAGAGTCTTTAGGGTTTTCTATGTAGAGGATCATGTCGTCTGCAAGCAGTGAGAGTTTTACTTCTTCTTTTCCTATCTGGTTTCCTTTTATTTCTTTTTCTGCTCTGATTGCTGTGGCCAACACTTCCAAAACTATGTTGAATAGTAGTGGTGAAAGTGGGCACCCTTGTCTTGTTCCCGACTTTATGGGAAATGCTTTCCATCTTTCACCATTGAGGATAATGTTTGCTGTGGCTTTGTCATATATAGCTTTTATTATGTTGAGGTATGTTCCTTCTATTCCTGCTTTCTGGAGAGTTTTAATCATAAATGGATGTTGAATTTTGTCAAAGGCTTTTTCTGCATCTATTGAGATAATCATATGGTTTTTATCTTTCAATTTGTTAATATGGTGTATTACATTGATTGATTTGTGGGTATTAAAGAATCCTTGCATTCCTGGGATAAAGCCCACTTGGTCATGATGTATGATCTTTTTAATATGTTGTTAGATTCTGTTTGCTAGAATTTTGTTAAGGATTTTTGCATCTATGTTCATCAGTGTTATTGGCCTGTAGTTTTCTTTATTTGTGGCATCTTTGTCTGGTTTTGGAATTAGGGTGATGGTGGCCTCATAGAATGAGTTTGGAAGTTTACCTTCATCTGCAATTTTCTGGAAGAGTTTGAGTAAGATAGGTGTTAGCCCTTCTCTAAATTTTTGGTAGAATTCAGCTGTGAAGCCATCTGGTCCTGGGCTTTTGTTTGCTGGAAGATTTCTGATTACAGTTTCTATTTCTGTGCTTGTGATGGGTCTGTTTAGATCTTCTATTTCTTCCTGGTTCAGTTTTGGAAAGTTGTACTTTTCTAAGAATTTGTCTATTTCTTCCAAGTTGTCCATTTTATTGGCATATAGCTGCTGGTAGTAGTCTCTTGTGATCCTTTGTATTTCAGAGTTGTCTGTTGTGATCTCTCCATTTTCATTTCTAATTTTGTTGATTTGGTTCTTCTCCCTTTGTTTCTTGATGAGTCTGGCTAATGGTTTATCAATTTTATTTACTTTTTCATAAAACCAGCTTTTAGCTTTGTTGATTTTTGCTATGGTCTCTTTAGTTTCTTTTGCATTTATTTCTGTCCTAATTTTTAAGATTTCTTTCCTTCTACTAAGCCTGGGGTTCTTCATTTCTTCCTTCTCTATTTGCTTTAGGTGTAGAGTTAGGTTATTTATTTGACTTTTTTCTTGTTTCTTGAGTTAAGCCTGTAATGCTATGAACCTTCCCCTTAGCACTGCTTACAGTGTCCCAGAGGTTTTGAGTTGTTACGTTTTCATTTTCATTCATTTCTATGCCTATTTTGATTTCTTTTTAAATTTCTTCTATGATTTGTTGGTTATTCAGAAGCATGTTATTTATTCTCCATGTGTTTGAATTTTTAATAGTTTTTTTTCCCCTGTAATTGGAATCTAATCTTACTGTATTGTGGTCAGAAAAGATAACTGGAATGATTTCAATTTTTTTTTTTTTTTTTTAATTTACCAAGGCTAGATTCATGGCCCAGGATATGATCTATTCTGGAGAAGATTCCATGTGCACCTGAGAAAAAGGTGAAATTGATTGTTTGGGGGTGAAATGTCCTATAGATATCAATTATGTCTAGCTGGACCATTGTGTCATTTAAAGTTTGTGTTTCCTTGTTAATTTTCTGTTTAGTTGATCTATCCATAGGTGTGAGTGGGGTATTAAAATATATGGAACACTTCACGAATTTGTGTGTCATCCTTGCACAGGGGCCATACTAATCTTCTCTGTATCATTCCAATTTTAGTATATGTGCAGCCGAAGCGCGCACCACTTTGAATTTCTCTGTGACTGTGATCAATCCTGTGGTCTACTCTGGATATTAGCAACTGTCTTCTTCATTGCTTGTAAGACAAGAGTTGGCAAACTCTCCAAGAGGAAAAGCAGCATGCCGAATGCTGGGCCCAGTTTAATGAGTCGTTCTTCTCTGTTGGATTTTCCTTTAAAATGCTGTGTGAACATATTGCTAGGATCCACCAAAACGTTCTGCTGAAAGGAAATATTCTTGAAACTTAAGGTTTATTAGCTTCATAAACCCAGCTGTGATTGAAATAAAGATTTTAGTAAATTTCCCAATGCCCTCTAAATGTGGATAGGTTCCGTAAAATGCTATGGGGAAAAGGGTAATAATGCAAATTCAGACTTTGCTAGCAGAGATCATTGAAGGTTTTATATTAGAGGTCATATTTAATTTAGAAGTTAAAAATCATTCACATAAAGAGTTAATGAAATAAAAAAGAGAGTCGAGTTTGAAGGAAATAGTAGCATATGCAAGCCTGAAGAGGTTTGAGGCAGCGTGACCAGCCGCTCAATACAACTGGAGAATAGAATTTATTTGGGAAATGTTATTATCAAAACAATAAAGATGGGCAGTGAGCTCAGAAGGCAGACACAGAGAGCTTTGTATATAATGATAAAAATACAGTCCTTTAGCTGTTTTCCTTAATGTAATCATAATAGAAATAATAATAGTAGTAGCAGTAGTAATTATTATTATAAAAATAATTAAAAGTGTTAAGATAGCTAAAACAAGTGAATTAATTCTTTTTTTAAAGAAAGGTGAAGCTAAATGCCAAAGGACAGGGATATCTCAGTTGATTATTTTGTTTTTAGTCATTTGAAATAAGGCAAGCTGTTTTATGTCTTTGAGATTTTCCTCCTAATCTAAGAGAGTTGTTTTTTATTCCCCTATTCTTCTCACCAGTATAGTATATAATATTTTATTATGGACTAGAAGAAATGAAAATATATCTAAGGAACTCCATAAATGCAAGGCATTAGAGAAATATGTTGGACTGACAGCATGATATTTGAGTCCTTTTTATTAGGGGTTTGACTCTCACTAAAAGACAGTGAGTTTATGGCCAGTGTTACTATGTTAGATTAATTACAGAGGAACTCTATGCAAAATGATATATACTTGAGCATAATGTGCATACAGCAGTCAAAGAAATCATAGGATGTTTACATATTTAGCAAAGTTGAGGTCCAGGTTCATTTAAAATGCTGTGTCAGTGCTCAGTTGCAATAATCCCTTATGCACATTGCAGGGAAGGTCATTGAAAAGAGTAGCTCCAATTGCCTTATTAAAATGGCAATGAAACCAGTCAATATTTCCAGACAAATGAGAGTTTGAAGAAGTGTTTAAACTTTCACAGGAGTATGTGCCTACATCCGGTAGCTTGTGTTCTGATTTTATTTCACTGACGCTTGGGAATATTTTTGCCACAGTTCTTACATTTCGAATGGCACAATGTTAATTTGTACTTGACTCCAGTTTATTGCGTGGTCACTCTCAAGTCTCCCTGTCTCATCTATTTATCTCTAATTCCTGATTGTATTGTTATCAGTTTACCCTTAATATTTTTGATTCAGTTTATAATTTCTTGTCAACTATATATCTTTTTAGGAAAGACATGCTACTTTGAAAGATAAATAGCTCTTTATATTTATGGAAGAGGATATTTCTTTCTTTGCTACTACCTTGTTAAAAATTAAGCCCTTGTGTTTTTTCTCTAATGAAGTTCACCTGGTTAATTATATTTTAATTTCTATATTTACAAGCTAGATAATCTAAACAAAATGATTTGCCATGAAATCTTCTCAATGGGCTAAGAGTGAATAGATAAATTGAATATATATCTGATTTCCAAATGTCGAAAAATAAATGGAGCAAGCAAAAACCAGATTAATAATATATTGCTAATAATACAGTATGAATAAAGTATTATGCATTTTATAAAACTACTATAAAATGTAAACATTATTTCTAGAATCAGTCATTTTCATAATTGTGTAATACAAAAATTATAGCAATATATCATTAGCAATAAATATCAGGTCCATAATAACAAGGAGAGACAAGTTAGGAGACAGTAAGCTATCAAGAAAATGAGAAAGGATAATTTGAAAACAAATATGAGAAAAGGCAAAAAATACCTAATTATCTTCTGAGAACATCTTTAATATGACTAGTAATTTAAAAAGAATACTAAAATGACAGTATGATATTACTTTTAGTCTCAATTTCCTACACTTAAAGCTCCTGTGAAAATGATTAACTCCACTTGGCTTTTCTTACAGTAAAGCAGTCATTTGTATGAAGTTAATGGAATTTTAAATTTGCATAATCTGCCTGAAATATTTGGCAAAGTATATTTTTCACTTCAAATGCATGAAATATTGATAATTTATGGTACATCTATAGGCTGCAATCTAATTTAGCCATAAATATTAGCCTCTAGAAAATGTTTGATTGACATAGAGCAATTATTATCACAAAGTTTATTAAAAGAGTAGCTAAAACATATTAAGAAAAACATGATCATAAATATATAAGAAGCCTATATTCATGTCAGTCTATTCAGCCATCCATCTATCCATCAATCTATTTATGCTCCGTTTTTCATTCCATACTCCAAGGCCCAATTTGCCTGTTACTCAGGTGTTTCTTGACTTCCTACTTTTGCATTCCAATCCCTTGTAATAAAAATGACATCTTTTTTGGGTGTTAGTTCTAGAAGACCTTGTAGGTCTTCATAGAACCGTTCAACTTCAGCTTCAATACAAAAATCAGATTCATTATTTCAATACTGAAATCAGAATGATTATATTCTTTTCAGCCAAAGATAGAGAAGTTCAATACAGCCAGCAAAAACAAAACCGAGAGCTGACTGTTGCTCAAATCATGAACTCCTTATTGTCAAATTCAGAAATTTGTTGAAGAAATGTGTTAAATTGAAGAAAGTAGGGAAAACCACTAGACCATTCAGGTATGACCTAAACAAAATTCCTCATGATTATACAGTGAAAGTGAGAAAGAGATTCAAGGGATTAGATCTGATAGACAGAGTGCCTGAAGAACTATGGGCAGAGATTTATGACTCTGTACAGGAGGCAGGGATCAAGACCACCCTCAAGAAAAAGAAATGGAAAAAAGCAAAACGACTGTCTGAGGAGGCTTTACAAATAGCTGTGAAAAGAAGAGAAGTGAAAAGCAAAGAAGAAAAGGAAGGATATACCCGTTTGAATGCAGAGTCCAAAGAATAGCAAGAAGAGATAAGAAAGCCTTCCTCAATGATCAATGCAAACAAATCAAGGAAAACAATAGAATGGGAAAAAGAAGGGAACATTTCATGCAAGATGAGCACAATAAAGGACAGAAATGGTGTGGACCTAACAGAAGCAGAAGACATTAAGAAGTGGCAAGAATACACAGAAGAACTGTGCAAAAAAGATCTTCATGACCCAGATAATCACAATGGTGTGATCACTCACCTAGAGGCAGACATCCTGGAATGTGAAGTCAAGTGGGCCTTAGAAAGCATCACTACAAACAGTTAGTGGAGGTGAGCTATTTCAAATCCTAAGAGATGATGCTGTGAAAGTGCTGCACTCAGTATGCCAGCAAATTAGGAAAACTCAGCAGTGGCCACAGGACTGGAAAAGGTCAGTTTTCATTCCAATCCCAAAGAAAGCAATGCCAAAGAGTGCTCAAACTACCACACAATTGCACTCATCTCACACACTAGTAAAGTAATGCTCAAAATTCTCCAAGCCAGGCTTCAGCAATATGTGAACCGTGAACATCCAGATGTTCAACCTGGATTTATAAAAGGCAGAGGAAACAGAGATTAAATTGCCAACATCTGCTGGATCATCAGAAAAGGAAGAGAGTTCCAGAAAAACCTCTATTTCTGCTTTATTGACTATGCCAAAGCCTTTGACTGTGTGGATCACAATAAACTGTGGAATATTCTGAAAGAAATGGGAATAGCAGATCACCTGACCTTCCCCTTGAGAAATCTGTATGCAAGCCAGTAAGCAACAGTTAGAACTGGACATGAAACAGCAGACTGGTTCCAAATATGGAAAGGAGTACATCAAAGCTGTACATTGTCACCCTGCTTATTTAACTTATATGCAGAGTACATTATGAGAAACACTGGGCTGAATGAAGCACAAGTTGGAATCAAGATTGCCAGGAGAAATATCAACAACTTTAGATATGAAGATGACACCACCCTTATTGCAGAAAGCAAAGAACTGAAGAGCCTCTTGATGAAAGTTAAAGAGGAGAGTGAAAAAGTTCGGTTACAACTCAACATTCAGAAAACTAAGATCATAGCATCTGGTCCTATCACTTCATGGCAAATAGGCGAGGAAACAGTGACAGACTTTATTTTCTTGGGCTCCAAAATCACTGCAGATGGTGACTGCAGCCTTGAAACTAAAAGATACTTACTCCTTGTAAGAAAAGTTATGACCAACCTAGACCGCATATTAAAAAGCAGACATTACTTTGCCAACAAAGGTCCATCTAGTCAAGGCTATAGTTTTCCCAGTGCTCATGTATGGATGTATGGATGTTGGACTATAAAGAAAGCTGAGTGCTGAAGAATTGATGGTTTTGATCTGTGGTGTTGGAGAAGACTCTTGAGAGTCCCTTGGACTTTAAGGAGATCCAACCAGTCCATCCTAAAGGAAATCAGTCCTGAATACTCATTGGAAGAAATGATGCTGAAGCTGAAATTCCAATACCTTGGCCACCTGATGAAAATAACTTAGTCATTTGAAAAGACCCTGATGCTAGGAGAGATTGAAGATGGGAGGAGAAGGGGATGACAGAGGATGAGATGGTTGGATGGCATCACCAACTCAATGGACTTAAGTTTGAGTAAGCTCTGGGAGTTGATGATGGAAAGGGAGGCATGGAGTGCTGCAGTCCATGGGGTCCCAAAGACTTGGACACGACTGAGCATCTGAACTGAACTGAACTGAATTGATTTATCCTCTGTCTGTCATTTTGATAGAAGAATTATTCCCGTCACTCTCTTTTTTTCCAAATGATCATAATTCCATTCCTTTTATTGCATTTTTTTCTTTCCTAGAAAGCATGCATTTTTATATCTGGTTTTTTTTTTTTCCATTTAATTGTACTGTGGTAAATGCACTTAATATGACATCTACCTGCTTAAGTTCAATGTTATCCAGCAAATCTATGGAACTTCCTTCTTTGTGTGATTGAAATTCCTGCATGATTAGAACTTTCCCATTTCCCCATCCCCAAAGGTGCCAAATCACCATTCTATTCTCTAATCCTATGAATTTGACTATTTTATATACTGCATATAACTGGAATTGCCCAATGTTTGTTCTTTTATGACTGGCTTATTTTGCTTGGCATAATGCATTCAAGGTTCATCCATGTTGTCACATATTCCAGGATTTTTTTTTTTTTGGTAAGACTGACATATATATATAGAAGATCATTTTGCATGCATGCTGTAGTGTCTAACTCTTTGTGAATCCACGGACTGTAGCTTGCCAGACTCCTCTCTTCATGGAATTTCCCAGGCAAGAATACTGGAGTGGGTTGCCATTTCCTATTCCAAGGGATATTCCTAACACAGGAATTGAACCTGTGTCTCTAGCATCTCCTGCATTGGTGGACAGATTCTTTAGCACTTTGCCACCTGGGAAGCATATATACAATATACACACACATACATATTATGCTTATGTATATATATATATGTGTGTGTATGTGTGTGTGTGTATAAATGTGTGTTTTTATCTTTATCCACAATATCTTTATCCATTTATCCATTGATAGTAATTTGCATTGCTTCCACATTTTGGCTATTTTAAATAATACTTAAATGGGCATTGGGGTGTTGGTATCTTTTTTAGATCCTGATTTCAACTATTTTTAGATAAATACCAAGAAGTAAGAGGTTTGGATAATATGATAGATATGTTTTTAATACTTTGCAGGTATTCTTAAGCCAGAAAGACATAACCCTAAATATGTTTAAAATTTTAGCAGTAAAAAACAAATGTAAAAATCCTTCTCCAAGCTCAGATTTCTAAAAGTGAATTTTCTGGGGAAAAGGAGAAGTATTACAGTTTTAATTTAGAAAGATATTGATGATTTGCCATCCAATAAAGCTTTACTAATTTAAATTTGTACAATGTGCACTTGTATCTACCTCCTCTCACCCATGCTAATGCTAATATCAAACATTTGAACTTTTCTAGTATGATAGGTAAAATTTCTTAAATTCGTATGTCTTTATGTATTAGGTTAAGAACTTCATGTTATAAGACTTTTGAACATATTTTTCTTACATAATGCCTATTCTTATACTATGCCACTTTTAAGTTAGTTGGCTGCAATTTTTTAAAAAATGACTTGTAAGAATTGTTGACTCAAGGCCCTCTTTCCTGCATGTGTTCTATCTTTGTTCAGTCACTAATGTCCCCTTCTTACAGAGTTAATGCCACTGTCTCCTAACGCACTTTGATATTTCTCTTCAAAAATATTTTCCCAACTTCACATTCCATCAGATTTACTTTTCCTTCAGCTACCAAGTTTATGGTGACATTTATAATAGGCATTTATAAATCCTGTCTTTTCCTTCCCATCACCCATTATGTCCATATGTTATTCTATGCTGTCTCTCATCCCCTCCAGTCGACTGAAATAACTCCTGTCAGTCAAACCCACTTTATCATGGCTTGTTTCTATATATCTTATTCCAATTTCAGACAGTCTTCTTCTTAGAAAACCACTCCTTCTTCCTAAACATTTTCTTCCCTTGCATTTAGTGATATCATCCTTTGTTGGTTTGCTTCCTACTCAGTCTTTCAGTCTTTATTGGATTTTCCTTTGCAGACTAATCTTTAAATATTTCTTCATTGAGACTCAATTCTTATTTAATCTATTCTCTTTCTAGCTGATCCCATCTACTACCATGAGTTTTGTTTCCATCAGTATGCTGATAATACAGATGGTCATGTGTCAGGGTCCTCTGTCCATTGCTGACTTGATATCTCCACTAGGAAGTCTAAAAACCACCTGAAAGTTAGCATTTCTGAAATAAAACTGATGTTGCATCCAAATGTGCCTTAGTCTTCCCTTACTGAGTTAATAGAATTACCACATATTTGCTTGCTTAGGCCTCAAAGACAAAAGCTATCCTTACGTACTGTATTCATCTTCTAAGCCAAAACTATTACTATAACATAGGAATCATCTACCATTGCTGTTGTTCGGTCACTGAGTTTCATCTGACTCTTTGTGACCACATGAACTGCAGCACACCAGGCTTCCCTGTCCTTCACCCTGACTTTGGTCAAGCTCATGTCCATTGAATTGGTGATGCCATCCAACCATCTCATTCCCTATTGCCCACTTCTCCTTCTGCCTTCAGTCTTTCCCAGCATCAGGGTCCTTTCCAATGAGTTGGCTCTTCACATCAGGTGGCTGAAATATAGAAGCTTCAGCTTCAACATCAGTCCTTCCCATGAATATTCAGGCTGATTTCCTTTAGGATTCAGTGGTTTGATCTTCTTTCTATCCAAGGTACTCTCAAGAGTCTTCTTCAGTCCCACAGTTCGAAAGCATCAATTCTTCAGTGCTCAATCTTCTTTACGGTGCAACTCTCACATCCACACATGACTTCTGGAAAAACTATAGTTTTGACTATACAGACCCTTGGTGGCAGTCATGTCTGCTTTTTAATATGCTATCTAGGTTAGTCAGAGCTTTTCTTCCAAGGAGAAACTACCATAGTAAACTAGGATTCCTGTGTCATAGTCTGCTTGGGCGCCTGTAACAGAATGCCATAGACTGGTTCAATCAAAAACAAAATTTTATTTCTCACTGTTTTGGAGGTTGAGATGTCCACGTTAATATTAAGTGTCTGGAGAAGGTCTTGTTTCCTAGTTCATAAGCAGCTGCCTTCTCTCTGTGACCCCACATGGCCAAGCAATATAGAGATCATCTCTCTCATATTTTTTCTTATAAGGGCATTAATCCCTTTAACATGTCTCCATACCTATGATTTAATTATTCTACCTCCAAATACTATCACACTGGGTATTAGAAATTCAACATATGAATGTTGGAGAGAACATGAATATTCAGTCCAGAATATCTTGCTTCTATTTCTAAACCTTGTGATAAATGCTTCTTCATATAACTTTTTAGTGACCTTTGTAGAATTGGTTAAGACTCCACGTGCCAATGCAGGGTACACAGGTTTGATCTCTAGCGCGGGAAGGTCACACATGCCATGGGGCAACTAAGTTGTGAGCTGCAACTGCTGAGCCTGTGGACCAAAAGCCCACACTCTGCAGCAAGGAAAGGCACCGCAGTGAGGCGGCCAAGCAGAGCAGCTGGAGAGTAGCTCCCACTCGCCACAGCTGGAGACATCCCGCGCACAGCAATGAGGACCCAGCACAGTCAAAAATAAATAAATAAATGATTTTTTAAACAAGTTAAAATGGTAGATTTTATATATGAAAAAAAGAAGAAGGCACAGCACAGTGAATGTGCGTGCAGGATTTGGTCACGAACTGTGGTATTCATACCCTGGCCATTTACAAGACGTACAACTTAGGGGGACATTTTTAATGTTTAAAAAGCTCCATGTTTTTCACCCCCAAATTTATAATAGTAACTTTTAATAAATATTTTTGGGAAATACCTTAATGTGGGTTAAGGCCTTGGAACAGTGTTTGGTAAATGATACAGGCTTAATTAAAATTAACTTCTGGGGACTTTTTGAAATATTTTTACTTTAGCAGAAATCCCTCCAAATGTCTTATCAGTAATTTCCTGCATTATCCACATCATATATCAGTCTCAGTCATATATGTTTTCTCTGTGGACCACCAATGACTTAAGAATATTCCTACATGATCATATTGCCCATTCAGTTCCTTCTGTCAGAGACATTCTTCCATCAGCTGTTTGCATAGCTCTCTCTTTTCATTCGCCTGGAGAAGGGAATGGCAACTGGCTCCAGTTTTCTTGCCTGGAGAATCCCATGGACAGAGGAGCCTGGCGGGCTATCGTCCGTGGGGTTGCAAAGAGTCAGACACCACTGAGTGACTCACTTTCACTTTTCACTCATTTCATTCAGATCAGAGCTGAAATGCCATTTCCTCAAGTGGTTAAGTCTTAAGAAAGTGAAGTCACTCAGTCTTAATCTCTATGTCTAATAGCAATGAAACACTGCTTTATGACACAGTTTCATGTTTAAAATAAATCATATTACCATCTACTATTAATGCTTATTAATTTGGTGATTATTTTTTGCCCACATCCTCTAAAAGTCTAAATTCCAAAGACAGCAGGACCATGTCTACCACCTATAATATATCATCATTTTTCTACATTAGATCAGTGCATGTCATATTTTAGAACCACCATGGATATTTGTTAAAATAATTGATATATGAGTGAATAGCTTTTAAATATTAATAGATGAATAAATCGCATCCACTAATATCATGAAATGAGCCTTTATGAAGACCTTGGCTAGTTCTCTGAGATTGTATTCCTTTATTTAGGATTCAACTACGTTTCACTGTTCCCCTTTTCCAACTATTTAAGACAATCGTTGTTTAGTTACTAAGTTGTGTCTGACTCGTGCAACCCTGTGGATTGTAGTCTGTCAGGCTCTTCTGTCCATGGGATTTCCCAGGAAGGAATACTAGAGTGGGTTGTCATTTCCTTCTCCAGGGGATCTTCCTGACCCAGGGATCAAAAGTGAGTCTTCTTGAGTTTAAATAGGATTGGATTCTGAGCACAGTCACCAGTGTATATCTCATGTAAGCATATGGTATAGAATATGTTTTCATATATTTGTTGTATTTCTCTAAAATTTTACACAAACACATTAATTTTCTGGGATATATGTGTGTGTGTGTGTGTGTGTGTGTGTGTATTATCTATGTGTATATGTGAACACATAGACAATGTTGAAATTGTGGGTGCATATTTTAAAATAAAGGAAAAAACACTGCATATTTTACAA
This sequence comes from Muntiacus reevesi, assembly GCF_963930625.1. Classification (NCBI taxonomy): domain Eukaryota; kingdom Metazoa; phylum Chordata; class Mammalia; order Artiodactyla; family Cervidae; genus Muntiacus; species Muntiacus reevesi. The sequence continues at coordinate 36,487,130 of NC_089269.1, forward strand.
AGTTTAAAATTATTATTTGGTAATTACTCTGCAACTGCAGATGGTGTTTGCAGCCATGAAATTAAAAGATGCTTACTCCTTGGAAGGAAAGTTATGACCAACCTAGATAGCATATTAAAAAACAGAGACATTACTTTGCCAACAAATGTCCATCTGGTCAAGGCTATGGATTTCCAGTAGTCATGTATGGATGGATGCGAGAGTTGGACTGTGAAGAAAGCTGAGCGCCAAAAAATTGATGCTTTAGAACTGTGGTGTTGGAGAAGACTCTTGAGAGTCCCTTGGACTGCAAGGAGATCCCACCAGTCCATCCTAAAGGAGATCAGTCCTGGGTGTTCATTGGAAGGACTGATGCTGAAGCTGAAACTCCAGTACTTTGGCCACCTGATGTGAAGACTTGACTCATTGGAAAAGACCCTGATGCTGGGAGGGATTGGGGGCAGGAGGAGAAGGGGACGACAGAAGATGAGATGGCTGAATGGCATCACCGACTTGAAGGACATGAGTTTGAGTAAACTCTGGGAGTTTGTGATGGACAGGGAGGCCTGGCGTGCTGCGGTTCATGGGGTCACAAAGAATCGGACACGACTGAGTGACTGAACTGAACTGAACTGCAACAAAAGATAGAATGTTATTGGTATAAGCTTCAAATTTAATTCTCAAATGAACTATAATTTAAGTCAATTATTCAACAATCTGGAGAAGGAAATAGGAAATGGGAACTCACTCCAGAATTCTTGCCTGGAAAATCCCATAGATAAAGGAGCCTGGTGGGTCACAGTTCATGGGCTCACAAAGAGTTGGATACAACTAAGTAACTGAGTACACATTCCAAATTTAATGATTAGCTTGCCAAATACTTTTCTAACTGTCCATGATCAAGCTATCTACCCTGGAATAATGGCTTTTCAAATTACTGTATCAATAAGAAATTAGTTGGCACAAATTATTTGGTCGGATATTATAATTGCTGTTTGTATTTATCCTTCTTCCTTTTTTTAAACTAAAACCATTGTTCAACAAATCTATCTATACTGAAATGTTCAACAAATCTATCTATACTGAAAGATGTAGAACTGAATTTTTTTCCTTTATATATTTTGTTGTTATTTAGTCACTCAGTCTGTCTGACTCTTTTGCAATCCCATGGACTGTAGTCTGCCAGATTCTTCCATTCATGAGATTTCCCAGGTAAGAATACTGAAGTGAGTTGCCATTTCCTTCTCCAGGGGATCTTCTCCACCCAGGGATCAAACCTGTGTCTCTCCTGTGGCTCCTGCATTACCAGGCAGGTTCTTTACCGTTGAGCCACCTGGAAATTATATATATATATATATGTGTATATATATATATATATTTATATATTATTGAATTATATAATTTAGCAATAATCATGAGTGAAGGCAATTAGAATGTAACAGATTTTTTATTCCTTAAATAACTTCACAGCCACATATGTTTCTTTCTTTTAATTTTTTCTATTTATGTATTTATATTTGTTAATATTTCCTCTCAGTATCTCCCTCTCTTTTCCTATCCCTCCCTTTCTCCCTTCCTTTCATCCTCCCTATCTATTTTTTATTGCTGATTTTACATGCTTTGTACTTTTGATTACAGTTCTCTGTTACAATTTGTTTTTAATTAAAAGAAAGTAAGTATTCTTTGAGTAGTATTTTAGGTTTTGAAAGCACTGAAGCTTAGGGCTTAGTAATTTACAGGAAGAGAAGATACTGGAAGTTACTTGGCACACATAAAGAGAATTAAAAAAAGAAAAAACTGTGATCTTAGATGTAATTTAACTGATTTTTTAAAAAATTAATAACAATCATAATATTTAAAAATGTACATTATAAAATGTTACTTTTGAAGTTTGATGATTTAGTAAATCCTTACAAATAATGTTAGGTAAAGTAGCTCAGTTACAGTTCCTGCCTATAATGCAGGAGACCTGGATTTGAATCCTGGGTCGGGAAGATCCCCTGGAGAAGGAAATGACAACCCACTCCACTATTCTTGCCTGGAGAATCCCATGGACAGAGGACCTGGGCAGGCTATAATCCATGGGGTTGCAAGAGTTGGACCCAACTTAGCAACTAAACCACCACCCCCAAACATATGAATACAAATTTAAATGTACAGATTATACACAGTTATATAAAATTTTCTTGCTTTCTTTCATTCTTGTTCCCAAGCTGCCACTAACCCATTTTTCCACTACTGACTGTGACCCATTCATTCTCTTAATCCATATAGAAAAAAAAAAAAAAAAAATCTTGAAATAAAGTAAATCAAAGATGCTAACAAAGAGTTAATTGTTATAGGGATGACAATGAATTTAAATTTATTTTTTAATATGCGGTGTGAAATTGCTGTTACAACCTGAAAGAAATTTATGAGTTTTGATTGATTTATTTTAAACTGTGGGCTTCCCTTGAGGCTCAGCTGGTAAAGAATCCGCCTGCAATGAGGGAGTCCTGGGTTCGATCCCTGGGTTGGGAAGATCCCGTGGAGAAGGGAAAGGCTACCCACTCCAGTATTCTGGCCTGGAGAATTCCGTGGACTGTATAGTTCATGGGTCGCAAAGAGTCGGACACGACAGAGCGACTTTCACACGCATTTTAAACTGCGTTCTTATTCTAATATATATATTTAAATTTTGTTTTGTTACCAAAGGGTAATTGCTTCACAATATTATGCTAACTTCTGCCTTCGATCAGTGTGAATCAGCCACGAGTGTACGTCTGTCCCCTCCTCCTGGAGCTTCCTCCCATCTTCCATCCCCTCCCCTCCCCCCGGGCTGTCCCGGAGCACTGAGGTGAGCTCCCTGTGTCACAGAGCAAATTCCCACTGGCTCTCTGTTTGACATATGGTAGTAAAGTATCTGTCTCTATGCCACTCTCTCAATTCTTCCCACTGGCTTCTTCCCCAACTGTGTCCGCAAGTTTTTTCCCCCAAGCAACACTGATACACTGTTACACAGTGTGTGTGATATCTAAGAACTCAAACAACATTATAAGCAGTCAGCTCACTATTATATACTGCATTGATGCCAAACAAGATAAAAAGAATTACTATCATTCTAAGGATTTAGATTTTGGAATATAGATAAAAATTAAGGGTATGTGAGAGTATTTGTAAAATGTTAAACAGACATTGTTAAATATGTTTGTTGACAGTATGCTTTGTTTCTTTCAAATTTGAACTTGATGGTAGAAAGGTTACCCACATAAATTAAATATATTTTTGGAGCTCAAAGAAGTTAGATCCTAGTAAGAAATCACAAAATTTATCTATGCAAAGTAACATTAAATGTGCTTATGCATGCATTCACACACATGTCACATGTTTTGTTAACCATCTTGATGGATCTTCCATGTTGAAATCATAGTATATTTTAGGATTATGCTATAGCATCTTCTTCCATTATTACTCTCCTTTCCGGATGCTATGAGTTCGTAAGTTACCTATGGAGCAAAAGTCTCATCACTTGCTCCTATGACAACCAGAGAGACTCTTGGTTTGGAGAGGCTGCTACATTTAAGGGCTTCCCTAATACTCAATTGGTAAAAAAAAGAAAAGCAGCAGCTGCTTGCTATGCCTGGAACAGACTGCCTTTCTGGCACCCTGCTTCCCGATTGTGCTGATGAGGGGTTATTACTCAATACTTCCAGGACCTACGGTACTAATACTTTGTGAAATTAGACATATGGTAATGTGTCAATACACGTATAATTCTAATTTTAAAGAATTGTTTTCAACTCTTTTCTTAAATACTATAGAAATAGAAACACAACTGCTTCATTTAGGCAAAATGATATAGCTGCAGTGTTTGACTTAGAAGCAGCTAAAACTTCATTGTTTTGTTAATACAGAATTTTAAATGAATGAAAAAATGTAAAGATAAAATCAATAACTATTTCAAATCCCAGTTTCCTAGATTGTTTTTAATCAGAATTTTGAAGGGCATTGGTTACAGTGAATGCTTATGTCCATTAGGACTTGCACCAGGATTTAATTATACCTAAGGTTTCCTGTCATATCCTGAGCTTTCTCAGAAGAGAAAATCAGCAGATTTTCTTCTAACTCACATTTCTGAAGAGAAATGTGCCCATAAATATTGTATTTTCCTAAATAATCACTAGGGAAAAATCCTAACAGTGTTTTGAAGGAATGGTAAACACAATCACCCAGTATTATTGTTAGTGCCAGTGTGTAATTAATTATTACACTGGAAGTTCCATTGGTCTTGTGAAAAATATGCCTTATTAAATATAGAAAACTTTAGAAACAGCAAGGATGCCATCATTCTTTCTCATCAAAATATCAACAATTTTCTTATATTGGTTATTATACTGTGTTCTGTAAAGTTTTTATAGGTTTAATTTTATTTAGATATAGTATATGAGTTTAATTTATTACATACTCCAAGAAATTTTCATTTAAAAATCATTTATGGAGCAAAGAAACTGAAGCAATCAGTCCTTTCCAGAGTCACTTGTGCTCAATTGCTTATTCACCTTTATATCACTTTTTATAAGTGCAAAATTTTTAGAATAATCCACTTCAAATTTTCCTTTGGAAATCATTTAATTTTCAGAAATGATTTACTGTTAAGAAGATGCCTGTAAATTAACATTGCCTGATTCATGAAACATAGGGATGATCTTAGATGTTGTTTAGGGTAGCAGTATAAATTCTAGACTCCCTCAGGATAACCAGAGGAAATCATGGCAACCCACCCCAATATTCTTGCCTGGAGAATCCCATGGACAGAGGCCCCTGTCGGGCTATAGTCCATGGGGTCACAAAGAGTCAGACACAACTGAAGTGACTTAGCACGCATGCACATCTCTCCATTTATATGATTGAGAAAGGATTGCTGAAATTGGTCTAGTATGTTAGCCTAGCTATCTTTGCACATTTAAGTGCTAGAATAGTTTCAACACAATGTTACATTTTCTTCCCAGAAAAGGAAAATCATTGTATTTTAAACCTCAAGTGACACTCATACTATAAAAATGGTTACTTGACTTTGAAAGTAAGGGCTTAATGAAGGGGTGAATTCTGTTTTTGAGCCTGGTAACCACATTCAATATTAGGCAGCAGGCATCTGTGAAACAAAATTGACTTTTATGTAATTTTACAAATGTACTATGCAGGAAAAAATAAAACTAGTTTGCCAGAGCTGTGCAGTCTACCTTCAGCCATTAACTCATTCACTGTTGGACCAACAACTGCTCTCTTGACCTTTTTGTACAATTACCCCTTCTATCAAGAACCCTTCCACCACCCCACCTGCCCCTGCTGTGTTTCTTCACCACCACCCACTTCTCAGAAGTGCATGTGTGTGAAGTGCCAGCCTGTTATCTAAGCAGGCAGGGAGCCCTCATTCTCTTGGCAGGTGGTAGTTGAGTGAGGAGGGGTATGTATCCTTTCCTTTGATAGTCAGCTGTTGTTCTACCAAGGTTTGGGGTGGGTGTGTTTTTCATTTCAGACTCAAATCATCATTTTAAAGTGTATCTAGTTTTCCCTAATATTAGAATGTGTGAGTAAAAAATGGATCAAAATGAAGTTACAAACAGAATCAAGAATGGGAAATGGAAATTTAATCATGCGGTATTTGTCATTTAATTTCTTAGCTATGCTGCTAACTGGGTACTTGTGATCTCAGCAGTCACAAAGATTGCACATTTTTTTTTTTTAATATTCTGCTGAATAAATATCTCTAGATAATCAGCATATGATCCTGAAACACTATTTCTGTTAGACTGTAAGTTGTTAGCACTTTGACACAAGAGGTACTTGATATTTCAGTCAATGACCAGTTCACTGAAAACTACATTTTCCATCCTCTCATCATGTTGTGAACTGTTTTGTAGCTCAGACAGGCAATAATTGATCTCAATAATTTCGCTGGACAGTTAACCATTGAGCAGCAACCAGAAGTGAGGGTATGTTTCTCCTAAAACACTCGAATACTGCCCATGGAGAAATGAGTCTAATGTCAGCTCCATCCTTGATGGAACAAGTGCTCTTTGGTGAGCTGAACTCTTTTAATGAGATTATTTGCAAGCATAATGGGGAGTATGGAAATGTGCCAATTGAAGAGTCAATGGGAAAGGAATAATGAGTAACTGGAGAGAGAAACAGGTAGGCCAAGCAAATCAGGCACATTGAGAGCCTGTAACATCAAGTGAGTGAATTAGAGCTGTAAAAGGATGTCTAATGGCAATTATTGATGTGTTTTATACTCGAGTGTGAAAGTCACTTTATGCATTCTATTTTTGATAATTAAGAGTAATTTATAGGTTGCCACCTTTCCTCTTGCAAATGGCATTCCTCCAGATCCTTTCTGTACCATTACGCTTTAGAGGGAAGGGGCAACAGAACAAGCTCTCAGTTGTTCCTAAGACGCAGAAATTCCTGTCATTGCTATCAAATAAATAGTTTGTAAAATAACTTTGTTATATTTTTTCCAAATTAGCAAATTTCCTTGTAGCAGAGATACTGAAGGTACATTTAAGCAGAGTTAAAAGTGGTGCAGGGATGAGTTGCACAGCTCTTGAGATACAGGAAACAAGTACAGAAGTCTAGAGTGAGAGAACGGTTGGTAAGTTTGAGGAACGTCAGGGAGACCAGTTTCATTTTAAGTCCTAATAATCTGTATGCATGCGTGCTAAGTCACTTCAGTTGTGTCTGACTCTTTGTGACCCCATGGACTGTAGCCCACCAGGTTCCTATGTCCTTGGGATTCTTCAGGCAAGAATACAGGAGTGGGTTGCCATGCCCTCCTCCAGGAGATTTTCCCGACCCAGGGATTGAACACGTTTCATCTCTCTTTAAAAGTACTTGAGGGCTTCCCTGGTGCACCAGTGGTTAAGAATCTGCCTTGCAATGCAAGGGTCGCTGGTGTGATCCCTGGTCCAGGAAGATCTCACATGATGCAGGGCAACTAAGCTTGTGTGCCAGAACTATGAGCCCATGGGCCCTAACGCATGTGTTCCACATTAAGAGAAGTCACCACACCGAGAAGCCCGAGCACTGCAACCAGAGAAAGCCTGAGTGCAGCAATGATGACCCAGCACAGCCAAAATAAATAAATAAAATTTAAAAAATACTGGAGATCTAAATGTAGTAGTTTTAATTCAAAGTGATAAAGTATTTTATTAAGTCTGTTGGAGTAATTTGTCATATGCAGTTATAAGAAGCATGTCAGATCATTTCATGCTTTCAATCTGTCTGAAACAACATTTTCATAAGTTCTTTATGCTTGTTATATATTATTTTTCTGGACAGCCAATATGAGATGTCATCATCCACCTTCATGTTCCTATTTATTCCCCTTACCATTGCCTCATGGTAAATGTGGGAGGACTTCCCTATGTGTGGAAAATGCCAGTGTAGGTGGCCAGTGAATGCTCTACAGTTGCACAGAATCATTTCACTGAGGACAATGATATAAGCATTACTTTTAGGAATAGTTAAACGTAACATCTAAAATGCTTCAGTTTTCTTTTCATTCTTATTTTCAAGTAAGTTGTTTAAAGTTATTAGTTTCTTCAGCACTCTCATAGATGTTTGACATATTATCTATAAACTAAGGCAAAATATCCATTTATTTATATGGAACATCTAGGAGACTACTGTTCACATGTATGCTCACCCTCTCATGTTAGAAGAAGGAAATCAGTAAACTGTATTTTTCATATTTTAAATAATAATAATAGCATTTGTAATGGTAATTAAATGAGAGTTTTAGAGAAAATATTTTAATTCCTTTCTTGGTACTTGTTAAGCATTAAAAATCAGTGTTTTATATTATTATAATTACTCATCAAAAATTTGTTAGTGAAGATGTAAATGGTTTGAAAATTTATTTTTGATAACCTAATTTAATTTATTTCTATTACTTTTCTGCTTTTGACTTTCTTTCTTTTTTTTTTTTTTTTTGCTTTTGACTTTCAAAAAGCAAAGTTAGCTACCCAACTTTAATCTGATAGTCACCCTTATGTGGACAGTTTTTCAAAAAAGACTCTTTTTCATCACAAAGAGAAGAGCTAGGAGTTTCAGATTCTCATAGAGTAAACTGGGTAATAAAAAAAAATTATCTATTTCAAAATGTTTAATCATGAAACATTTATCCTTTGAGCCTGAACCAAAATTCAGGGCAAACTCTCCCAAATATTTATTTTCTTAAATGACTTGCTAAATATTTTTTTCAGTTGGTTTTGTTCAAACTATTTAAAACTGAACAAATAAATCATAAATAGTATTAAAAAATAAACTCCAGCCACTGCAGCAACATCCTTACACATACACATTGACAGACACAGATTTGAAATGTAGATATTGTACTATGATTGAATAACTTTATAGACATGCAATATCAATGCTAAGAAGTGATAAAACCTGTTCTTCCTTCCTTATACATTATGCATCTTAAAAAAAAAAAGAAATGGAAAACTGAGTATTTAGTCAAGTGATTTTACCAATAGCCTTAGCCTGAGTAGATGACTCAGCCTCTAAAGTCCTCTCTTCAATAACAGATGGCCAGTTATAGTCTGAGGTAAACAGTTAAATTCCCTAAGCAGTGCTGCTGGCTTAGCCAATGTATAAACTGTCTTAGTTTCTTCAGAATAAAAATGTACCCAGTGCAATTTACAAGTCTACAGATGAAGTCAATTTGCCAAGAGTGCCATGTTTTCCTGATGGATCCAGAGCAAAGAAATCAGATATATCTATGGGGATGTTGCATATATAGTCCTAGTCCTTTAAATTTAACTTATCAGCCAGGAGTTTTGTGACTTTTATTTGGTGAGTCAGTTAACCAAAAAAAAAAAAAAAAAATTGGTCAAATTTGGCAACTTTGTGAGAACTTCTCTATTCTAAGCAAATACTACAGAGAAACAATGTAGATTTCTACTAAAACTCTACTTACATTTTTTGTTAAAGACTTGATAATTTCAATTATTTTTATGTTGGAAAAGGAATTAAAACAACCTTCCAGAGATTTTTTTTTTTTTTTTTTTGCTTAATGTTTCTGAATGGATATGTATAAGAGCATTCAATAACTGAAAAACATGAGTGTGTTAGAGTCACATATGGTCTCATTCACAGATATTGTTCTGCCTCCAGTTAGACTGTTGTTCCTAATTCTCACATTGAGGAAGAATGAGCTTATTATAGGAGCTAGGTAAAGTCAGTAATTTGTAATAGAACATAGCAATTTGTGACTTCATGATATAAACTTGATGTCAACATAGAAAAAATATTTTGGGACAAATTGTTATTTAAGATGAGTTAGTTTTTTATTTAGAAGGGAGTAACATATAAAGTTACCATCTTTTAAGACAAAAAAACAAGTTTATAGAAAATGACACACTATAAAGGATATATTTATTTTTTTTTAATTATGGATGTTTTGTTTTGAAGATTAATTCCCTTGAAATGTCTCTTTAGAAGTATATACTGTATTTGTTCATAAGAAAATACTGCTGTTCTTACCTAAGCATTGAGTTCATCAAACTATACATTTTTATGTAACAAGGAATTAAAATGGTTATTTTCTGAGGACTGATTTCAATTTATCTTATTTTCTTTGTTTGCTTTATCTCATTATACCAAATATGGTCTTGGGCAACATATGAAGATTTCTGATAATCTCACAATAGAATTTGTAGCACCATTATTTTTCCTCAGTGAAAATGTCAATCTTTCTCTCAACAGAGTTTCTGGAAATGCAATCACCTTCTGTGATTCAAACAATGAGTGCTTCAACAATAAACAAGTGCTATGGTTCTATGTTTAGCCATTAATCAAAAAAATAATAATTTGAAGACTAGGAATTTAATAATAATAATTCAATACATAGATATTAAATAAATAATTAAAATTTAATAATAAATAGATAATGCGTGCATAATAAACACAAACACATATTATGTGCATATGTATATTATCAGCTGGTTACCCAGCTTGCAGATGGCATGGTGTAGCATATCTCAGAGTCCATAGTTGCTTGAGCCAATTCCCATAATAAATATCTCCTTATACATCTCTATATCCTAATCATCCTGTTAGTCTGAAATGTATTGACTAGTAAAGATATTGGTACTGAGAAGTGGCTTCCTTGGTTGGTGGCTCAGATGATAAAGAATCTGCCTGCAATGTGGGAGACCCGAGTTCAATCCCTGGGTTGCGAAGATTCCCTGAAGATGAGAATGGCAACCCACTCCAGTATTCTTGCCTGGAGAATCCCGTAGAGAGAGGAGCCTGGCGGCTACAGTCAGTCCATGGGGTCACAAAGAGTTGGACACAACTGAGTAACTAACATTTTCACTTTCACTGAGAAGTGGAAGTGGTGCTGAAATAAATACCCAAAACTGCAGCAGTGGTTTTAAAGCTAGATAATGAGTAGATGCTGGGACAGTTTTGAAACACATGCCAGAAAAAGTCTATATCGGCATGAATGAACCATTAAAAGCAGTTCTCACGAGTGATCAGAAGGAGAGCTGTAGAGAAATCCTTAGTTTTAGAGAATACTTAAATGGTTATGAATAGGATGTTGGTAGAAATATGAACTGTCAAGACCATTCTTACGAGATCTCAGACATAAATGAAGAACTTCTTTATGAAAATTGGATGAGTGGTGATTCTTTACTCTAAAGTATCTAAGAGCTTGACCAAGCTGTGTTTCCGACCTAGCATTTTATGGTAGGTAGAACTTGTGAGAGATGAAGTTGGCTATGTGGCTGAGGAAATAACTCAGCAAAATATGGAAGGAGCAGCTGGTTTCTCCTGAATGCTTATAGCAATTTGAGATGAGAAACAATTTTAAGATTAAATTATTAATCACAAAGGAAGCAGAACTTAAAAATTTGGGGAATTCTTGTCCTATCCATAGTGAAAAGAATTAAAAAAATTTTGTTTGGGAAAAGAATCTTTCAAAAAAGTGTAGATATATGTATATGTGTAACTGATTCACTTTGTTGTATATTTAAAACTAGCAAAACATTGTAAATTAACTATGCTCCAATAAAAGATAACACAAAAATACATAAAAGCAAGTATTTCTAAACCAAAGAAATAGAAGCTTTGTTTGGGAATGAATATGAAGGTGTGGCCAAACTTGATAAGACTCTGGATTGGCCATCTTAACAGTAGCTAGAAGAGCTATTCAAAATAATGGAGAAATGACCCCCCAAAGCATTTCAGAAATCACTGGCTGCCCTTCCTGCAAGCCTGGCATGCAGACATTTATGGGCACAAAGATTTTGAAGGAGGGGGTTGTCTCTGTTTGATTATTGCTCACACTAAGGACTCCATTCCCTGAATACCAGCACCACACTCCTTGGCTACTGCACTCATAAATTCAGTGAGTCCTGGTGTGTTTTCTGCTATATAAAGCAAAAGGTGTGCTGGACCTGGCTACCTCCACCTAGATTTCAAAGATTGGAGCCACTGGAGCCACTAACACACAGCTGAGGCAGAGGTCTGCTGCAGCTGTAGACCACTGCTGAGAGTCCCCTCTAGAGTACTGCTAGTGGAGGCTTGGGGATGGGGCCAGCCCTTCAACCCCAGACTGGTAGAGCAACAAGGTCATGAGTCCATTCTGGATGGCTGTAGAAATTCCACCCTAACCTGTGAGTTGAGGAGTGTATTGCACCCAGTAAAACTGTGGGGGTGGGGATGTCCAACTCCTGTCCACTGTGTCCAGAAAGCAGGTCATTGAGCCAAGGAGGATTGTCCTCAGGTCTTGGGGTTTAGTGTGGTTTGTCCATTAGGGTTTAGACTTCCCTTAGACCTTTTACTCTTTCTTTCTTTCTTTCTTTTTTTGCAATGAGGATGTGTATCCTCTTCCTGGCCCATCATTGTGTTTTGGAAGGACACAACATATTCAGTTTCACAGGTTCACAGCTGGAGAGCAGTTTGCCTTAGGATGAGTCATACCTTGAGTCTCACCCATATCTGATCTAGATGATATTTGAATGAGGCTTTGAACTTTAGACTTTTGAGTTGATGCTGGACCAGTTAACGCTCTGGGGGCAATTGACATAGAATGAATATACTTTGCATGCAAAAAGAATTAGAGTCTTGGGGAATGGGGTGAACTACTATGGTCTGAATATTTGTATTTCCTCAGTTTTAATTCCCAAGGTAATGGAAATAAGAGATGGGTACTCTGGGAGATAAATAGGTCATTAAGGGGACCCTCATGATAAATAGATCATTAAGGGGACCCACATGATTGTGATTGCTGCTGCTGCTACTGCTGCTAAGTCACTTCAGTCGTGTCCGACTCTGTGCGACCCCGTAGACAGCAGCCCACCAGGCTTCCCCATCCCTGGGATTCTCCAGACAAGAACACTGGAGTGAGTTGCCATTTCCTTCTCCAATGCATGAAAGTGAAAAGTGAAAGTGAAGTCGCTCAGTTGTGTCCGACTCTTCTCGACCCCCATGGACTGCAGCCTACCAGGCTCCTCCGTCCATAGGATTTTCCAGGCAAGAGTAGTGCCTTTAAAAGAGGCCCCATGGAGTTTTCTAACCCTTTCTGCCTGGTAAGAATACAATAAGAAGTCTGCAACTTGAACGATGGCCCTCACTGACCATGTTGACACATTGATTTTAGACTTCCAGATGTCAAAACTATGAGAAATAAATTTCTGTCATTTATAAATCACTTAGGTTTGTGGTATTTTTTAATAGTAGCCCTGACTAAGAAATCAACGGAATACATGTTTTTCTTAATACAGTTAGTCCTTCATATCTACATATGCCAAACCCAGATACAGATGATTGATATATGTTATTTTATATCAGGGAAATGAGCATCCATGAATTTTGGTGTCCATCGGGGGCCTAGGAACCAATTATCCACTGCAGACACTAAGGGACAACTGTCCTACAAAGTTTACCTTTGATACAGGGCCAAAACATCTCAACTTACTTTGAGGCTATTTCTCTAAAAAGTTATAACCAAGGTGATCTAGATTTTCTCCAGTATTATCCAAAAAATAACTTGCTGAGATTTTTATTAGGAGTGCATAATGTCTGTAGATCAAGTTGGGAACAACTGATTGTGGGACTATATTGAGTCTTCCTATCCCCAGGCATGAAATATCTCTCCATTTATTTAATTCTTCTTTGATTTAGTTCAAGTTTCATACTTTATACAGCATCTTATAAGAAAGTGTGAATGTCATCAGTTTTATTTTATATCATGCAGTGGCCAATAGAAAATATAATAGCAGTGTATTATTTGATGTTTTATTGTTTTCTCTCTCCATTTTCCTTCACTTATGCCAAGATTGCTTTGCCGAACAATATACTGGCACATATACATTTTTCTCAGGTTCTACTTTCTGGAGAACCCAAGCTCAGACAATTGAAAACAAATACGGCCTTATGAGGGCTTCCCTGGTACTCAGTTCACTTCAGTTCAGTCACTCAGTAGTGTCCGACTCTTTGCAACCCCATGTACGCCAGGCCTCCCTGTCCATTACCAACTCTCAGAGTATACCCAAACTCATGTCCATTGAGTCAGTGATGCCATCCAACCATCTCATCCTCTGTCGTCCCCTTCTTCTCCCGCCTTCAATCTTTCCCAGTATCAGGGTCTTTTCCACTGAGTCAACTCTTCGCATGAGGTGGCCAAAGTATTGGTGTTTCAGCTTCAGCATCTGTCCTTCCAATGAACACCCAAGACTGATCTCCTTTAGAATGGACTGATCTCCTTTAGAATGGACTGGTTGGATCTCCTTGCAGTCCTAGGGACTCTCAAGAGTCTTCTCCAACACCACAGTTCAAAAGCATCAATTCTTTGGCCCTCAGCTTTCTTTATAGTCTAACTCTCACATCCATCCAGTAAAAAAATCTGCCTGCAATCAGGACACCCGGGTTTGATCCCTGGGATGGGAAGATCCCCTGGAGAAGGAAATGGCAACCTAATCCAGTATTCTTGCCTGGAGAATTCCATGGACAGAGGAACCTGGTGGACTACAATCCATGGAGTCGCAGAGTCAGACGACTGAATGACTAACACTTTCATGGCCTTATGACCAGTTAATCTTAAAGGAAATCAACCCTGAATGTTAATTGAAAGAATTGATGCTGAAGCTGAAGCTCCAATACTTTGGCCACCTGATGTGAAGAGCTAACTCATTGGAAAAGATCCTGATGCTGAGAAAGATTGAAGGCAAATAAATAAAGGGGCAGCAGAGGATGAGATGTTTAGATAGCATCACTGACTCAATGGACATGAATTTAAGCAATCTCCACGAGATAGTGAAGAACAGAGGAGCCTGGCATGCTGCAGTCCATGGGGTCACAAAGAGTCAGACATGACTTAGTGACAGAACAACAATATCTTGGCCCTGGAAAGCAGACCCTCAGATTAAGAGCAAGGAGCTTCAATGCTTTGATTTCTGATAAAGACCACATTGCTGATAGTGACCATAGCTCCTGGGACTCAGTAGTACAAAAAGTATTCATAATGCTTTGAACGAGTTACACATGGAATCTAGGCCATTAGGATATGTGGTGTTTGTGATGTTAAGGCTGCACAGGGCTATGGCAATTATATGATTATATAATTATATATTAGGACACTCTCTCCAGTACCTGTGGATCAAATATTACCTCATGACATACTGTAAGTAGCTTCTATAAAATTTTTCAGAAGCTACAGCCTCAGGACAGAGCCTAATTGTAAGTGTTTAGAGTATATATAGCATAATTAAGTGTGAAACTTCAACAAGTCTCATCTGTCAATTAGGATTTTGATAGGGGTAGGGTAGAACTCTGAAATTTGTGATGAAGAATATGGATAGTCAAGTCTGATAAATTTGAATTCCTGAATTCCACCAAGCTCATTATTTCAGCAGAAGCTGCTCCCACCCTCTTATTAGAGGAAAACAACCTCCCTTTGAAATGACCTAACTTGAATCAGGTGCTTACAGAGATGAAGCTTATTTTCATAAAATAATTTTCCCTGCCTCCTTTCATCGATGCTAAGACAATTACAAGCATCAGATTAAGCACAGTCCAAACAGGGAAATAAAACTCCTCTTCCATGAGGAAGAAATAAGGAAATAGTGTACACATTAAGGGAAGTAAAGAACCTAGCTAATTTTTGCTGGCAGGAATTATTGGACAATATTTAGGGATAGATCTTGAGTGTATTCATCCAAGGGTTGGAAAATATGGTTTAGTAGGGGACAATTCAATTATTTTTGAGAGTTATTTCCATTGTAAAATATCCTAATAACCTATTAATCTGGCTACTTAAATCCTGCACTCAACTACAATAAATTAGGAATAAATGTTATTGCTTCTTTGACATAGTAGTGAGAATAAAATCAAAAGACTCAGAGAATATAGGAAGGTAAAATAAATTTAATACCTGAGAATTGAGAACCCAAAATAGCCTAGATACTATTCTTTTCAATAAAGCAATAAGAAGTAAATGTAGAGAGGGTCCTAGGGTTCCTAGTTAGGACTATTCTTTGCCAGGGTAACTCTGACGCCCATGTTAACTGTCCCTTCATACAAATGAATTTCTTTCAACACATGCTGTAAGTTGATGGGAGTTCTCTATGACCAACTGATGCAGTTGGATACATCTCCACTCATTCACAGTTGAATTATTGCAATATGCTTGTATTCTGTGAAAAGAAACTGTTGCCTCACTACAGCTCTCTACTACAAAGTCATGGTTCTAATGCACAGTTATAAGGGGCATTATTCCAGCGGGCAAAGCTATGTGAGATCACCTTGTTGTCACTTTCTATGGATTAGAAGTAGTAGAAAGTATGGATATACATGAAATCTAGGGCAGAGGTAAAAGGTCTGATTGATTGATCTAGATTTGGAAATTTAAAAAAGAGAAAACTGGAAGGTAAAATCTAGAGTTCTGAGGGAGAGACATGTGGGTAGACATGTGGGAGAGGGCATGCAGCACGTGAATCTTTGTTTTCCGAGTTAGTGCATTCCAGAATGACTAATACTATGGTTTTCTGTAAGTCTTTTTTCTCATCCACCCAAGTTTGGGAAGTAGCCCATGAACAAAAAGATTACATGAACAATGAAATCAGTGCGTCATAATATATGTATTACTAACTGTAGGCTGATCTAGCTAATTGTTATTGCTGCATGGCCACCTTGCCCTTAGCAGAGACCAGTGATGGTCTCTCAGGACGACTTCACCCCCCCAAAGACTAGCTGTGTGCTCAGTACCATGTCACCGATCTTAAATCCCTTCCTGCTCTGAAAAGGGCAGCGATACACGCTCACTGGAACCTACTTATTCTGGATACGAATTCATCTTCTTACCTAATAGTCTCTCTGTCAGCGCCAGCACACCACCTGATTATTAAAGTGCTCTCTTATTGCCTCTCTTCCTTTCTCTCCTTTCTTCTTCTTTTTGTAAGTCTTCGATCTTGAACCCCAGGACTGTGATAACTGTGGAGTAGGTGCCAGGCTCTGCCTTCTGGGGACGCTGGAGTAAGGCGATGGGTACCTAGCAATTGTAATTCTTCTTTATTCGACATCTGTATCGAAATAGTTTATTTAAAGCCATTATTTTCAGGTGAGGGTGGGATGTTTCGAAAGAACAGCATGTATATTATCTGTGGTGAAACAGACCACCAGCCCAGGTGGGATGCATGAGTCAAGTGCTCGGGCCTGGTGGGCTGGGAAGACCCAGAGGAATCGGGTGGAGAGGGAGGTGGGATGGGGGACCGGGATGGGGAATACGTGTAACTCTATGGCTGATTCATATCAATGTATGACAAAACCCACTGAAAAATTTAAAAAAAAAAAAAGAAAAAAAAAAAAAAAAAAAAAAAATAAGGTCACAGAAAGCTATTTAGTATGAACTGGATCTGAATTAAAAAAAAAAAAAGCCACTATTTTCTCTTTTACGTTACTTTAGCAAAGCTTCTCTGTGGTCTTTATTTTGCATTCAAATTTATCTTCCTCTAACTCAAATGTGATAGTTATCCCACTCAAAAGCTTAAAATCATTATATGATTGTTCACCACAGCAAGTTAAAATCCAAAGTTCACAGCAGGGCATGCATAGTTGGCCATCCTTCAGAGGGAGCTCTGATAAACCTCACACACCCTCTTCCCCTTTCAGTGACTCTGTCTTGCTCACAGTTTTAAGCCTTGTTAGTGACACTGTTTCCTGTGCCTAATAAAGCCTTTATACTTACAATTCCTGGTTTTCGACACTGTGATCTTCTCAATTCTTCTTAGATGTAGGAAAAAAGAAGGAAATGCTGAAAAGACCAAGTAACAAAATATGACTTAGATGAAGAGATTATAAATGAGGGAAATCATAGGAAACTGAGAAGTATGATACTTACTGCCTCACAGATATTTCAAAACAGGCCTAGGAACTGGAAGTACTTTGGTGTATCAAGGCTTTCACTAGGGTGGAAGTAGTAATTGCATGTATATGTCCCAGAGTATTTAGCTTTTTGAATGCCAAGATTTTAGTCAAGTTACTTTACAAAATAAAATGTAATGGTAGTTATGTAAACTATGTATTGGTTTTCATAAAAGTTATATAATTTAGGTGTCTATTACACATTCTCTATTACATTACAGAAGAGAAAGAGAGAATATGCTTTTGTAAAGAAGAAGCTATATAAGAAAAAAATATGCATTGCTTCTCTTAATGGCTAGCTCTAGGAGACCAGACAGTCTCTCCATCTTCTGTCATTATTCATTTATGGCAAGAAGCCTTAGACTTTTCTTTTTCATATGTATCTTCTGAATCAATCTAACAAGTAGAGTCTAATAGATAATGTGTACCAAAATATGGTCACTCTCAAAGAGAAAGAATTTGACAATACACATTACAAGAAACATTTGTGTCTTTCCTTTTAAAACAAACAACACCAAAATAAAACCAATAGAACCAAATAACACCAATAAAACCAAAGACAAAACAAACTGTTGACCAAAATTTCAGAAATGAGGATCTGCCTGGAATAAAGAGATGTTAATTTTGGATTTGTTAACAGTATATCCTGAGAAAGAGATTCAAGAAGCACTTGAATTGTGTTCTGCCAGACTACAAAATAAAGGAAACTTACAAAGACAAAAACATCAAGGTCACAGTCAGTTACAAAAGTTGTTTGTCAAGAATGATAATTGGAGCTGGCAAGAAGCAAGGCTGCTTGTTAAGCAAGGATTGGTTGGCCTATGAAACATTAGCATAGTTACAAGGGGGGCACCTTGAGATCACAAAGTTGCAGTTGACAGATGTTCCAAAACACCTGGTGGTGTATTAAGATTTGATAAAGTTCAGAGAAAATTCGAGTTCTCATTGGTTCAGGAACAGAATGAAACTAGATACTCAATGGCTGTCATTTTCTGTATTCTTGACCATGATTACTTCATTATAATTTCAATTTTTCATCAAAATAAATGTCTGTTTGAGCAATTCCAGTACTTCACTCAGGAAACAAAATAAAAAACAACAATGACAACAATGGTAATAGTAATGGTAGCAATATAAGTTGCAGAACTGACAAGCAGTAGTGTTCATAGTAAGAATGTAATAGTGGTAGTAAATTACTTACATATGAAAGAAATTGTAGGTCTCTTACAATATAGGAGATAATGTTTCCTGACCTACAGCAGTCACCCATTTAGTGAGTGAGTGAGAGGAAATGAATGATTATTTATACTGGAGACGTTTATTACAGAAGTTAATTGTGACAAATTGTTTCACAAAATGTACTAATGGATAAGTCCAAGAAATAAAAAGCCTCACAAATTGGTAAGTCAGATGCTTCAAGTATCTTTCATCTCCATAGAATAAGTAGGTTGTGCAACTGTTAAAAAAGAGGGAGGCAATTAATCTGATTATTTAGTGGAGAATTTGGCTGTCCAATCTAATCCTAACAAGCTACTCTGCATTAAATACCTTAAAATTTGTTGCCAGTTAGACCTATTCCTGATTCTTCAGGCATCTTATACAACCATCAGTCAAAAAGTTATTAAGACAACTGAAATTAAACTAGCAAATGTATTCAGTAGCTTCTTCCACATAATATTCAAATTAAATTCATTAAGAAGCAATACACTGAGGTGTTCACTTTTTAAGACTTAAAGGAACCTGGCTAAACTTCTTTCTTTATGCGTGATCCATTCACACACTCTCCTATTGCACTGGGGGAGTATTTATGTTTGTTTATTTACTAATTTACTTACTAATTCAGGGGTTTTTTCAATAGGCTTCTATCCCCAATGTATAGCGTCCCAATCAGGACACTATGGATATGAAAGCAAATACATTTTAAATGAATGATTATGTCTGCAAAATGCCTAAAACTATCTGTATGGTACTATGACAAGAACATTTAGGACAAGCACAGTGAACATCCCCCAAAGTCAGAGACCGGGTCTCATTTACTGGAAGATTGATTATATTTTTCTCAACCCTGAGAGCTATTTCTCCGTAATCACCTTCAGTTCTTTCAAGATCCTACCTAGTCTTGGTGATATCCTAGAGAAACAATTTTCTTCGTCTCTACCCTTCAGCCATAGATTTTCCTTTTGAATGGTCCTGTTGCTTCCAATGGACTTCGCAGGTGGCTCAGCGGTAAAGAATCCGCCTACCAGTGCAAGAGACTCGGGTTCAATCCTGGGGTCAGAAAGAGTCCCTGGAGGAGGAAATGACGACACAGCCCAGCATTCTTGCCTCTGAAATCCCATGGACAGAGGACCCTGGTGGTCTATAGTCCATGAGGTCGCAAAGTGTGGGACACGACTGAGCGACTGGGCACATGCACACACATTGCTGCCAATATTCAGCCTATAAAGTGAAGTCATTCTATGAAGCAGCTGCAGCCTGGAGTAACATCTAAGTTGTTTGAATTTTGAAAGATTCAGAACAACTTTAGTGGTCTCATGCCAGCTCATTGACTCTTAATTGTGTTGGTTTGGGGGAGGGGTAAGAGGGGAAAGGGTCAAAGTTCACTTCTCAGATTTTTTTTTCTTTTTTCCTCAGGGGCTAAAATATAGCTCTCATTGTCCCCTTCTGACAATCGCCTAAAGAAATATCTGGAAGCATTTCTGGGGAGAAATGAGTACTTTGCTTCCTAATCCCAAAGCACCAGAGAAAGCAAGTTCTATTTGGTCTTCAAGGTATTTAAGAAAAGTACATTTACAAATAGCTTTGAGTTACCCAGGTGTGCTCCCATGAGATGTGGTTGTGAGCATATCACAACTGCGATTCACAGGATGGGGTTAATACGTGATTAACGCCTGAAAACTCTTAAACAGCCCTCAGGGTGTTTCAGGTCATTCATCTGAAAGCATTTAAGCATGAGATGCTTTGAAATTGTTTGAAATTATTTTCAGTCAGTTCAGTTCCTGACATGCAGTTGTGTCCGACTCTTTGTGACCCCATGAATCGCAGTAGGGTGACAATATACAGCCTTGACGTACTCCTTTTCCTATTTGGAAACAGTCTGTTGTTCCATGTCCAGTTCTAACTCTTGTTTCCTGACCTGCATACATGTTTCTCAAGAGGCAGGTCAGGTGGTCTGATATTCCCATCTCTTTCAGAATTTTCCACCGTTTATTGTGATCCACAGTCAAAGGCTTTGCTGCTGCTGCTGCTGCTAAGTCGCTTCAGTCGTGTCTAACTCTGTGCAACCCCATAGACGGCAGCCCACCAGGCTCCGTCGTCCCTGGGATTCTCCAGGTAAGAACACTGGAGTGGGTTGCCATTTCCTTCTCCAGAGCATGAAAGTGAAAAGTGAAAGTGAAGTCGTTCAGTCATGTCCGACTCTTTGCCACCCCATGGACTGCAGCCTACCAGGCTCCTCCGTCCATGGGATTTTCCAGGCAAGAGTACTGGAGTGGGTTGCCATCGCCTTCTTCACAAAGCCTTTGGCATAGTCAATAAAGCAGAAATAGATGTTTTCTGGAACTCTCTTGCTTTTTTGATGATCCAGCGGATGTTGGCAATTAGAAATTTTAGGTGACAAAATACTACATCATTTGTTTGGGGGCCTAAGTTACAGAGATGCTAATTATTAGGGGAAATAGCAGGAGAGTGGGTAAAGTGTTGGACTTCCCAGGTGGCTCTAGTCATAAAGAACCCACCTGCCAATGCAGGTAGATGTAAGAGATGTGGGTTTGATCCCTGGGTCAACAAGATCCCCTGGAGGACGGCATGGCAATTCACTCCAGTATTCTTGCCTGGAGAATCCCAGGGACAGAAGAGCCTAGCAGGCTACAGTCCATAGGGTTGCAAAGTCGTTCAGACATGGCTGAACGACTTAGCACACATGCACACACGGGTAAGGGTGTTAGTAAGGATAGAATGGGCATACGCAGTATGCATAGGCAGCCATGGGTTTCAAATAGCTTTTGATGCCCTTGCTCCATGTTAATATTTCTTTTCCCAGTAAAACCATAATAATGATAAAACTCATAAAAAAAGGTTTTATCCCTTTCTGAAAACTGTAATCGAACTTCATATAACTAATGCCCATGTTCTTTCTGTTATGAATAGATTATTGGGTATCTGTAGCAAAATTAGCTCAGATCAACATTTGAAGAGGTCTCTTCTTCTTCTGGGCTGTAAATGAACATGATAAAGGAACCTAGTGATATTCATTTGGAAAAGTGATGGGGATGTATTCCTTCCCTCTCTCCACGAAGTTTCAAATTTCGTTTCCTCAAAGATAGTTTAAAATAGCACTTCAGTGAAATGACTTAACAAACATTGCTGTAATATTTTATGGTTGACTAAAAATTTGAATTTGAAATGGAAATCAAGTTCATTCAGGAAATCCTCTTACAGTAATAATATATCATTTTAATAGCAAAGTGTCTAGACACCTAATGTCAGACGAGACGACTATAATTTCAGTGCTTTATATCTATCGTATTCATCAGTATAATTATATTTTTTCTGGCCATAATTGAGTATGTTCAACAAGAAATCTGATGATTTAGAAGGAACCATTGGAAAGGAGCTCAGGTGAAAAGATCAGTTTACAAGCTCTATTTTAAGGAAATATTTTAAAAATCTGGAGTGATAGAAAAAAAAAATGTGTTAACACACACTGATCTACCAAATATAATAGAGTTTTATCAAATGTTAGTTCATTTGCCATACTTCCTTCAGAGTGTATTTCTGAGTAAACATAACAAAAGCAACGCAGTTGGGAGTGGCTTTAGTATCCCATGCTGATTCCTGTCCTTCTTCCTTCAAAAACCCTTGTTTGGATGATGCTATTTATCTTTCCAAACCACTTATTTAAATTTCACTTTGTATGTATGGGCTTCCCTTGTGGCTCAGCTGGTAAAGAATCTGCCTGCAATGCGGGAGAACTCGGTTCAATCCCTGGGTTGGAAAGATTCCCTGGAGAAAGGAAAGGCTACCCGCTTCAGTATTCTGACCTGGAGAATTCCATGGACTGTATAGTCCATGGAGTTGCAACAGGACTGAGAAACTTTTACTTTCACTCCTTGCTTCCCTGGTGGCTCAGTCAGTAAAGCGTCTGCCTGCAGTGCAGAAGACCAGGGTTCAATCCCTGGATTGGGAAGATCCCCTGGAGAAGGAAATGGCAAACCACTCCAGTATTCTTACCTGGAAAACCCCATGGATGGAGGAGACTGGCGGGCTACAGTTCATGGGAGGGCTAACAGTAGGACCTGACTGAGTGACTTCACTTTGTGTATGTATGTGTATCAGTTAGAATACCAGAATCACCAGCTGGTGGTATGTGAGAGGGGTTTCATACACGAAACAGGACAGCCAGCCAGATGGAAAGAACCAAAGCCCGAGAACTGGTGAAGTGATCATTCTCTGTACCTTCCCTTTGATTTTGCGGTGAACCTAAAGTGCTCTACTAAAAATAAAGTCTTTTTTAATGCAAATTATGAACAAAGTTAGCCTGAAGCACTGGAGTGAGAATGGTGGTAGAGAGCTTGCAAATCTCGGGAAAGATCTAGAAGAAGGACAGCCTGAGAGGCTGCTGGCCCTGTGGTGGTCACTGGGAATTGATGTCTTGACAATCGGAAACTACCAGTTACTACTTCACTTCCAGTTTCTAAACCAGTGAGCTCCTTTCATTCCTCAAGTTTAACAGGGCCCATTAAGAAGGTGGTTCTGGGAAGTGTAGTTTCCAGGCTTCAAAAAAGTGGTGGTGGTACCAGGTTGACAATGGAAAGTACAGCCCAAAATGCATCCACAAAATGGAACATGGTTTGGTTTTGAATTTTATATAATTGGTCTCATAATGTTCATCTTATTTTAAATATTTTCTATGGAGTCTCTCAGTATATGTGTATACATCTCGGCTATCTGTATACATTTTAACAATTGCCAACAAGAATGATTTTGCTTAATTTCCTTCAATTGTTTGGCTTTTTATTGCTTTCCTTTTGTACTATCTGAAAGCTATGTTATACTTTTGAATAAAGTGCTTTAGAGCAACCATTTTTCCATACATACTTATAGAGAAAATGCTTCTAATGTTTTCCTACAGATTTTTTTTGGTAGAATTGATTACTTACCCATTTTAAATGTTTAAAAATTCTTGAAAGTGATCTGAAATTATATTATTATGGAGTAAAATAATATCAAGTGTAATTTTGTATTTATTGAGGATGTAATTATTTCCTCCTGTAACTTATGAAGTGAATTATGTTAAAAAATATTTTGATAGTGAAAGGCCATTTGGGGGGAATAATCCTAATAAAAAGATATATGGCACATACATACACATATAGACACAGGAATGCACACATGTTGAATTTATATTATACATACATATATAGACATATAACTTAGTCATGTGGATTTTATTTAAGAAGTATTACTATCTAAGACATTTACATTTTAATGTGACAGACTTAAATTTTCTAAGTCCTTATATGTTACTAATATAACATATATTATATGTCTGCCCAAAAGGTTGCCCTTCTTTTCCATTTGGTAAGGTAGACAGTATAAAATATATAACATATGCTTATAGAGTTACTAATACTCATTGCTTAAATTTCCTTGGGGTAGTGCCCTTACTGTGCCTCTACTGTGGGAAAATCATGAACTTAAGTTTTATTTTCCTTAAATTTTTCAGGTATGTAGACAATTTAAAATATTCAATTTTGGCAATTTATATTGTCCAAGATTGAGAATTTAGTATTATTTTAGAATATTAGGATACATTTAATATGTTACTTGAATCTCTTCCTAATTGGCAACTTGTTTCCTTTTAGTATTCTTATATTATTTAAGTGTTCAATTTGATATTGAATATTCTTGCATGAGGTTTTCTCTTGGTATATATATATTTTTTTTTCAAAAAATAACTTCCAAATTTTTCTTTATTATCACTATTATTTCTTGTTCTCTTTTTGTATCCATTAATTATATGGTTTTTAGTTTTCCCATTTTTCTATTTTTGAAAACTGAAATTCTGAATGAGAAACTGTAGTTGACTGGTTTTGTGAAGAAAAACATTACCTTATATAACTAACAAGGAAAGATGATAACCTTTTCATCATAGGGGATTGGAATGTGAATGTAGAAAGTTAAAAGGCACTCAGAATAACAGGCCAGTTTGGCCCTGGAGTACAAAATAAAGCAGGGAGAAGGTTAACAGAGTTTTGTCAAGAAAACACACGTGTCATAGCAAACACACTCTTCCAACAGTCTAAGAGTTGACTCTACATGTGTACATCGTCAGATGGTCAATGTGGAAATCAGGCTGATTATGTTCGTTGCAGCCAAAGATGGAGAAGTTCTATGCAATCAGCAAAAACAAGACCTGGAGCTAAGTGTGGCTCAGATCATCTGCCCCTTATTTCAAAATTCAAGCTTTTTTTGAAGAACGTAGGGGGAACCACTAGACCATTCAGATATGACCTAAATCAAATATCTTCCATTTATACAGTAGAGGTGATGAATAGATGCAAGGGACTAAATCTTATAGACAGAGTGCCTGAAGAACTATGGGCAGAAGTTTGTAACATTGTATAGGAAGCAGTGACCAAAACTATCCCAAAGAAAAAGAAATATAACAAGGCAAAGTGGTTGTCTGAGGAGGTTTTCCAAATAGCTAACAGAGAAAACAAGTAAAAGGCAAGAGAGAAAGGGAAAGATATACCCAATGATTGCAGAATTCCAGAAAATAGCAAGGAGAGATGAGAAGGCCTTCTTAAATTAAAAATGGAAAGAAATAGATGAAAATAATAGAATAGAAAAGACTAGAGGTCTCTTCAGGAAAATTGGAGATAGCAAGGGAATAGTTCATGAAAGGTTGGTCAAAATAACGTACAGAAATAGTAAGGACCTAGCAGAAGCAGAAGATACTAAGAAGAGGTGGCAGGAATACACAGAAGAAATGATCCAAGCAACCACAATGGTGCTGTCACTCACTTGGAGCCAGATATGCTGAAATGTGAAGTCCAGTGGTCTGCAAAAAAATTACTACAAAGAAAGCTAAGGGAGGTGACAGAATTTCAGCTGAGCTATTTAAAAGTCTAAAAGACGATGCTGTTAAAGTGCTGCACTCAATATGCCAGCAAATTTGGAAAACTCAGCAGTGGCCACAGAACTAGAAAAGATCAGTTTTCATTTCAATTCCAAAGAAAGGCAATGCCAAAGAATGTTCAAGCTACCATACAATTGTGCTCACTTCACATGCTAGCAAGTTTATGCTCTAAATCCTTCAAGCTAGGTTTCAGCAATATGTGAGCTGAGAATGTCCAGATGTACAAGCTGGATTTAGAAAAGGCAGAGGAACCAGAGATCAAATTGTCAACTCCATTGAATTATAGAGAAAGCAAAGGAATTCCGGAAAAACATCTACTTCTGCTTCATTGACTATGCTAAAACCTTTGACCATGTGAATCACAACAAACTGTGGAAAAATTTTCAAGAGATGGGAATACCAGACCACCTTACCTGTGTTCTGAGAAACCTATATGTGGGTCAAGAAACAGCAGCAAGAATGGGATATGGAACAATGGACTGGTTTCAAATTGGGAAAGGAGTATGTCAAGGCTATATATTGTCACCCTGCTTAATTAACTTCTATGCTGAATAAACCATGCAAAACGCTGAGCTGGATGGATCACAAACTTGAATCATAATTGCCAGGAGAAATATCTACAACCACAGATATGCAAATGATACCACTCTAATGGCAGAAAGTGAAGAGGAGCTAAAAAGCCTCCTGATGAGGATGAAGAAGAGAGTGAAAAAGCTGGCTTAAAATGCAGCATCCAGAAAACTAAGATCATGGCATCTGGTTCCATCACTTCATTGCAAGTAGAAAGGAAAAAGTTTAAGAAGTAGCAGATTTTATTTTCTTGAATTCTAAAATCACTGTGGCCGGTGACTGCATCCACGAAATTAAAAGATGTTTGCCCCTTGGAAGGAAAGCAATGACAAACCTAGACAGCTTATTAAAAACCAGAGACATCATTTTGCTGACAACTGTCTGTAGAGTCAAAGCTATTGTTTTTCCAGTAGTCATGTATGGATGTGAGAGTTGAACCATAAATTAGGCTGAGTGCTGAAGAATTGATGCTTTTGAATTTTGGTGCTAGAGAAGACTCATGAGAGTTCCTTGGACTGTAAGGAGATCAAACCAATCAATCCAAAGGAAATCAACCCTGAGCATTTATTGAAAAGACTGATGCTGAACATAAAGCTCTAAGATTTTGGCCACCTGAGGCAAAGAGTCGTTTCATTGGAAAAGATCCTGATGCTGGGAAAGACTGAAGGCAAAAGAAGAAGGGGATGGCAGAGAATGAAATGGTTAGATAACATGAAGGACTCAATGGATGTGAATCTGAGCAAACTCTGGGAGATGGTGAAGGCAGGGAGGCCTGCTGCACTGCACTCCATGTGGTCACCCATGTTAGCAACTGAACAATAGCAACAACAAATCCTTATCTTGAATTGACTTGGGTAATGAAGAAATTATATTTGTTTAACTATCGAATGAAGCTGAATCTACCTCTTCTTTCTGATAGAAATGATACAAATTTTATCTAGTGTTAACTTTTATGTTCATCTTAAATTTTAATGTCAACATTGAAGACAACATATAAATGAAATATTTATAAAATACTTTATTATTTGAATTTTTGTTAAATTTTTACTTATGAAAGAAATACAAATCCAGCCTATAATACTTACATTAAAATACTAATTAAATCCTTATTCACTATGTTTTGATGCCTTAAAAACTGGAGGTCATATTATCTTATATCCCCTCTAACGCTTAACTCTATTCTTCGTCAAGATTTATTCTCATCCACATCAGTTCAGTTCAGTTGCTCAGTCATGTCTGACTCTTTGCAACCCCATGAACCGCAGCACGCTGGGCATCCCTGTCCATCACCAACTCCTGGAATCCACCCAAATCCATGTTCATTGAGTCAGTGATGCCATCCAACCATCTCATCCTCTGTCGTCCCGTTCATCCCCTGCCCTTTTTGCTTTTTTGATGATCCAGTGGATGTTGGCAATTTGATCTCTGGTTCCTCTGCCTTTTCTAAAACCAGCTTGAACCTCTGGAAGTTCATGGTTCACGTATTGGTGAAGCCTGCCTTGGAGAATTTTAAACATTACTTTACTAGCGTGAGATGAGTGCAATTGTGTGGTAGTTTGAGCATTCTTTGGAATTGACTTTCTTTGGGATTGGAATGAAAACTGACCTTTTCCAGTCCTGTGTCCACTGCTGAGTTTTCCAAATTTGTTGGCATATTGAGTGCAGCACTTTCACAGCACCATCTTTCAGGATTTGAAATAGCTCAACTGGAATTACATCACCTCCACTAGTTTTGTTTGTGGTGATGCTTCCTGAGGCCCACTTGACTTCACATTCCAGGATGTCTGGCTCTAGGTGAGTGATCACACCATCATGATTATCTGGGTCGTGAAGGTCTCTTTTGTACATTTCTTCTGTGTATTCTTGCCACTTCTTCTTAATATTGTCTGCTTCTGTTAGGTCCCTACCATTTCTGTCCTTTATTGAGCCCATCTTTGCATAAAATATTCACTTGGAATCTCTAATTTTCTTGAGGAGATCTCTAGTCTTTCCCATTCTATTGTTTTCCTTGATTTCTTTGTATTGATGGCTGAGGAAGGCTTTCTTGTCTCTCCTTGCTGTTCTTTGGAACTCTGCATTCAAATGGGTATATCTTTCCTTTTCTCCTTTGCTTTTGGCTTCCCTTCTTTTCACAGCTATTTGTAAGGCCTCCTCAGACAGTCATTTTGCTTTTTTGTGTTTATTTTTCTTGGAGATGGTCTTGATTCCGGTCTCCTGTACAATGTCACGACATCTGTCTATAGTTCATCAGACACTCTGTCTATCAGATCTAGTCCCTGAAATCTATTTCTCACTTCCACTGTATAGTCATAAGGGATTTGATTTAGGTCATATCTGAATGATCTAGTCGTTTGCCCCACTTTCTTCAACTTCAGTCTGAATTTGGCAATAAGGAGGTCATGACCTGAGCCACAGCCTGCTCCTGGTCTTGTTTTTGCTGACTGTATAGAGCTTCTTCATTTTTGGCTGCAAAGAGTATAATCAAACTGATTTCAGTGTCGACCATCTGGTGATGTCCATGTGTAGAGTCTTCTCTTGTGTTGTTGGAAGAGGGTGTTTGCTATGACCAGTGCATTCTCTTGTCAGAACCCTATTAGCCTTTGCCCTGCTTCATTCTATACTCCAAGGCCAAATTTGCTTGTTACTCCAGGTGTTTCTTGACTTCCTACTTTTGCATTCCAGTTCCCTATAATGAAAAGGACATCTTTTGGGGGTGTTAGTTCTAGAAGGTATTGTAGGTCTTCATAGAACCATTCAACTTCAGCTTCTTCAGCATTACTGGTCGGGGCATAGACTTGGATTACCATGGTATTAAATGGTTTGCCTTGGAAATGAATTAGAGATCATTCTGTCATTTTTGAGATTGCATCCAAGTAATGCATTTCAGACTCTTTTGTTGACTATGATGGCTACTCCATTTCTTCTATGGGATTCCTGCCCACAGTAGTAGATATAATGGTCATCTGAGTTAAATTCACCCATTGCAGTCCATCTTAGTTTGCTGATTCCTAGAAAGTCGATGTTCACTCTTGTCGTCTCCTGTTTCACCACTTCCAATTTTCCTTGATTCATGGACCTAACATTCCAGGTTCCTATGCAATATTGCTCCTTACAGCATCGAACCTTGCTTCTCTCACCCGTCCCATCCACAACTGAATGTTGTTTTGCTTTGGCTCCATCCCTTCATTCTTTCTGGAGTTATTTCTCCACTGATCTCCAGTAGCATATTGGGTACCTACTGATCTGGGGAGTTAATCTTTCAGTGTCCTATATTTTTGCCTTTTCATACTTTTCATGGGGTTCTCAAGGCAAGAATACTGAAGTGGTTTGCCATTCCCTTCTCCAGTGGACCACATTCTGTCAGACCTCTCCACCATGACCCGTCCATCTTGGGTGGCCCCACACGGCATGGCTTAGTTTCACTGAGTTAGACAAGACTGTGGTCCATGTGATCAGATTGGCTAGTTGTCTGTGATTGTGGTTTCAGTCTGTCTGCCCTCTGATGCCCTCTCTCAGTGCCTACCATCTTAGTTGGTTTTCTCTTACCTTGGATGTGGGGTCTCCACGGCTGCTCCAGCAAAGCACAGCCACAGCTCCTTATCTTGGACGTGATCCACACATCCACATAGTAGCCCAATATCTGTCAACAAACTCAGTCCCTTATCTTTTAACATTGAAGTCCAGTTTTTTTTTTTTTTAAGAAGTGTTATCCACCAAAAGCCATCCTTTTGTTTATTCCATACTGTTAATATAATCCTCATTTCACTCTATAGATAGATTTTTAAAAATAACCCAAGTAACTGGCTAAAGCACATTTCAGACAACAGAAACAGAAATTACCAAGGATATGAGGAATAAGTTTCCCTGACTGTCATGAGGTGAAGCAGAGGAAAGAGTAGGAAGTTGAAGGAAAGGACAGTACATTAATGGAGGTCTAGAATATGTATGGTTTGGGAACCATTCAAATGGCATTGGTTTTTAATCAGAGTGAAATATGAAGCTGCTGGAATGAAATGTGAAGCTGCATACTAATAATATGATAACAATACTCTGAGAGCTTTTGATTCTGGCTAGTTTCTTTAATATAGATCATTGGGAAAAGTAGGATAAGGGAGATCATCTTAGGCCACTTTGGCTCCACCATTTACTAGCTGAGTGCATTTGAACACATTACTTAAATCAGTTGTACCAAATTTTCTTTCTCCACACAGTGTGGATATTAGTAGTACCTAACTTATGGAGTTGCAGTACTAAATATATTATTTAATGTATATCATGTGTTTAGAACAGTACATGGCCTTACAAATATTAAATGCCCAGTAACCACAAACTATGAGATTGATCATTCTACAAGTTCTTATCTGGCTTCTACCTCAGGATAATTCATTAAAAAAAAAAAAAAAAAGATTCAGGAAGCAAATTCAGTCTGGCCCTTGCCTCATGTGATCAGTTGCTCAGTCATGTCTGACTTTGCATTTTCATAGACTGTAACCTGTCAGGCTTCTCTGTCCATAGGAGTTTCCAAGCAAGAATAATGGCGTTGGGTGCCGTTTCCTTCTCCAGGCCCTTGCCTCATAGCTACCTCTTAAAAACAGAGAAATGTGTTCCTTTCTCAATATAGAATCTCTGTTTAAAAGAGAAGCTTTAAGGTGCAAAAAAAAAAAAAAAGAAGGAAAAATTTCTTCTAAGTTTCAATCTATCCCCCAGTTTTACTTCCCTACTACAGATCAAACTAAGCTCCATCTAGAAAATTATTCTCCCACCCATTTGAGATCACAGGCAGTAGGTAGAAAGGAATTCCCGCAAGATCCATCTGCTTCTAAATAAAGTAGCTTAAGTCTGATATCATAAGATATATCATATCTTTCTAATATAATGTTATTGACTGAAAGTGAAAAAAAAAGTACACCCCAAATCTTTTCTGTAACAAGTACTTTAATGTTTCAGATATTTTTGAGCCAGACTTTCATTCCCTTTACCACTCTAAGCGATTGTACACACTACTACCTGTAAATGACTCACTAGTGCTTTTATTGAATAATTATACTCTCCTGTCTAGTTGATGACATCTCAGTCTTGTGACTTACTTTAGCCCATGATACTTGAGTCATTAAGCTTAATGACATGATTATGTTTTATGTCAAATTAGAGCAGAAAATATCACTGGAATTACATAGTTCAACTCACCCTCTTTCCCTTTGCCACTAAAAACGTGTTCTTCAGGTTGAATCTTGGAATGGAGACAATCTGTCACAATTTACAGCTAAACTGAATCAAAGCTCATTTTTGATCATCTGTCTATAATGTTAATAAGAAATGTGTCATTTCAATCCACTTCAATTTTGGAGTTGTTTATTAGGTGAAAGGTAGATGATGGGTGCATGCTAAGTCACTTCAGTTGTGTTAGACTTTTTCCAACCCTATGGACTGTAGCCTGCCAGCTCCCTCTGTCCATGGGATTCTCCAGGTGAGAATACTGGAGTTGGGTTGCCATGCCCTCCTCCAGGGAATCTTCCCATGCAGAGTTTGAACCCACGTCTCCTATGTCTCCTGCATCGGCAGGCGATTTCTTTACCACTAGGGCATCTGTGAAGCCCTGAAAGATAGATGATATAACTGCTAAAATGCAAATCAAAGAAGTTACACCTGTTTCACTATTCCAGACCAGGATACAGGGGTTTTTACTTTTATTCACCCTGCTCTTACTCAGTTTATTCTGAATTGTTAGAGTGGTTATTTTTGTTTTGTGCCTAAATACTGAACTTTTTAAAATTCAAGTGACAGAAAATCTAAGCCAAAAGTATTTTGAAAAAAAGCGGATGAACTTTATTGGTATATGTAACTCAGAGTCCATGAGCTTCAAGCAGAAGTGAAATCTGAGATGCAAATAATTTCCCCAAGACATGTTCTTCTCTAATTCTATTCTCTGCTGGATTCATTGTCAAGATCCATGTGGTACCATGGTGGCTGCCAACTACTCTTGGCTTACATTCTCAGAAGTACAATTATAATTGTAATATTCCGTCATTGAGTGCTTTCACTGTGCCAGGCAATATTGTATGAAATTTACATGAATTAGCTCATTTCATCTTTGCAATTATTCCATGAAGTAGAAATTGAGTTTCCTTATTTCATAAAGAAATAAATGCATAAAACATTAAGATGCCTCACAATATCCACAATGAATAAAGACCTAACACAGAAGATTATATACTTGCAAAAATATTTAAATAAAAGTCTTAAACCCAATTTTTCATAGTTCAAATTGTGTCATAATTCTATCATTAATTTAACCTCTATGTTAAATAATATTCTAAATACCCACCTGAGATGTATGTTTTCTGTTTAGCTAGGTAGAATTTTTTCACCTGAGAATATATAGACTGATTGATGAGTAGAGTCTTTCCTCAGGGAAAAATAATGGTATTTGTATTGGATGAACTATGATGTATGCAATGTCAAGAAGTTTTAAGCATCTGAGAGTTATGCTCAAAGTTAGCCTGCCAAAAATTCATGGATGTGGGAGAAAAGAAATGAGACTATGGGTTCGGGTAAAATTAACTTTGTTATGACATAGAAACGGCATGAACTTCCTGTTTTGAAAGTCCCATGTGACCCACGGTGAGGAGACAGAGTGGTGCAAGTGGATGATGGGGATTTAGGCTTAAAATAAGTGGACCACTCACTGACTTATGAAAGCTAATCGTTCCACTGTATGAAATTTACCAGTAAGTCAAAACGTAAGACATACTTAGCAAACTGCTTGCTTAATATTAATAATTGACTAGATAGCGATGTGGGTTCAATCCCTGGGTTGGGAAGAGCCCCTGGAGAAGGGAGCGGCTACCCACTCCAGTATTCTGACCTGGAGAATCCAAGGGGTCACAAAGAGTCAGACACAACTGAGCAACTTTCACTTTCAGATAACTATCTAGGACGTATTATTATCATTATCATCTTCATCATCATTTTAATGAGAGACTTTATAAATAGAAATTGTACAAATAGAAAATTTTGTATCTGGTTTAGGCATGATGACATGTCATATGTCTTAAGTATTTAAAAAAAAAAAGTTGTTTTATAAAATTAAGACATAGGATAGTCCCATTACTAATATTCAAAATCAAACCTATAAAAAGTTAAAGAAGTGGGCTGTTGTGTTTATTGACACTTAAAATCTAGTTTTCCTAGTTTAAATTTATTTTCTTAAGTAGGAAAAAAAAGTTATTTTGCTGTGGTCTGAATCCATGGATCTTCTTCAGCGTTATTTTTCTGCTTACTGTATGACTCTTTCAATACTACAGTGCCTCTCACAAAGCTGCTGTTCCTGCTTATTTATAAACTTGCTAAACTCAATTAACCATGCTTCTGTGAGCAGATTGAGCTATAGTCAAAATGGCATAATACTTAGGCTTATACAACTTAAATAAATGATACAAATAACATAGTTGAATTCAAGTTCACTTAGAAGAAGCAGATTAATTTACTTGTATAATAGGAAAAGATTTAGTCCTAAGGCTTAGAGAATAAGAGGCATAATTTGTCTTAAAAAAAATTTATTACTCTTTCAAGTCCTTATTTTATTGGAGTATTGAAATCTTATTTTGCCTAAAATCACTATTCCCATTTTTCTTAGGGTTCTTTTTAGGGCCAGTGTAGCTTTGGTCTCCATTGCATTGTTTTGTTGCTGTTGTTTGTTTTAATCTGATAACTTTTCAGTAGCTCCTATCCCTCTGGAGGACATGGGATTTACTGTGATCACTCACAGCAGGATGTGGTTCAGGAAACTGCAATCTTTCTAAAACCACATGTCCATATGTCATATTTTTCCCTCTTCTGCAATCCACTACTTCACTAAATCACTTCTTTTCATCTATGGTATGGAGAGGTTAGTAAGAGGGTAGAGAACATACAGGGAGGCCTTGGTCTTATTGATCATTTTCCTTCCACATCTTTTGTAAAAAAATTTTTTTCCTTCTTCTGAAAGATTTTAGACCTCTGAAAAGTAAGATCCAAGCTATACCTGAGAAGCTCAGAATGGACTAGTGAAGATTAGAGAAGAAAACTAAATACTGGAGAAGGATAGATTGTTAATGTTTCAAAATATCCTTTCATGCCACACACATTTGTTACAGTTTTAAAATCAAAGCAGCAAATTAAAGAATAAATAAAACCATGCTGAAATGGCCTGTCTGAGAAAAATAATGGGCATTCTATTTTGGAGAAAGAAATACCCAGGAAATAAGTCCTGGATTTGCTGAATACACCTTCTTGATTACATTGGGTATGGGGTAGGGAATAGACTGTTTGAAATCACTATAAATTGTTCCCTTAGAAGATTAGGTCTGGGATAAAAATCAGAAAGGTCTTCCCAGGGGGTTCACTGGTAAAGAATCTGCCTGCCAATGCAGGAAACACAGGAGATATCAGTTTGATCTCTGTGTCAGGAAGATCCTCTGAAATGGCAACACCTCCAGTATTCTTGCCTACAAAATTCTATGAACAGAGGGGTCTGGTGGACTACAGTTCATGGGGTCACAAAAGAGTAGGACACGATTGAGCACACATCACAAAGATCAGAAAACTAGAAATTATTTCTTAAATCTGTATGTACCAACATGAGAACGTTTCCATAATACATTCAGTAAAAAGCAAAAGTTGAAAAACAATGTAACTTTATCTCACTTTTATGTTAGTGAAGTATTTTTGTTGTATAATTAGTATAACCAGTGTAAAACTTGTCAATTTAATTTTCAAAGAAAAAGCATTAGCAATGTGAGTTTTAAAACTTTATGTAAAAACTTGCTAATGAGATAAGAAGAGTTAGCACATCAAGTCTAGTAGAGATGTCAGCCCTGCTCAAAGTTTGAGGCTATTAGACTTCCTTCCATAATATAAAGGATTTAATAAATATAAAATATTTTAGTATTAATACCTATAAAACTCCCTTAATCATTTCTGGCTGGACATGCAGTTACCTTAGAGAATAGAGAAGAGTAGGAATAGTCACGTCAGTTTTATAGTCTTTTGTTTTAAGTACCTTTTGTGTC
The DNA here is from genome assembly GCF_963930625.1 of Muntiacus reevesi. Lineage (NCBI taxonomy): Eukaryota > Metazoa > Chordata > Mammalia > Artiodactyla > Cervidae > Muntiacus > Muntiacus reevesi. The sequence continues at coordinate 36,522,281 of NC_089269.1, forward strand.
TTTAATTTTTTATTAACCTTTTGCAATGAATCATGCAATGAAGCTCTTTTGGAATCTTGAAGCTTGTTGGCAGCTTCTGCATACCAGTTAAATAGGTTTCCCATTCTGTTTGTTTGACTTGGAAGCCCTTGCTTTTAAACGCACTTCTTAAATGAACAGTCTAGTCTAATTGGAACATTCCCATAGTGGCTATTATGATTCTAGGCTATTTTAGTAAGACTTTGCCATTTTTGAGCTATCTGCAGCTTCTACACCATAGTTCTTAAGCATAAGCAGGTGTTCCAGGAAGTAGTACACTAGTTCTTTGAAACTTGTGCTAAGCCTTTAGCTTAGCTAAGCTTTGGGTCTTTTGGAGTCATTGAATACCCAAGAATGATGTACTGCTAGACTGGGAATTTTGTGGCATTTTGCAGTATACCTCCTTGCACAGACATTTTCTTGAGATTGGCAGGTGACCTAGTGTGAAACTCACCTGTTCTGTGGCCAGCTTATCCTAGCAAGGGAGTCTTAGCACTAGGTGATGAGTGCTCTAATAGCATTTAGGTGCTTCTTCCCTGTCCATCAATTTTGTGCCTCTGATTTCTTTGAACCCTATTAGTGATCGATTGAAATATAAACTCCCAAGCCTTTAATAATCACTGTATCAAAGCTTGAAATTTGGTGTATTTCCCATTATTTATATGACAATCTACATTAAAAGATCTTAGTAATTAAGTTGATTTGTCTGCTGCATGTATACCAAGGTGCTCCTATCATCTGGTGGTTTTAATTGAAACTACAGACAACAGTGAATTAGCATCTCTGTTAGACTAACGGTGGGGCTTCCAGACTAAAAATCATTTCCAAGAGGAACTTGAAAAGTCCATTCAGGCATAAGGAAATCTAACACTTATATATTTATAATTTATTCTATGAGAAATACATATGCTTGCTAATTTGTATCTAATAGCCCTCTGAGAAAAGTTATTTATCTATACTCTGCATGTAAGACTCTGCACCTGACAGAAGTAAAGCAATTCTCAAAGTTTCATAACTTAGAAACATCAGATAGTATCATTTATCCTATTCTCCACTGATAAACTGGGGATAGATTAATGGGAGTGCAAATTTAATAACTTATTAGAAGAGAATTTTCTTCCTCTTTATGATGAAGTTTGTTACTACTAAAATATAAGTTTAAACTGAATGGAAGTTTTCTTATTTTCCCAGTACTGACCTCTTTCATATATTTCTAACATGATAGTCTCTGGAGAACTATCCATCCAGTATACAGATCATTTTCTCAGAAATATTCTAAGGAAAAAAGAATAGATGTCTCAGGTGAGAAATATGCTCCTTTCTCACTGGAAATGCTTAGCTCTTTTTATCATATTAGATAAGTAATAGTTCCTTGCCATTTTTAAGAAATTGCTTAGTACAGTTCCACCAAGACGTGTATTGATGAAGAGTTTGGATCAGCGACAGCTTTTTTCAGACTCTCTTACCCTTCCCTTAATAGTCTGGCTGGCACTGTATACCTCTGTGGCAAACGAGAGTCCTCAAGACTCCTGTCTGCCCAGTCACCCTTAGAGCAATTGGAAGTAGCCACAGAAAAGAATTAACAAGAGAATACAAACAACCTTTTACTATAAAACTTCCAAGAGATTTTAAACTTCTATGTCTCCCCACACTTGACTTATTCAAATTTGTTAAAATTCCAGCTAAAAAGAAAAAGGGAATATAGGAATACACAGAACCTTCACAGTTTTAGATAAAGCCATATATTGATTTAATTTATAAAATAAAATAGCATAGAATTACCATGGGGTTTGCCTTAAATTATTGTCATTTACATGCCTTCACATTATCTGTGGTATAAACTTGTTATTGAAGATATATTTGATCATATCTTCTAAGGCAAAACATGGATTTGAAATGTATGAATCCCTAAGAAACCAAGCATGAGTTAGCAGTTTTGTAGCTAACAAGTTTGTTTTATGTATTATAGTTCATATTGTACTGTGAGTTGACTCTGTTATCTTAAGCAAATTTGATAAATTCTGTGAGTCTTATCTCAAGTAAAATAATTTATTTTGTCAATGTTTAAAAAAGATATTAGACTTGATCTTTTCTTGTATAAATAGGTGATATGAGTTACAAAACTATTGTATGATAAAACAGCCATCCTTACCCATTGTTATAAAATGCAGAACTCTGTTTAGGATTTCTATTGACATATCTTTAAATGCTTAATGTTATCATTTCCAAACATTGCTCATCAATTTGTGGATGTATAAAAATAATTAGTTCAAGTATTAAGTATTGGTGGATTTCTATTAAATCAATAGGAATCTTGAGGATATAAGCATGTTGTCCTAAATGTGCATCTTTATGCCTCTCTTTTACCTTTAGTCTTTTATGGATTATTAGTGGTAATATTAGTATTATTGTGAGGAAGAGCATTAGCTACTATTAGTCATACTTTTATGATTATGTGCTTATATTATTATCTTAAAGAGTAATGCTGTTACTCTCAGCTTGCAGCAGCAAGAGTGACATCTCAGTTACTGCAGAGTTGTGTCTGAACATAGAAAATGGAGTATGATGTAAATAGGTTACTATTCTTTGGTGTATTTAAAGCATTACTTACTAAACACATTTTAATGCAATTCAATTCCTGTTATGAATAGTCCCCTGAGGTAATAATAACAAAATCTTCCATATATGGCAACTGACAATTAATTAAAATATTATTGAATAGAGTTAAAAATTTTGCCACATTCATGATTTTATGTACTGCACTTTGGATAATAAGTTCAGTTGATTAGAAATTATATTACAAAAGTAAAGTTTTTCTGTGGTTGGAAATAATGCTAACTTGATATCTCCTTGAAAACACGAAATCAGAAATTGTGTATATAAGAAGGACAGAATAAAAATGAGATCAGTTTTTCCCTACCTTTACCATGTTAGTCTAAAAGTGTCATATCATGTTTTCCTATCACTGTATTTGTTCTGTGTTTGTTTTTCATTGTATTTTCTCTACCTGTTTTATGGTGATTGTTTTATTTATTTATTTATTTTTTCACAGAACTAGAACAAATAATGTCACAATTTGTATGGAAATACAAAAAACCTTGAATAGCCAAAACAATCTTGAGAAGAAAGAATGAAACTGGAGGAATCAACCTTCCTGACTTCAGGCTCTACTACAAAGCCACAGTCATCAAGAGGGTATGGTACTGGAACAAAGACAGAAATATAGATCAATGGAACAGAACAGAAAGCCCAGAGATAAATCCATGTACCTACGGACACCTTATCTTCCACAAAGGAGGCAAGGATATACAATGGAAAAAAGACAACCTCTTTAACAAGTGGTGCTGGGAAAACTAGTCAACCACTTGTAAAAGAATGAAACTAGAACTCTTTCTAACACCATACAAAAATATAAACTCAAAATGGATTAAAGATCTAAATGTAAGACCAGAAACTATAAAACTCCTAGAAGAACATAGGTAAAACACTCTCTGACATAAATCACAGCAGGATCCTCCCAGAATATTGGAAATAAAAGCAAAAATAAACAAATGGGACCTAATTAAGCTTAAAAGCTTTTGCACAACAAAGGAAACTATAAGCAAGGTGAAAACCCTCAGAATGGAAGAAAATAATAGCAAATGAAGCAACAGACAAAGGATTAATCTCAAAAATATACAAGCAACTCCTGCATCTCAATTCCAGAAAAATAAATGACCCAATCAAAAAATGGGCCAAAGAACTAAACAGACATTTCTCCAATGAAGACATACAGATGGCTAACAAACACATGAAAAGATGCTCAATATCACTCATCATCAGAGAAATGCAAATCAAAGCCACAATGAGGTACCATTACACGCCAGTCAGGATGGCTGCTATCCAAAAGTCTACAAGCAATAAATGCTGGAGAGGGTGTGGAGGAAAGGGAACCCTCTGACACTGTTGGTAGGAATGCAAACTAGTACAGCCACTATGGAAAACAGTGTGGAGATTTCTTAAAAAACTGGAAATAGAACTGCCATATGACCCAGCAATACCACTTCTTGGCATACACACCGAGGAAACCAGATCTGAAAGAGACACGTGCACCCCAATGTTCATCGCAGCACTGTTTATAATAGCCAGGACATGGAAGCAACCTGGATGCCCATCAGCAGATGAATGGATAAGGAAGCTGTGGTACATATACACAATGGACTATTATTCAGCCATTAAAAAGAATTCATTTGAATCAGTTCTAATGAGATGGATGAAACTGGAGCCCATTGTACAGAGTGAAGTAAGCCAGAAAGATAAAGACCAATACAGTATCCTAATGCATATATATGGAATTTAAAGATGGTAACAATAACCCTATATACAAAACAGAAAAAGAGACACAGATGTACAGAATAGACTTTGGGACTCTGTGGGAGAATGTGAGGGTGGGATGTTCTGAGAGAACAGCATTGAAACAAGTATAGTATCTAGGGTGAAACAGATCTCCAGCCCAGTTTTATGCATGATCAAGTGCTCGGGGCTGGTGCACTGGGAAGACCCAGAGGGATGGGGTGGGAAGGGAGGCAGGAGGGGGGATCGGGATGGGGAACACATGTAAATCCATGGCTGATTCATGTCAATGTATGGCAAAAACCACTATAATATTGTAAAGTAATTAGCCTCCAACTAATAAAAATAAATGAAAAAAAAATATGGTGATTATTTTAATCCTTTTTGGTGGACTACTTAGACTCTCAGTTCAGTTCAGTTCAGTACCTCAGTCGTGTCCAACTCTGTGTGACCCCATGGATTGCAGCACACCAGGCCTCCCTGTCCATCACCAACTCCAGTTTACTCAAATTTATGTCCATTGAGTCTGTGATGCCATCCAACCATCTCATCCTGTCGTCCCCTTCTCCTCCTGCCTTCAGTCTTTCCCAACATCAGGGTATTTTCCATTGAGTCAGCTCTTCACATTAGGTGGCCAAATTATATTGTTTCAGATTCAGCTTCAGTCCTTCCAACAAACATTCAAGACTGATTTCCTTTAGGATGGACAGGTGGGATCTCCTTGCACTCCAAGGGACTTTCAAGAGTCTTCTCCAACACCACAGTTCAAAAGCTTCATTTCTTCAGCGCTCAGCATTATAGTTCAACTCTCACATCCATACATGACTACCGGAAAAACCATAGTTTTGACTAGACGGGCCCTTGTTGGAAAAGTAATGTCTCTGCTTTTTTAATATGCTGTCTAGGTTGGTCATAATTCTTCTTCCAACGAGCAAGAGTCTCTTAATTTCATGGCTACAGTCACCATCTGCAGTGATTTTGGAGCCTTGCAAAAATAAAGTCTGACACTGTTTCCACTGTTTCCCCATCTATGTGCCATGAAGGGATGGGACTGGATGCCATGATCTTAGCTTTCTGAAAGTTGAGTTTTAAGCCAACTTTTTCACTCTCCTCTTTCACTTCCATCAAGAGGATCTTTAGTTCTTCTTAGCTTTCTGCCATAAGGGTGATACCATCTGCATATCTGAGGTTATTGATATTTCTCCTGGCAATCTTGATTCCAGCTTTTGCTTCATCTCGTCCAGCATTTCTCATGATATACTCTGCATATAAGTTAAATAAGCAGGGTGACAATATACAGCCTTGATGTACTCCTTTTCCTATTTGGAGCCTGTCTGCTCTTCCATGTCCAGTTCTAACTGTTGCTTTGTGACCTGCATACAGATTTCTCAAGAGACAGGTCAGGTGGTCTGGTATTTCCATCTCTTTCAGAATTTTCCACAGTTTATTGTGATCCACACTGTCAATGGCTTTGGCTTAGTCATTAAAGCAGAAGTAGATGTTTTTCTGGAACTCTTGCTTTTTTGAAGATCCAGCGTATGTTGGGAATTTAATCTCTTGTTCCTCTGCCTTTTCTAAATCCAGCTTGAACATCTGGAAGTTCATGGTTCACACATTGTTGAAGTCTGACTTGGAGAGTTCTGAGCATTACTTTACTAGGACGTGGGGTGAGTGCAATTGTGTGGTAGTTTGAACATTGTTTGGCATTGCCTTTCTTTGGGATTGGAATGAAAACTGACCTTTTCCAGTCCTGTGATCACTGCTGAGTTTTCCCAATTTGCTGGCATGTTGAGTCCAGCCCTTTTACAGCATCATCTTTTAGGATTTGAAATAGCTCAACTGGAATTCCATCACCTCCACTAGCTTTGTTTGTAGCGATGATTCCTAAGGCCCACTTGACTTCACATTCCAGGATGTCTGGCTGTAGGTGAGTGATCACACCATCATGATTATCTGGATCAGTAAGATCTTTTTTGTATAGGTCTTCTGTGTATTCTTGCCACCTCTTCTTAATATCTTCTGCTTCTTAGGGATAAGGTTAAGGTTAAGTTCTATATCATTTCTGTCCTTTATTGTGTCCATCTGTGCATGAAAATTTCCCTTGCTATCTCTAATTACCTTGAAGGGATCTCTTGTCTCTTCCCTCTACTGTTTTCCTCTATTTCTTTGAATTGGTCCTGAGGGAGGCTTTCTCATCTCCCCAGGAATAGAGCTAGGTACTGTTGATAGTTGAGTGCACATCAAAACGTGTCCAAAATACTTCACTGGGAAATCCTGGACCCCATACCAGATTTCTGAATAAGCATGTACAGTGATGGGTTTTTAACAAGAAGCAAGAAAAGTATAGACATATGTGTCTAATACTAGGTGCCTGGTGTACAAGGAACTGAGAGCAAGCTGTGTATGTGTCAAGATGATAACTAGACATAAATAAATTAACAACTCATCATTGCAAAAATACATTTGCAAATAGAGATTTTGTTTGAAGAAATACTAGAGTTTGATATATAAGAAACTACATGGTGATCACCTATCATAACTAGTGGAAGAGAAAACAAATGATAAAGTAGATATATATCCAGAGAATGGGTTAGAATTTTAACAAATTGAACACATAAAATATCTACAGAATTTAAGAGAAGTTTCTTTTGTGTGCAGTGATTGAGCTTGGTTAAAAAGATAATTTAGGAAAAGTATTGGGCTATTTCATGCAATAATTGTGTAGAAATACTATAAGCATTATCATTATTTTTCATTAGGATCATAATGCAGTAGCAGCATAATATATGAGAAAGGTAAATGGAATAAGAAATGCAGATGAAATATTAAAAATGACCTATTTTTTAATAAGCTAAACTGTATCTTTAGAAAAATGCATATAAAAGGAAAACTTTTTGAGAGAAACTACTGAATTGAAATTGGAATTAGAGAGTGGGAGCACTGATCTATGATAAAGAAGAAGATGACACAAAAAGTTAATTTCAAAAGAAATTAGAAAAGACATCCAGATTTTGATGAGAGAGACTTAGACCTTAATGGGGTACAAGAGAAAAAAAATGAAAAGTAAAAAGCATAGTTTTAGCCTGGTTTTCATGTTTTTAAATATCCCAAGAGCAAAGAAACACATCACCATAGGATAAATCTGTCCAAGTGAAGTTAGATTCTGTAATAAAAAGAAAAAAAATAAATTATATTATGACAGTATCTTCTATAATGATGTCATTTTAGTCTGAAGAACTACAGGCAACTGGTGTGGCTTTTATCATAGGTGGAGTCACATGCAGTCTATTTGGTTCTATTTTAAGGGAAAATCTAAGAAACTGTGGAGTAGTGAATGAGTCAGAAAAAAATGTAAGAAAATAAGAAAAATATTATTTCAGTTGTGTGTAAATAGTAACCTAGCCTGGGCTACTCCAGAGCTTTACTTCCCTGAATAAATGGTATTTTTTTTAATAAATGATATTTTTATGATACTTTTCATGGCAAATTTTATTCTTTTTTAAAAAAAATAATTAATAGACTTTACTTTTAGAGTGGTTTTAGATTTGCAGAAGAATTGATCAGCTAATACAAAGACCCCATATACTCCCCTCCCAAATATAGTTTTCCCTATTATATTAACAATTTGCATTAGTGCAGTACATGTGTTAAAGTTAACAAAGCAATGTTAGTACATTATTATTAACTAAAATCCACAGTTTACAGTAAGGTTGTACATTTTATGGATTTTTATAAATTTCATATATCCACCATCTCAATATATCAGACAATAGTTTCACTGCCTTAAAATTCCCTTGTATGTCATCCGTCCTCCCCTCCTCCAACCTCCATAGCCACTGATCTTTTTCCTGCATGGAAAGTTTTCCTGATTTGGAACATCCTCCGTGTTTCAGTTAATTTTTTCACAGGTTTCCTAGGCCAAAAAATTTAAAAAATAAAAAATTATAGCTGAAAGACGTTAGGTAATTTAAACACTATAGTGTACATAGTTTCTGACAAAAGGCCCTGTTGTTCAGTCACTGTATCGTGTTCAACTCTGTGCGACTCTGTAGATGCAAGCCAGGCTTCCCTGTCCTTCACTATCTCTTGGAGCTTGCTCAAACTCGTGTCCTTTCAGTTGGCGATGACACCTCTCATCCTCTGTCAGCGCCTTCTCCTCCTGCCCTCAATCTTTCCCACCATGAGGGTCTTTCCCACTGAATCAGCCCTTCACATCAGATGGCCAGAGTATTGGAGCTTCAGTTTCAACATCAGTTGAGGGTTGATTTCATTTAGGGTTGACTGGTTTGATCTCCTTGCTGTTCAAGGGACTCAAGAGTCTTCTCCCATATGACAGTTGGGAAAGCATCAGTTCTCTAGTGCTTAGCTTTCCTTATAGTCTAACTCTCACATCTATACATTCTCCCCAAAATTTTAAATATCCTGTGACTCTCTGTGATATAATAGAGTGCTTTGGCACATAGTTTGAGTGTGCAGTCACTTAATCTGGTAGTCATATATACATGTTGCTTTACCTAGTTTATACATTGATATTAATGTCTCAAACAAACCATTGATTGTAGCCTTCTGTGACTTGATTTGGGTTTGGAACAATCCAGCAATTTTCCTGTTTTAAACTCTTGCTCTCCCATCTCTATAGTGCTTTAGCTTTAACTCAATATTGGATTCAAGATTATGGCCAAGTCTTTGGGATATCTTGAGTTGATGGAATGAAATAATTTTTGAGGAGATAAAACATTATAGAAAATGTTCATGACACTCATGTAATTATTTATTTTATGAGATATACATTTGGATTTATGATGTAACATGGAAATAATACCTCAAAACCTACATGATGATGCATTTTGTGATGCATTTTGTTACTTAATTTTTGATTATTCAAATAAGGTGAGATCATTTTTTCAGAAAGGGAAACTGTAGCTTAGAGAGGCTAGGGAAACTTTCCAAACTAAGACAGTTGATATGAGATTTGCATCAAAGTTTTCTGATTCCAAGTTTCATAAGTGTTTTTTTAAATATACGTTTGTATGTAGTGTATGCATTAGTGTTATATACAGTAAAGGTTAATGTAGCTACAAATTCTTTACATAAATTTACAAATTTCAGAAAGGACAGATAAAATTTTAAGTTAAAGGAGAATAATTATACAATTATATTTATATGTGGGTAGATATGAATAGAGGTAGTTAGATGGTAGGTAGATAGATAATAGATAAATGATTGGTAGATTATGGACAGATGAAGAATGAGAGGGAGGGAGATTTTTCCCATTGTTATAAAACTAATATTATCTTAATGTGCATTTCCATAGCATGACAACTTGTTTCTAAGGTTTATAATAGAAAGAAAAATTAAAAGGTTTTAAATATCTTCATGAATCCTTCGGTGAGTGGCAGAAAAATAAAGAGAATATAAGAAACTCTGAAGGAGTTAACCCTTTACATCCTTTGTTGTTTGGTTGCCCAGTCATATCTGACTCTTTGTCACCCCATGCTCTGCAGACAACCAGGCTACCCTGTCCTTCACCATCTCCTGGAGCTTGCTCAAACTCATGTCTATTGAATCAGAAATGCCATGCAATTATCATGTCCTCTGTCGTCTCCTTCGCCTCCTGCCTTCAATCTTTCCCAGCATCAGGGAAGATGAATCAGCTCTTCTCAGCAGGTGGCCAAAGTGTTGGAGCTTCAGCTTCAGCACCAGTTCTTCCAGTGAATATTCAGCACTTCTTTCCTTTAGGATTGACTGATTTGATCTCTTTGCAGTCCAAGGGACTCTCAAGAGTCTTCTCCAACACCACAGTTCAAAAACATCAATTCTTCAGTGTTCAGCCTTCTTTATGGTCCTCTTCTCATATCCATACATGACTACTGGAAAAACCATAGCTTTAACTAGAAGGACCTTTCTCAGTAAAGTAGTGTCTCTGCTCTTTAATATGCTGTCTAGTTGATCATAGCTTTTCTTCCAAAGAGGAAGCATCTTTTAACTTTGTGGCTGCAGTCACCATCTGAGGTGATCTTGGAGCCCAAGAAAGTAAAGTCTATCACCTTTTCCATTGTTTCTCCATTCTATTTGCCATAAAGTGATAGGATTTGTACACTTTTGACTGTTTCTTACTTTTTACGGCTACCCTGATATCTCAGTTGGTAAAGAATCTGCCTGCAATGCAGGAGACCCTGGTTCAATTCCTGGGTCAGGAAGATCTGCTGGAGAAAGGATAGGCTACCCACTCCAGTATTCTTGGGCTTCCCTTTTGGCTCAGCTGGTAAAGAATCCGCCTGCAATGCGGGAGACCTGGGTTTGATCCCTGGGTTGAGACGATCCCCTGGAGAAGGGAAAGACTATCCACTCCAGTATTCTGGCCTGGAGAACACCATGGACCATATAGTGCAAGGGGTCACAAAGAGACGGACACGACTGAGCAACTTGCACTTGCACTTACACTTACTTTTTAGTTCAGTTCATTTCAGTTACTTAGTCATGTTTGACTCTTTGCAAGTCCATGGACTGCAGCACTCCAAGCTTCCCTGTCCATTACCAGCTCCCAGAGCTTGCTCAAATCACGTCCATTGAGTTGGTGATGCCATCCAACCATCTCATCCTCTGTCATCCCTTCTCCTCCTGCCTTCAATCATTCCCAGGATCAGGTCTTTTCCAATTAGTCAGACCTTCGCATCAGGTTGTCTTACTTTTAACGTATGCCATTTATAATGAATCAGCTTAAAGTTTGCAGTGCTTAACTTGACATCTTTATGGCTTCTTTAGATTCTCAGATTCTTAGTTTTCTTAGACATTAGTTCACCATCCCGCAGCCTTTTCTCATGACCCCCCACCATTTTACAATGGACTAGATTGGGTTAAAGATTAATGATCGACAGTTATTTTCCCCTCAGGCATATGGAACAGAAGTTAATTACTACCCTTTCATGTTTATGTTGGGAGTTCAGTTCAGTTCAGTAGCTCAGTCGTGTCTGATCTTTGCGACCCCATGAACCACAGCACAACAGGCCTCTTTGTCCATCACCAACTCCCGGAGTCCACTCAAACCCATGTCCATTGTGTTGGTGATGCCATCCAACCATTTCATCCTCTGTTGTCCCCTTCTCCTCCTGCCCTCAATCTTTCCCAGCATCAGGGTCTTTTCCAATGAGTCAGCTCTCTGCATCAGGTGGCCAAAGTATTGGAATTTCAGCTTCAATATCAGTCCTTCCAATGAACACCCGGGACTGATCTCCTTTAGGATGGACTGGTTGGATCTCCTTGCAGTCCAAGGGACTCTCAAGCGTCTTCTCCAACACCACAGTTCAAAAACATCAATTCTTCAGCACTCAGCTTTCTTTATAGTCCAACTCTCACATTCATACATGACCACTGGAAGAACCATAGCCTTGACTAGACGGACCTTTGTTGACAAAGTAATGTCTCTGCTTTTTAATATGCTGTCTAGGTTGATCCTAACTTTCCTTCCAAGGAGTAAGTGTCTTTTAATTTCATGGCTGCAATCACCACCTGCAGTGATTTTGGAGCCTAGAAAAATCAAGTCAGCCACTATTTCCACTGCTTCCCCATCTATTTGCCATGCCGTGATGGGACTGAATGCCATGATTTTAGCTTTCTGAATATTGAGCTTTAAGCCAACTTTTTCACTCTCCTCTTTCACTTTCATCAAGAGATTCTTTAGTTCTTCTTTACTTTCTGCCAAGAGTTTGTAATTCCTTTGGTTCTGGCTCACTGCAGCAAAAATTTGAAGCAACAGATGGACCAGTGTTACAGCTCAGTTTTATTTAGAAAGCAAAGGAAAATACATCCTCAAGGCCTAGGGCAGGTCGACCCAAAAGACCTGAAGAGAAAAGAAGCCCCAGCCCAATTTTGGCTCTTCTTTTTATATGTTTTTTCTCCTACCCCTGAGCCTTCCCTATGTAAACTGGTGGTTTGTTTTACCTAAGGTCCTCACTGCGGTCCTCGGACCTTCCTTTGTTCTGTTAGTGGGCTTTTCCCTTCTTTGTCTTTTAGCCACTACCATTTTGAACTCATTTTTCCTATTCTAACTACCTAATACATCGGAGTGCTCATAATTTATCAAACCAAGGTCACATTCCTCTGAGATCAGGAATTTGGGACAGTGTGTATAGTTTTTGGTTAATGGAGCAGGGTGTTTATCGTTACCTGATGGAATCCTCACAAGAATTGACAACATTGATGTTATTAGACTCACTTTGTTAGTGAGGAAGTTTGAACTGTGAGATTAAGGAGTTTCACCAATTCTATAGTAACTTTCTGATACATAATAAAAAAGAAGCTTTTCCCCCATACAAATATATTATTAGTATTCAAAGGTACAGTGTTATATGACTTCCTATCATATATTTTCAATAGATGCATTAAATGGAAATATCTCTTGCTATATCAATAAACAACAAATGTCACAACCATCAGTGATTTCCGGCCTCTAAATGTGAATGAGGGCTCCCAAAACTGTGGTCCAACAGATGCTTCCACCCCCATGGTGATTATAGAAGAGTTGGCTAATGCAAGAAGCACCCATCTGCCAATCCTTAAGGTGCACAAAAAAACAAGATTTGGCCCTAGATAACTGAGGTGCATATGAAAAGAATGAATTCAGTGAGTCCAGAGGCTTGTATCTCCCCCTACATAGAATGCTAAATTCCTTAACTTGATATCTGATCTTTAATATTCAGACTGCCTGATCCCTTTGTTGCAATCTTGTATATAACCTGACTCCCACTCCTGCCTCCTTGGAGCAGTTTTCTCAGAACTACTGAGATATGCTGTCTCCTTGCTTGGAGTCCTAAACATTCCTGCCAAATAAATAACTCTACTTTCAGGTTGTGATTATATATTTTAGCCGACAGATGTGTTTTCAAAAAACTAATAAAAAACAATGTTGAAAGCTATATGGAGTTTTAAATTCTCAATGGACCACCTTTATCAATATTTATGTTGAGTTTTACCTCCCACAAATTGTCTAATTAATTATTTCCAAATACAGAAATAAAAAATATTACTTAGTTTTTTACTGTTTTACTTTAAATAGTTTTAAAGCTTTGTGTTTCAGGTATATGATTATAATGCAGTTTGAATTAATGACTGTTAGACATTAGGACTTTCCTGGAGGTTCAGAGAGTAAAGAATCTGCTTTCAGTGCAGGGAACCTGGGTTCAATACCTGGGTCTAGATGATTCCCTGGAGAAAGAAATGGCAACCCACTTTAGTATTCTTGCCTTGGAAATCTCATGGTCAGAGGAACCTGGCAGGCTATAATCTATGGGGTTCCATAAACTACCATCACCAAATAATAGGATCCTAATAGTGTGATTTAATATAGAAGCTGTTTTGCTCCCTCTAATGCGCAAGACTTACTATATCATGGATTAAAGTTCCATTTGTGTCTGAATTTTCTTATAGGCATTTTATAATTCAACATAAAAACGAAGACTGAATAGCTATATGTAGAATTACTGATAGTAATTTTTTCTGGTAAGAAAAGAGTGTAAAATTTTGAGAGAGTCAAGCAAAACAAACATAAACTTAATCTGTTAAGACTGATCGCTCTGTTAATATTGAAGAGAGATAATGAAAACATTGAGTTATACTGAATGGTTTTTTCACCATTTTGTTAGAAATGTTATTCTCTAGCTGCTTCTGTTTTTTTTTTTTTTTTCTTTCTTTTTTGGATATACGATTCTTTGTAGTAGTCTTAGTATTTAATTTCCCTTTCTGTTATAATGGGGAAATTATTTCACTCTTTACTAATAAGCAGGTTTTAGACAATAATAATTGCATTGCTAGATTGATATGAGAAAATATTTCTATCTAAATATATCCCTGAAATGAATTCCAACTGCCAACTGCTTTTGCTAACTTATGATACATACTTCACCTTATTATTAGGAATGACTTTAATAAGTAGGCAGGACTCTGAAACCATCTATATGGTGCTATTTTATGGGCATAAGGAAGGCCAACTACCAAAAAATTTATACCCTGCAGCCTGTTATGGTTTCTGAAATCAATTATTTGAGATTTACTCCTCTGTTTCTCAGACTCTTTTCAGTCTTCTGAAACACTTTCAGAATGCAAACAGAGCTCAGATTGTAAACTCTGAAAATCATAGCATTTACTTAAAAAAATAAAGAAAAACATTAATTTAATTCAGAGCTCTTACTTTTCTAATCATGGTAACTGAGTGTAAGTTAGGTAACTAATTAGTAATTTCATGTAAATTCAAACTCAAACTCCTGATTCTCAGTCTGGACCTCTTGGGTTACAATAAATCAGTTCTACCAGATGGCCAAAGATTTTATATATTTTTTCAGCAGGAGCATCAGTTTTACAAGATTCTCTTTCTAAAATCTACAAATCAGCTCTCTTTGAGTAGAAATAAAATAATAGAAATAAAACACAGCTTTGCTTTAAATGTATTTTGCATTCTTCTACCTGTTCTTATAATATCAAGGAGAAGGCTCACATGAGCATCCCTTTAACTTCTATTTTCATTCAACAAAACCTACAAAAAAAAAAAAAAAAACCAAGAAAATTATTTATTAAAAAGTATTAAAATAGTATAAAACTGATGAAGCAATTGTTTGCTATATATTATTCATTTGCTAAGGACAAATAAATGTATTCCTAAAATGTGGTACATATTTCAATTCTTCTTTTCTTCACTCCAAATTTCCTATTTGCCTAGTAATCTTATATAATAAAGAATAAGATATAGATTACCTAACAAAAATCTTTATATATATTTAACAAATTCATCGAAAAAGCAAGAGAGTTCCAGGAAAACATTTTTTCTGCTTTATTGACTATGTCAAAGCCTTTGACTGTGTGGATCACAATAAACTGTGGAAAATTCTGAAGAAGATGGGAATACCAGACCACCTGACCCACATCTTGGGAAACCTATATGCAGGTCAGGAAGCAACAGTTAGAACTGGACATGGACCAAAAGACTGGTTCCAAATAGGAAAAGGAGGGCGTCAAGGCTGTATATTGTAACCCTGCTTATTTAACTTATATGCAGAGTACATCATGAGAAACACTGGGCTGGAAGAAGCACAAGCTGGAATCAAGATTGCCAGGAGAAATATCAATAACCTCAGATATGTAGATGATACCACCCTTATGGCAGAAAGTGGAGAGGAACTAAAAAGCCTCTTAATGAAAGTGAAAGAGGAGAGTGAAAAAGTTGGCTTTAAGCTCAACATTCGGAAAACTAAGATCATGGCATCTGGTCAGGAGTGACTGCTTTGTTCTCCTTGCAGTCCAAGTGACTCTCAGTAGTCTTCTCCAACATCACAGTTCAAAAGTATTAGTTCTTTGGTGCTCAGATTTCTCTATAGTCCCAACTCTCACATCCATACACAACTACTGGAAAAACCATAGCCTTGACTAGATGAACCTTTATTGGCAAAGTAATGTCTCTGCTTTTTTTAACATGTTGTCTCAGTTGGCCATAGCTTTCCTTCCAAGGAACAAGCATCTTTTAATTTCATGGCTGCAGTCACCATCTGCAGTGATTATGGAGTCCTTCAAAATAAAATCTCTCACTGTTTCCATTGTTTCCCCATCTATTTGCCATGAAGTGACAGGACCAGATGACATGATCTTAGTTTTCTGAATGCTGAGCTTTAGGCCAACTTTTCCACTCTCCTCTTTCACTTTCATCAGGAGGCTCTTATTTTTTTGCTTTCTGCCATAAGGGTGGTGTCATCTGTGTATCTGAGGTTATGGATATTTCTCCCAGCAACCTTGATTCCAACTTGAGTTTATCCAGCACAGCATTTCACATGATGCACTCTGCATATAAGTTAAAAAAGCAGGGTGTCAATATGCAGCATTGAGATACTCCTTTCCCAATTTGGAACCAGTCTGTTGTTCCATGTCTAGTTCTACATGTGGCTTCATGATCTGCACACAGATTTCTCAGGAGGGCAGTCAGGTGGTCTGGTATTCTCATCTCTTTAAGAATTTTCCACAGCTTGTTGTGATTCCTACTGTCACAGACTTTGGGGTAGTAAATAAAACAGAAGTAGATGTTTCTGGAACTCTCTTGCTTTTTTGATGATTCAAGGGAAATCTGCAATTTGATCCCTGGTTCCTCTGTCTTTTCTAAAACCAGCTTGAATATCTGGAAGTTCATGCTTCACATAGTGTTGAAGCATGGCTTGGAAAATTTTGAGCATTATTTTGCTAGTGTGTGAGATGAGTGCAATAGTGTGGTAGTTTCAGCATGCATTGGCATTGCCTCTTTTGGGATTGAAATGAAAACCAACCTTTTCCAGTCCTGTGGCAACTGCTGAATTTTCCAAATTTGCTTTCATGTTGAGTCCAGCACTTTCACAGCATCATCGTTTAGGGTGTGAAATAGCTCAACTGGAATTCCATCACCTCCACTAGCTTTGTTCATAGTGATGTTTCATAAGGCCCACTTGACTTCACATTCCAGGATGTCTGGCTCTAGGTGAGTGGTCACATCATCATGGTTATATGGGTCATGAAGATCTTTTTTGTATAGTTCCTCCATGTATTCTTGCCACCTCTTCTTAAGATCTTCTGCTTCTGTTAGGTCCAAACTATTTCTGTTCCTTATTGTGCCCATTTTTGCATGAAACATTTCCTTGGTATCTCTAATTTTCTTGCAGAGATCTCTAGTCTTTCTTATTCTATTGTTTTCCTCTATTTCTTTGCACTGACCACTGAAAAAGGCTTTCTTATCGCTCCTTGCAATTTTTTTTTGAAATTCTTTAAAATGAAGAATTAATGAAATTCTTCATTCAGATACTTATATCTTTCCTTTTCTCCTTTGTCTTTAGCTTCTCTTCTTTTCTCAGCTATTTGTAAGTCCTCCTCAGACAATCATTTTGTATTTTTACATTTCTTTTTTCTTGGAGATGGTCTTGATCACTGCCTCCTGTATAATGTCACAAACCTCTGTCCATAGTTCTTCAAGCACTCTATCAGATCTAATCCCTTGAATCTATTTCTCACTTCCACAGTATAATCATAAGGGATTTGATTTAGATCATACCTGAATGGTCTAGTGGTTTTCCCTACTTTGTTCAATTCAAGTCTGAATTTGGCAAAATGGAGTTCATGATCTGAGCCACAGTCAGCTCCTGGTCTTGTTTTTGCTGACTGTATAGAGTTCTCCATCTTTGGCTGCAAAGAATATAATCAATCTGATTTCAGTATTGACCATTTGGTGGTGTCCATGTGTAGAGTCTTCTCTTGTGTTGTTGGAAGAGGGTGTTTTCTATGATCACTGCATTCTCTTGGCAAAACTCTTTGGCTTTGCCCTGCTTCATTCTGTACTCCAAGACCTATTTTACCTGTTACTCCAGGCATCTCTTGATTTCTTAATTTTGCATTCCACTCTCCTATAAAGAAAAAGGCATCTTTTTTGGGTGTTAGTTATAGAAGGTTTTGTAGGTCTTCCTAGAACCATTCAACTCCAGCTTCTTCAGCATTACTGGTTGTGGCATAGACTTGGATTACCATGAATGATTTTCCTTGGAAACAAACAGAGATCATTCTGTCATTTTTGAGATTGCATCCAGGTATTGCATTTCAGAATTTTTTGTTGACTCTGATGGCTACTCTATCTCTTCTAAGGGATTCCTGCCCACAGGAGTAGATACAATGGTCATCTAAATTAAATCCTTGCATTCCAGTCCATTTAAGTTCACTGATTCCTAAAATGTTGATGTTCTCTCTTGCCATCTCCTGTTTGAACACTTCCATTTTACCTTGATTCATGGACCTAACATTCCAGGTTCCTATGCAATATTGTTCTTTTTAGCATCAGACTTTACTTCCATCACCAGTCAGATCCACAACTGGAAGTTGTTTTTGCTTTGGCTCTGTCTCTTCATTCTTTCTGGAGTTATTTCTCCACTGATCTTCAGTAACATATTGGGCACCTACCAACCTGGGGAGTTCATCTTTCAGTGTTCTATCTTTTTGCCTTTTCATAGGGTTCTCAAGGCAAGAATACTGAAGTGGTTTGTCATTCCCTTCTCCAGTGGACCATGTTTTGTCAGAACTCTCCACCATGACTTGCCCATCTTGGGCGTCCCTACAGGGCATGGCTCATAGTTTCATTGAATTAGACAAGGCTGTGGTCCATGTGATCAGTTTGATTAATTTTCTGTGATTGTAGTTTTCAGTCTGTCTTCCCTCTGATGGATAAAGATAAGAGGCTTATGGAAGCCTCCTGATGGGGACACTGACTAAAGGGGAAACTGAATCTTGTTCTGATGGGCAGGGCCAGGCTCAGTAAATCTTTAATCCAATTTTCTGCTGATCAGTGGGACTGTGTTCCCTCCCTCTTGTTTGACCTGAGGCCAAACTATGGTGGAGGTAATGAAGATAATGGTGACTACCTTCAAAAAGTTCCATGCAGGCACTACCACACTCAATGCACCCAACCCTGCAGTAGGCCTTCGCTAACCCACACCTCTGCCAGAGGCCCGTGGACACTCACTCACGGGGAAGTCTGGGTCAGTCTTTTGTGGGGTCACTGATCTCTTCTCCTGCGTCCTGGTGTACACAAGGTTTTGTTTGAGCCCTCCAGGAGTCTGTTTCCCCAGTCCTGTGTAAGTTCTGGCAGCTCTGTTGTGGGGTTAATGGTGACCGCCTCCAAGAGGGCTTATGTCATACCCAGGTATGCTGCACCCAGAGCCCCTGCCCTGTGGAAGACCACTGCTGACCTGTACCTCCACAAGAGACACTCATATACTCAAAGGCAAGTCTGGCTCAGTCTCTGCGGGGTCTCCTGGTGCACACAAGGTTTTGTCTGAGCGCCCTGAGTGTCTCTTGTGGGTATAGGGTTTGATTCTAAATGTGATTTTGCCCCTCCTACCATCTTTCCGGGGCTTCTCCTTTGCCCTTGGATGTGGGGAATCTTTTTTTGGCATGATCTAACCTTCTCCTGTCGATGATTGTTTAACAATGAGTTGTAGTTTCAGAGTTCTTGCAGGAGAAGATGAGTTCACATCCTTCTACTCTGCCATCTTGTAGAAGCAGTAAGAAAGAAAGAAATTGGCAGCAGAAGATGAGATGATTGATCTCTGGTTCTGCCGCCTTTTCTAAATCCATCTTGAATGTCTGAAAGTTCACAGTTCACATACTGTTGAAGAAATCAGTGGCAGAAGATTAGATAATTTGATAGTATCTCCAATTCAAAGGAAATGAACTTGGGCAGACACTGTAAGACAGTGAGGGACAGTGAGGACTGGCTTGCTGCTGTCCAGGGTGGTCACAAAGACTCAGATATTACTTAGCTAGTGAACAACCACTAAAAGAAATAATTAATTTGAATGACAAAAGGGCAGAATACATCTGAGGATAAGCATACTTAGGGTGTTCATTTTGAGAATGCCTAGAAAATGCAAGTGTATGTGGAAATTAAAAATGAGTCAAACACTAAAATATTGTGTATATTAATATATTTTTAAATAGATACAGTGTTCAAATGATAACTTCTGTGCCAAGAATCAATAGTGAAAAAATGGATGGCTGAATCGTAGGTGAAAATTTGAGCTTATCTGTATCAGATATGGAAAGGAAAAGAAGCATTAGAATATTAACTCAGTTTGCTTTTTAGTGAATTATTTATGCTAAGTGAATTTAACAATACAGTTGGATATGTTGTATTATTAATGATCCTAGAAAATAATATTTTGACTTTAAAAAGTTGACAGTGTAGAAAGAGTAGTACCAATTACAGACATAATATTTTGTCAAGAATCTATTTTCTGAAAGTTAGCATTTTGCATTGAAATCAAGGCTGTGGATTATAAAATATAAGCGACTCTAAAATGCATTAAGCATGATTTCCTTTTGAGGGCATAATTTTATACATTTAAATATTAAGTAACTTTTTAA
This sequence comes from Muntiacus reevesi, assembly GCF_963930625.1. Lineage (NCBI taxonomy): Eukaryota > Metazoa > Chordata > Mammalia > Artiodactyla > Cervidae > Muntiacus > Muntiacus reevesi. Next base: position 36,542,543 of record NC_089269.1, read on the forward strand.
AATTTTATCCATCTGCTGTTGCTTCAGTTCTTTTCTTCACTCAGCTTTCTAGGTAGATTGCTGTTAGTATCATGATAAGAAACACTGAACTGAGGTAATCTTTCTTAAAGTAAATATGATTCTACATCTGCCCCAATAAGAATGCTCAAAACTGAATAGGCATTCCTAAATCCTTTAAGGGAACTCATTCAATGTGAAATTGAACAGATGCTCTGATAACTAACACAACACATCCTCTCAGAAACTGAATTCAATATATCCAAACTTGAACCTCTTCAAATCTTTATCCCTGCCAATCACAACAGCAGCTATCTGATACCATATAGACACTATTCTAGAAAACCTTTTATTCGTTCTTTGTTTTTTCTTTGTGCTCTTGCATACTTGAGCCTCAGTTTCCTTGTCTGAAGTAATAAGATACTGGAAATAAAGCATCAGATAAAACCAGCTAACATCACTTGCATGAGGAAGGTATTAATAAATGTTAGTCTTTAATATCAGTATCACTTTCACCAAAATCAGCCAGAAACTTCTTATTCAATACATGCTCACTGCACAGGCTGATTTTTTCCAGGTTATTTTAATTTCCTGTCTGGATTTGTATTACTATATATGAGCTAATAACCTTTTACGTTAGTCACTCAGTCTTCTCTGACTCTTTGCCACCCTGTGGACTGTAGCCCACCAGGCTCCTCTGTCCACGGAATTCTCCAGGAAAGAATACTGGAGTGGGTTGTGATTTCCTTCTCCAAGGAATCTTCCCGATCCAGAGGTTGAACCCAAGTCTTCTGCATTGTAGGCAGATTCTTTACCATTGAGCCACCAGGGAAGACCAATAAACTCTTAGATCTGTCTTTTTCATTTTCAGTGTACATCAACTTGACAAGACACTATGTGTCATTTTTATATCTCATGTAAGTCATATATATATATACATGATATATATATATATATATATCATATATATATACATATATATATATCATGTAAGTCAGAAACCTAGTAACAAACTCTAAATTTATAAACTTGACATTAAACACCTCACATTAATTAATCCACAATACCTACATTACCTTTTTAATTCACAAAATTATTTTACCTTATTTTCAGTCAGTTCAGTTCAGTTGCCCAGTTGTGCTGTTTGCAACCCCATGGACTGCAGCATGCCAGGCTTCTCTGTCCATCACCAACTCTCAGAACTTGCTCAAACACATGTTCATTGAGTTGATGAAGCCATCCAACTATCCCAGCCTCTGTCATCGCCTTCTCCTCCTGCCTTCAATCTTTCCCAGCAGCAGGGTCTTTTACAATGAGTCGGTTCTTCGCATCAGGTGGCCAAAATCTTGGAGTTTCAGCTTCAGCATCAACCCTTCCAATGAACGTTCAGGATTGATTTGCTTTAGGATTGATTTGTTTGATCTCCTTGCAGTCCAAGAGACTCTCAAGAGTCTTCTCCAACACCACAGTTCAAAAGCATCAATTCTTTGGTGCTCAGCTTTCTTTATAGTCCAACTCTCACATCCATATATGACTACTGGAAAAACCATAGCTTTGACAAGATGGCCCCTTGACTAGAGGGACAAACTCCTCTGATACTGTTAAAACCTGATATAATTTACATTGAAATTGGAAATGAAAATATGATTAGAAGTTAATTTGCCAGTGCTTATTTTGAACACCAACATTTTACCTAAACTCCTCTTAGGAAATGTGTTCTTGACTATTCCTATTATAGTTGTTTGTAATAGCAAAATATATATATATATATATATATATGGATACATTCATACAATTACTGGTATAATGAGGTAACAGCTTATAATGTCTACACTGCAACATGTTTTGAAAACTACCTTAGAAGTTGCAATGAACTGAAAAACTTATGTCCCCCTAAAATTCGTGCTGAAACCCTAACCGTAATGTGATAATATTTGAAAGTGTGACCTTTGGAAAATAGTTAGCACTTGATGGTGGGACTTTCAGGAATGTTATTACTGTTCTTATAAGAATAGGCCAGAGAACTAACTAGCTCATTATGCCATGTGAAGATACAATGAGAATTCAGCTACCTCCAACCTAGAAGAGGGTTGTAATCAGAACCTGACCATGTAGGCACTGCAATCTTGGACTTTGAGCTGTGATAATTAAAGTGATAATTAAACTCTTGTTGTGTATATATATAAACCACTCAGAATATAGTTATTTTATTTGAGCAACCCAAAATGACAAAGTGATGGGTATAAGCAAAGATGGTGTAGTCATATACACTGTGAGTCTGACTTGCAAATTATTGAAATGGGCAGAAGTAATTCCCACAGTGGACTAGAGTAGACTAGGATGTAGTAGAAGGGGAATGGTCTTGGTGGCAGCATGGAGGTGAGCAGCCTGTGAAACTTCATGAGCAAATTTTCTGGACATTAGAGAAAGCAACAGACATGCAGATAAACTATGAGTAGTCAGGGTATCTTGTATCAAAGGAAAAAGTAAGATAAAGTGTCAATTTTGTAGACATCAAAGGATTTACTCTTCAATCCTATCACCTGCCATGACAATAATGCTGCTTACTTCTTTTTTCAGTCCTAATATACATTAGATATTATCATGGGATAACTTGCTGATATGTGGTTACATAGTATATATAGTTGATACATTAATGAATAACAAGATGTATTTAATAATATTATTTAAAAATAATGACTGTCTGAAAATAATAATGATAATATCACAATTTGCTAAGATTTATTGAGAGTTGTTCCAGGCTGAGTATTTGTGTACCCACAGATTTGTATGTTGAAAACTAATGACCAATGTGATGATTTGAAACAAGGGAATATCAGTATTTGATGTATTCCTTGGTTTGGAGATATTTGATTTTAATATGTCTTATATATATAATTTAATTTAAATCTTTTTAAACTTTATGAGGTTGGTTATTTAGTTTCTTGTTTCTTTTTCTTCTGGACTAACTGTGAATGAATTGTCTATTCTACCTAAACTATGTCTTCTTATGTGTTCAGGTTTACTCTATGGGTCCATGTTTAAAACAGTTTACTTGTTTCTGGGGCGATGAGTATTTCTTTCTCATGTCAAAGCCAACCTATATACTGTTCTGAGCTTGTTCAGACTTACCTAAAGGTCTCCGACAGTCCTCCTTCTAAGTTGGCAAATGTTTTCTTTGTGTTTGTTCTTATTCATTTACTTCTTATTATAAGCTATATGAACCTAGCAACATAATCCATTTGCCTGTGTTTGTTTATCTCATTAAACTTCTTTTTAAGGGCAAGGAGGAAATAAAAACTGTAAATCTCAAATCACTTATTGCAATGTCAGGCAGCTGGGAATGCACAATAAATATGAGTGGATGACAAATAGCAGAGCGTTAAGAGACATAAATAAAGATGAGGAGAGTGGAAATCCAGTACCACACAATTCTTTGGCAACTTGTCTTGCCCTGTGAAACCTTTAGAGTTAAGGTCAAAACATCACCATGTTTTGTGTTGATAAGCTCTATCCTATCCACTCTCTCTTTTGCAGAGCAGGGAGCATAATGCTTAGTATTGATTTTACTCTGATTGCTTAAAAAGCACAGTTATGCCTAAGTGATTGATGAGACAAGTGACCTGCCAAAGTGGCAATGGGAGAAAAAAATGTATCCTCTATAAAGGTAGAACAATTAGAATGAAATATACTGACCAGGCTTTGCCAGTGTTGACTTGCTGAGTCAAACGTTAAGTATGTCTTTTCTTAATAGGAGGAGGAAAATGATTTACATAGAGATATAGGCTTAGCTTTGCAGAGTATCTGTTTGATCTCTGAATTTGATTCCAAAAATATTATACTGGATATTTTTGCATGGTGAAATTGAGATCATTTACCTTATGTATGACCATCATTGTGTGATTAAAAGTTCTGCCTTACCGAAAAAAATTTTAAAAATTAAGAAAAATAGTCTGTGTATTAGGCAAAAGAGCAGTCATGTTTCACCCCCATTTAAATCTATTTTTTCTTAACAAGTATGAGACAACAGTGTCACTCACTCTGGTGACATACAGAAGCATTTGAGAAAGTTTCAAATCTCCATAGGAATCGTCTTCACTTATCTAAGTGTTTACATATCAAACTGTCCTTCACTACATCTTATTATATCCTGGAAACACATGTGAAAAGTGACTAAAATACCATATTCTGTTGCCTGGGATTTTTACACCATTTCTATTTTATCTTGTGCTATCATTAAATCCTCTTTCCCATAAGTGCTAAGGCTAAAACTGACAGATAATTAAAGCCCAAGTTCAGCTTACTTGGGTGATTAAATAAATTAAATGGACAGAAAAAAAATGAGCAAAGTGAAGGACAATATGAAACATAGGTTAACTGAAAGACTTAGCCCTAAATGGAAGTTTTATATTAGAAGTTCAGTTCAGTTCAGTCACTCAGTTGTGCCTGACTCTTTGCAACCCCATGGACTGCAGAATGCCAGACTTCCCTGTTCATCACCAAATCACGGAGCTTGCTCAAGCAGATGTCCACTGAGTCGGTGATGCCATCCAACCATCTCATCTTCTGTCACCCCTGTCTCCTTCTATCTTCAATCTTTCCCAGCAGCAGGGGGGTCTTTTCCAAAGAGTCCTTCGCATCAGGTGCCAAAGTATTCAGCTTCAGAATCAGTCCTTCCATTGGACATTCAGGGCTGATTTCCTTTAAGATGACAGATTTGATCTCTTTGCAGTCCAAGGGACTCTCAAGAGTCTTCTCCAACATCACAGTTCAAGAGGATCAATTCTTCGGCGCTCAGCTTTCTTTATAGTCCAACTGTCACATCCATCCATAACTACTGAAAAATCATAGCCTTGACTAGACAGGCCTTTGTCAACAAAGTAATGTTTCTACTTTTTAATATGTTGTCTATGTTGGTCATAACTTTTCTTCCAAGAAGCAAGTGTCTTTTAATTTCATGACTGCAGTCACCATCTTCAGTGATTTTGGAGCCCAAGAAAATAAAGTCCCTCACTGTTTATATTGTTTCCCTATCTATTTGCCATGAAGTGATGGGACTGGATGCCATGATCTTGGGTTTTTGACTGTTGAGTTTTAAGCCAGCTTTTTCACTCCCCTCTTTCACTTTCATCAAGAGGCTCTTTAGTTCCTCTTCACTCTCTGTCATAAGGGTGGTGTTATCTCTGTATCTGAGGTTATAGATATTTCTCCCACCAATCTTGATTCCAGCTTGTGCTTCCTCCAGCCCAGAATTTCTCATGATGTACTCTGCATAAAAGTTAAATAAGCAGAGTGATAATATACAGCCTTGACATACGCCTTCCTCAATCTGGAACTAGTCTGTGGTTCCATGTCTGGTTCTAACTGTTGCTACTTGACCTGCATACAGATTTCTCAGGAGGCAGGTAAGGTAGTATGGTATTCCCATCTCTTGAAGAATATTAACAGTCATCTCTATATTTCCTGAATTCCATTTTCAAATTTAAAGTTCAAATTGATATTATCCATTATTTCATCCATCATGCCTCTAAACATTTTAAAATTTTAATGTTGCAGGCAGTTAACTCATGACCTGTAACAACTGAAATGATTTTTAGGGAATTTTAATATTTATTTTTGACAGGGCACAAGAGCAGTTTCAAATAAGAGTACAGTTGATATTTTTCAAATATTTTCATTGTTCAGTATTATCAAAATCATCTGAGTTCAACCAAGTGACCTTGATGATTGAGAAGAGCTAAATACAAGTGTTTTTTAACTGTAATTTCCATTACTTACAGAAAGTTCTGTGGTATGCCTGGCTATAAAGAACAACCTGGTTACACATGAAACAGATTATGAAATTCAGGAGTTATGACTTTTAAAAATATAGTAATAATTGGGCTTCTATGTTAAGGACAAGGACAGACAATGGGAGTGCCCATTACTTCATTTGACAAATAAGCATTTTTACATATTGTGCACCTGGCTATGGGCAGATGAGAGAAAGAGAGGTTCAAGATCAGAAGAAAGAAACAAAATAAAAACAAGTAAAATGAGTAAGGAGTAAGAAGTTAGATATTAAAATATTGAACTCATGAGTGCAGGGTTTTCTTTTGGATTTGAGTCCTACTGTGTGTGCGTGTACATGCACAGTCGCGTTCAACTCTTTGCAACCCTGTGGACTGCAGCCCACCTGTCTCTTCTGTCGATGGAATGTTTCAGGCAACAATATTGGATTGGGTTTGCTATTTCCTACTCCAGGGGATCTTCCTGAACCAGGGATCAAACCTGAGTCTCTTGTATTACCTGCATTGGCAGGCAGATTCTTTACCAACTGCATCACCCAGGAAGCCAGGAGTGTTGAGCGGAGTAATGTTTAAAAGAACAGAAATGTGCTGAAAATCAATCATGTTGATAACTCTTGTTTTTCCAGTTTACTAACTTACCTTCCTTTTTTCCTTCTTTGTTGTTCATGGTTACAAGGCATTTTTATTTTCAGAAAAAGAAATGATAAGCATTAGAATAATCAATATGATTTAAGTCTTATGTATGTTAGTAAATCCAGTATTCCTGAGGTATGTTGAAATTGAGAGGGCAATAGCCAGGAGACTGAAGTCAAGAATGTTCACTCTCCTCATCTCTTTTTACTAACAGCTCATGGAATTCCTTTTTTTTTTTTTTTTTTCCCCTCATGAAACCAGCTAGAAATATTAGCAAAAATTGTGGGAAAAATGCACAGTATTCACTTCTTTTCAAACAAAAATGGGAGCATTATTTTGGTTTTATTATTATATATGTAGAACACTGGTTACAACTATAGTATCATAAGACGGTAGTCACCAGTGGATCTGTCAGCAGGCAAGGAGTGAAACTCCTGTTACTTTAGGAAATGTTAGCATTATTGGTAGCCCATTTCTTCTATTCCACAGACAGCAAAATTGTGAAAATTAAGCTTAAAATATGTTTCACGTGAGAATGCCATCTAATATGCATGGTAAAAATACATTTGATCATGTCTATATAAGAAAAACAAACATACAAGTACCTGTCTGTAGACATACCTGTGTAACCACCACAACTCTGTATAAATTCTTGTAGGTTACCCAGTAAAATATTTTAAGATGACTTTTTTGTTTGACATTTTTACCATTAAAAAATAAACTGCTTTCCAATTGCTCAACTTCTTCACTTCTTGGTAATGTGTGTGTGTATATATATATATATGTGTGTGTGTGTGTGTGTGTGTGTGTGTGTGTGTGTGTGTACAAATACATACATATACATATATATGTATGCATATATACACATACATACATACATATACATACATATATATATATATACCCAAATATGAAAACTTAGCAAAACAAACCTTGTAGAATAACACATAGGGTGAACTGAAGTAGCTGGTAAACATTTGAGTTGTATGTATCTTTATTTTCTTACAGTTTGGTTCATCTGGGTACAGTTTTCTTTCTTTACCTAGTTGTTTCTCAGAAATTAAATCATGCATAATCAAGCACAGAATTTCCACTACTTTCAGAGTTTTCACTACTATATCAATCATATGGGAATGAGTTTGTGGCTACAAAAAAGTACTTTTGTCTAACTGACTCTATTTGTGTATCTTGATTCTTACCATGTGGCCTCAATTAGGTGCACTTCTAAAGCAGTTCTCAACTTAGTACATCTCTTATTTACTGTTTAATTCTCTTATTAATGGCTTTTATGAGATGGGAATTAGTGGCAATGTAGACAGAATGAGATAGAGATGGTTCTGAAATAATTGCTATGAATATTTCATTATTTGCTCATGGAGCATCTACGCATGCAGATATAAATTTTCCTTCCCTCATAAATTCAATTTGAAATGTTATTATAATAATAAATATATGAACAATTCCTAGTTATTTTTTCCAATTATTTATAATTTAGGCAAAACACACACACACACACACACACACACACACATGCATGCAGTAAAAGTTAGCATCCTTCCTAAGTGTTCCCCATAAGGCAAGTCATGAGTGACCCCAAAAATGCCTTTGATGTCACACAGTTGATGAATCTCCACTTTGAAGTCAGTTCTGACAATGTCCATGGAAATGGTTTAGGATGTTGACTCAAAGGTGATAGGACCACTTCAAAACAGAGATTTCAAAGATGAAATTTGTTTAAGAAACTTAAAGAGAGGAAAGAAAAACAAAGAAAGAACAGGAAAAAGAGAATTGAATGCTGTTATAAATCAGAGATCTCAAAAGTAGACTTAAAGAGTAACTGAAACTCAAGGCTATTAATATTTGTTTAATGTCACTAAGACATTATTAACTCTTATTATCTCAAGAGAAAAAATAAGACTTTTAGAGGCTCTACATGACTTGTAACATTCCAAAGTTAATGTAGAATAGATTTGATAATTCTTTTGTTTTCTATTAAGCCAGACAATGTGAAACTGTAATGTGATATTACTGTGCTCATTAATATTTTTATTGGAAAATGTATACATCATTTATATTAACATAAAATAGTTGTATTACTATTATCTGTTAAACTAATATGTAAATATTATATAAAATCATTTTTAGTTTTTATATGATAAATATTGATATTTATAATCCATATAAAAAGCTAGTGAGTGGCACAGCCTGAATTTGAACACATTACTCTGACTCCAGATGTGGCATTTTTAATTACTCTTCTCCTCTCTTGGTATGTAGCTATAAAAGCTCATTATAACAATGACCTTATGAAATAAACAAGCAGAGAAGGACTTGGAAAAAAGTAATTGTTCATTCAACAAAGGTTTATTGAATACTCACTCTGATTCAAGCACTGTGCTAGGTGTTTGGTGGAAAGTTAAACAGACTTCTTCTTTATCCTCCTAGAGCTTACAGTTTAACATAGAAGCTGCTTATTAAACAAATCACAATAATTATGTAAGAAATGTTTTGCTGAGGAAATATAAGAATTCACAGAAGCATCTGCCAAGAGTGATGAAGGGCTTCCCAGAGGCAGTGGTTAAATATTAGTTAAACTAATTATTAGTTTAAATATTAGTTTAACTAATATTTAACAAGTGAGTTGGCTTATCTACCTTGAGTCTCTCTAACCTAAATTCTAGGCTCTTTCAACTAGACAATTTAAATAGAACATAAACAAGAGGGCTATAATATCAAATACAGTATGATTTTCAAAGTGCAAGAGTCTACATATGTCTGCTAATAAATTTGAAAAACTTCACATAATAGACAATATAATAAAATTTTTTTGTCAAAAAATCATTTTTTAGTTTTTATATGGTAAATATTGATAATTGTAATCCTTATAAAAAGTTATTCTGCCTTCAAATTTAAAAAATTAAAAATTTTCTTGACCCACTAGTTAAATAAATGATGTTATTAATTAGTCTAAAATTTCCTAAAATTTCTATTGTAGAATATAAATAAATGAAAAATAATCTTGAAGTAACATTTCTAAAGGTAATTTTGATTAATGCCTATATCATAAGGTTTATAATCTCATAAAGTGATCTGTTTAGTAATGATGAATGGATATTTCCTGCTTTTCATTTTAAAATTCCTGTTAGTTTTGAGTCACAATTCAAATGCATTACTCTAAAAGTAAATGATCAAATCAGGCAGAAATATTATCTATTGCTATTGTTAAATATGTCAAGTCAAGATGCTTGGTTCATAAGCAATTTTAAGTTTATCAAATAAGGAAACTGTGAATTTAAATGAAACTTTCATGGAAACAAAACACTTTAAAATCTGAACTGATACCATGGACAGATCTCATTCTGACAAAAAAGGTATGTTAATACAATACACTAGTTTAACAGCAGCAGCAGCGTCTCCCTTGAATTCCAGACTCACATATCCGACTATCCACTTGACTTCTCATGTTGATCTTGACTAGGCCTCCTTAAATTGACACAAACAAAATAAAGCTCCTTGCTTTTCCACAAACATGGATGACCTTCACATAAAACAATTTAAATTTTGCCACCATGAGCTGAGTAGCTTAGGGGAAAAATTTTAGATGGCAAGTTAGATTTGGCCCACAAGCTGCAGTATGCTATCTTTTCTTTCTCCTAATGTTCTTTCTCCTAATCTCAAAAATTGCCCCCTAAAATCAAGGACTTAAATTACCAGTCCACTCCATTTTCACTAAGTAAATTCCATAGGAAAAGTAACCAGTGTTTTGTACGTGGTATTTCTGGGATCTTTTTAAATCATGTTTTGTTTGTGTAGAGATGGTAATAAGTTGGTTCTTTGCTTTTTTTGGTTTGTTTGAGTTATTATATATGGTTTTTTTTTTTTCATTAGAAGCATTCATGGAAGCAATATTGTCTGAGTTCTTTTATTCTTGAGAATATTTTTCATTTGATCAGTATATGAACTATAATGAAAATTATTGAGTAAAAAGTCCTTTGGGATTTTAAAGTCTTCAGAAATGAACCTAAATCAGAGATGTTTTACTGCATTGATCTTTTCAATCTTGCTAAGCACTTGGATTAGAATTTTACCAAGTGGGCTTGATTTGGTCCATTGAACTCTCAAACCTAAAACTTTCTTTTAGTTGACTTTTTCCTCCAGGATTTTGTTTGGAACAGGTCTCTCCAAAGAAGTTTTGATTACTCTGTTGTTACTTGTGTATTTTTCCACAGCCTTGCACACCTCCAAAATTGGGCTGCTTAGTCTATGGATCACTGTTTGACTCTTGCTTTATAGTAGATGAGCACAATTTGTCTCATTTACCTTTTCTGCTCTCTTTAGAAGTTCTGAGTGTGGTTCTTTGATAAGAAATCATAAAATAAAGAATGGTATCTACAGAACTTTATCTGTTCTGAAATTGAATTTTTTATGAAATCTGAAGTGAGCATTTTACTTCATGGGTGATCTAACAATGAAGATGATTTTATTATCTTTCCTTATGCAAATGAGCAATATCAGTCCTTCAGAATCATTATTAATATGTGTATCTTTTAAAACATTAATTAGTGTTCCTAAATGATGATGCTGTTAAGTGCTGTATTCAATATGTCAGTAAATTTGGAAAATGGAGCAGGGGCAAGAGGACTGGAAAAGGTTAGTTTTCATTCCAATGCCAAAGAAAGGCAATGCCAAAGAATGTTCAAACTACTGCATAATTGTACTCCTCTCATGCTAACAAAATAGTACTCAAAATACTGCAAGCTAGGTTTCAATGGTAGGTGAACCAAGAAATTCCAGATGTTCAAACTGGATTTAGAAAAGGCATAGGAACCAGAGATCAAATGTCAACATCCGTTGAATTATAGAAAAAGCAAGAGGACTCCAGAAAAACATATACTTCTGCTTTATACTAAAGCCTTTGACTGGGTAGTTCACAACAAACTGTGGAAAATTCTTCAAGAGATGGGAATACCAGACCACCTTACCTGCCTCCTGAGAAACCTGTATGCTGGTCAAGAATCAAGAGTTAGAACCAGAAAGTAACAATGGACTGGTTCCAAATTGGGAAATGAATATGTCAAGACGGCATATTGTCACCCTGCTTATTTAACTTATATGCAGAGTACATCACACACAATGCAAGATTGGATGAAGCAGAAGCTGGAATCAAGATTGCCAGGAGAAATATCAATAACCTCAGATATATAGATGACACCACCCTTAGGGCAGAAAGCAAAGAAGAACTAAAGAACCTATTGGTGAAAGTGAAAGAGAGGAGTGAAAAAGCTGGCTTAAAACTCAACATTCAGAAAACTAAGATCATGGCATATTGTCCCATCATTTCACAGCAAATAGATAGAGAAACAATGGAAACAGTGACTGACTTTATTTTCTTGAGCTCCAAAATCACTGAAGATGGTAATTGAAGCCATGAAATTAAAAGACACTTTCTCCTTGGAAGTAAAGCTATGACCAACAGAGACAGCATATTAAAAAGCAGAGACATTACTTTATTAGCAAAAGTCTGTTAGTCAAAGCTCTAGTTTTTCCAGTAGACATGTATGGATGTAAGAGTTGGACCATACAGCAAGCTGAGCACCGAAGAATTGATATTTTTGAACTGTGGTGTTGGAGAAGACTCTTGAGAGTCCATTGGGCTGCAAGTAGATCAAACCAGACAATCCAGAGGAAATCAGTCCTGAATATTCATTGAAAAGATTGATGCTGTAGCTGAAGATGCAACCCTTTGCCCACCTGATGTAAAAAACTAACTCACTGAAAAAGATCTTGATGCTGGGAAAGATTGAAGGCAGGAGCAGAAGGGGACCACAGAGGATGATATGGTTGGATGGCATCACCAACGTGATGGACATGAACTTGAGCAAGCTCTGAAAGTTGGTGATGAACAGGGAAGACTGGCATGCTGTAGTCCATGTGGTCGCAGAGAGTTGGATGACTGAACTGAACAGAATTTTTATAGTAGTTAAAATAATATTATTTGAAGAGATGATGTATGTGTTTGCACACGTGTGTTCACTCCTGTTTGACTCTTTGTGACCCCATGGACTCTAGCCTGCCAGGCTCCTGAAAATCCCCATGGGATTTTCCAGGCAAGAATACTAGAGCAGGTTGCCATTTCCTTCTCCTGCGAAACTTCCTGACCCAGAGACTGAACCCACGTATCTTGCATCTCTGCATTGGAAGGCAGGTTCTTTACTAGCTGAGACACCAGGGAAGCCCCTTTAAGAGATGATAAGACTAACAAATACAGTGATCTTTCAATAGGTCCTATATAATGGTAACAAAAAAACAAAAAGTTGATTGGGCAAAAACATATTGAATTAATGACATGTCATTGTTGAATTTATAAATCAGGAAGAGTTAATTATCACTGTTCCATGAAGTGCTCAATTCTGAAATGATATGGATTGAATTTGTGGTCTTTGCTATTATTTGTTCAGTCTTAGAATATTACAGGGAGTCAGTTTAGCAGATAATGACAGGGGTAAGTCTTTGAAAGTGACTGGGACCAGGTATGGGTATTACAATGGGAGTATATTGTGGATCATGACTGAGCGACTTCACGTTCACTTTTCACTTTCATGCACTGGAGAAGGAAATGGCAACCCACTCCAGTGTTCTTGCCTGGAGAATCCCAGGGACGGGGGAGCCTGGTGGGCTGCCGTCTATGGGGTCGCACAGAGTCGGACACGACTGAAGCGACTTAGCAGCAGCAGCAGTATACATCATTTAAAGCTTTGTTCAAATTAAGTGAGACAACAAATGACAAATATTTAGGCTTGCACATAGTGTTTAGTGTATATATTGGATTTCTTTTGATTATTTGCATATTTTTAAATTTGCATATTAATATTATATAGCTGGTTATATTGACAAACATTAAGAAGATATTAGTTTTTACTTTCACTTAAGGGCAAGCTCTATAGTGCAAAACAGAATATTTTTTAAAAGTTGATTCCATGAGGATTTAATGCCATTATTTTGGAAGATGTTTACATTGCATTAGACTCATGCAGCTTTCTTCTTCTAGGTTCTGTATTGTAAATGGTCTCCACATTTAGCATCTAATGTAGAGATCTGATGGTGCAACTTCATAACTCAAAAAACTTACCACAGTTTCTTAGACCATAAACCTTTATAGAATTTAATTATCTTCCCACCTTGGCCCTTACTTAGTGTGTCTTAGATTATAGTACAGCGGTCCTGCCACATCTCTTCATAATAAGAAATTATTTCCTCTCTTAGCATGTAAACAGTTGGATTTTAATGGATGATTTGATATAATTTAATATTTCCATATAAAAATTTCAGCATAAATGATCAAAAGTAGAGCTTATGAATAAATACCCCTGATTGTTTAGGGAAATGTAATGTGGGTATCATATTTTGTAAGCTGTAGAAATGTCAATTCACTTTTAAAAATTTTATAATTTTTGCTTCATAGATATTATCCTCTGTAATTATAATGAAAATAAATGCACTTGATCAATAGTTTTTAAGACAACTGAGGATAGTTCCATTTTCATAATTTAAGGTTGGGTTATATTTTTTTTAATGGGTTTAACTTATGATTTAATGCATGTAATATTTCCTCAACATATTAAAATGTAAACCTGAATAATAATTCAGCACTTTGTTTCCTAAAATAGAGTCAGTTTTATTACTCCTTAAGATTTTCAGTTGGTCAATTTTGTCAGCCGGTGAAAGGTAGTTCATAGTGTCCTGTAACTTAAAATGAAAATCTGAGCTTGATGTTTATGTTACTGTCTCTCATTACCATATTTTCTATCTATAAAATGTTGAAATTACTAAAGGTCTGGACACTATGTACTTTCTGAAAATTTTGGAAATGTTTCACACGTGTCATAAAATTATATTTATTTACATAGAAGATCTTACAATTTGGACAGGATTATGAAAACAAATATCCAATTTTTTTGTTCAACTAACAAATAAAACAAGCATGAACAATAAAGAAGAACTTGCTTGAAGGAAAATAAGTAAATCGATTTCCCGAATTTAAATAAAACGCTCTGCCACTGTGTAGAAATGGACTAAAGACAGCAGTGGGGTGGACAGCAAGCAAGGGTGCAAGCATCTAGTGCCAGCCCCTGGAATTTGCTCACACAGATGGATTTCCCACTACAGAAATGTATTTTGGAGTCAGTGGGGTGCCCTTAAAGTAGACTATATGCTTGAAAAAGTGGGAGAACCCCAGATGGAGCTTCCAGGGATGATAATTATGCAAATAGATATGAATCTCTGTTCTAACAACTCTCACTATTATTACTTATAATACTTATTGTGAAATAAATGAAATAAATCTAGAAAATGCACTTATTGATAAATGAGATACATCACATTTAATCTTTACAGGTGTATAAATATTAATTATTTACTTATACTTACTTTCCCTACTAAATATACATGTCAAGTAACTTTAACTTAAGTATACTTATTTTAATAATAACTGTCCATATTTTATAATAGTTAAATCATCTTGTATCAAAGATATTAAATTTTCTAATATTTAATGTATGTGTTATTTACAAGCTGATGGTTCATATGCATATTATACATATAAAAATATACAAACAAGTGCACATTTAATATCTAGCATTACAAATATCTTTTTCCTTTTTCCAAAATCAAAATGTAAAAATGTGCTCCTTCTGTTAATGAAACTAACTAGAAATGTACTGTATTGTAAAAATCAGTGAAAAAAATTCTAGAGCTAAACTTTATGATTAATCTATTTTATAGAAGTCATTTGCCCTAGAAGTAACTGGAGTTTTGTATTACAGAAAAGCTCTGAGTCAACTGCGTAAGCGCAACTAGAGCACTTTATGAATAAATAAAGCAGCGCTGTCTGTAAACATGCATTTCATTCTCTAAGGAGGAAATTTCTCACATGTTAAGACCTCATTGTTTGGTGCATGCATGCATACTAAGTCTCTTGGTATTCTTTTAAAAAAAGTGTCAGAAATTAAAAAGTAGCTGAACAATGATTTTATGTTATAGCTTTTTTTTTTAAATTATGAATGTTCTTTTCCTTTAAATGATAATTTCACCATTCAATATATACTGAAAATAGTTTCAAAAAGGTGGAGAATGGCAGGGTAAAGGAAAAGAGTGCCCTCTCTATAGGATTCCATCAAAGGTAAAAGAGAGGATGCTTTAGTTTAAGAAGAAAATAAAGAAAAACCCTTTTGTGGTAGAAACCAACACAATCATCCTTTTATTATTAGGTGTTGAATTGATGACAATTTTCAAGTGTCAGTAAACACAGTCATCTAAAGCCCTCTCGGTGTTTACAGGTACTATAGAGTCTCTAGGGACTCCATAACTGTGCCTAAGGCTATTACCTCCTCCATTATGATTTTTCCTTTTTTATTATGTTTGGGCTTTGACTGAGTTTTCATCAAAGGTCAAAATACAAGTTTATTGCCTGAAGGTCTGCTTTTTGAGTAGAAAGATAGGGTCAGCTAAAATAAAGGCTCTTCCACCAGCATATCATCTTCTACCTTCAAGTTCACCAACAGTTTTGCAATGAAACTAAAGCTAAATAGGTTTCCTAAGTGGGAAAAGTCAAGTGCAAGGTTAAATTAATTATTCTTATATTTACAATGATATAATCATTGATTAAAATGCTTTTAAACCACTATCATGTTTACAAATCATTATGTCAAGCATCTTAAGCTCTGTTGCATATAAATTATGTTATTTCCCTTTCAAAGATTGTAAATTTTATTGTAACATACTACCCTAATTATTCAGTTGGGGTCAAATCAGATAGTTTTAAAGGCAGGGCTGGTGCAGTTTGATCAAAATAGCAATGATACCATCTTCTCTCTCCAAGTTGAGAAAACAGTACTAAATTAAGTCCACAAGAAACATGAAAGGAACTAAAATTACAAACAATATGCTTGTAAATTTCCATACACATTCTCCTTTTTCTTATTATGGTAAGAAGATTTAAGATGGTATCTGCATTCTTATAATTTTTAATTGCATGATATATTATTGTTAACAATAAGAATAATGTATGGCAGATTTCTGGATCTTTTTCTTGCATAATTAAAACATACAGTTGAACAGCAACTCGATTTCCCCCTTTTTCCATCCCTTTAGCTCTGACAACCACCACTCTACTCTGATTCTATCAATTTGACTATTTTAGATCCCCATAGAAGTAGAATCATGAAGTATTTGTCCTTCTGTGACTGGCTTATTTTGTTTACATAGCATAAGGTCCTCAAGGCCCAACCATGTTGTTGCATGTGACAAGACTTCCTTTTTTAAAGTTTTATAATACTCACTGCATGT
The DNA here is from genome assembly GCF_963930625.1 of Muntiacus reevesi. Classification (NCBI taxonomy): domain Eukaryota; kingdom Metazoa; phylum Chordata; class Mammalia; order Artiodactyla; family Cervidae; genus Muntiacus; species Muntiacus reevesi. The sequence goes on from NC_089269.1 coordinate 36,559,306, forward strand.
AAATGTAGGGCCTCCTGGTAACTCAGATGGTAAAGAATCTGCCCACAACACGGGAGACCCGGGTTCAATCCCTGGGTTGGGAAGATCCCCTGGAGAAGGAACTGGCAACCCACTCCAATATTCTTGCCTGGAGAATTCTATAAACAGAGGAGCTTGGTGAGCTAGAGTCCATGGAGTTGCAAACAAGTAGACACAACTGAGCAACTAAAACACACAATATTCCATGGCATGTATATGTATATACCACATTTTCTGTATCAATTTACTTGCTGATGGACATTTAGGTTTTTCCACATGTTAGCTCACATAAATAATACTTCAGAAAGTGGGACCAGAGACATTTTTGATTGAGTCAGTTAACCCAAGGTTATCAACCAAGGTTCAGAAATAAGGTGATGTCCTCATGGAAAAGTTATCATGAGAAATAAATATGAGAGACTAGAGCAAGGAAGCCAGTGAGACAGCTTGGACACCATCAGTTTGGGTATGTAGAGAGATTGTGCCCTGATGATCATTAAAGCATCCCAGGGAGATAAATATACCCCAAAGACTTTTGGGCACTTTCCTGGGAGAAAGTATGAACAGCAAAACCAGTAGCAACAACAGCGACAACGACCATAAGCGGTCCACATTGCCCAAATTCCTATAGATTTAGGGAAAGCTGAGACAAAAAAAAACCTAAACTACAATTTTGCTCTCTTAGTAGCAATGTCATATGGCAAATAAATTTATAACCATTATAATTATCACAGTGAAGGCTAGTAGTCTATTGTTTACTAAGTCATAATCTAGAAGATAGCCAATAAGAGGAAAACCATGAGCAAAGTTGGAAAGACATGGTGATAGAATCTTTCTCAAATATCTCAAATCCATATACACCCTAATGCCTTCTCCACATTTCCATTTGGATACATGATAGACATGTCAACTATAACATCTGCAAACTGGAGCTCCAGAAATCCTCCCCCAAACCTGTTCCTTGGCAGACCTTCTCAACTCAGCTATTGGTAATGCCACGTTTCCAGGTGCTCAGGCCAAAACCCTGAGGTCCACCTGGAATTTCAATGTATGTCCTTAAAATGATTTAAGATGATGGCAGAAAATGTTTATGTGAAAGAGAAAAACCACAAGATGTCTTAAGATGAGAACTGGCACTCTGTCAGACCTGTCTCATTTTAATAGCCCAATCAAGTCACAAGCCGAATACCAATTTGAACTGCCTAGATAGACCCATGGCATATAGAGTAAACTCAGGGAGGTAAATAAATGAAGACACTAATACAGCCCACTAAAAGAATAATTTCACTTTCCCCTGTTTCCTTGTATTTATTCATGGAACAGGATATACTAAATGTCTACTCTATGCCAGATTGATATTGTTTCTCCATTTTTTTATAAAGATATGTTTAGGTGAAGAGTTGAGGAATCAAACAATAAATAATTATGATATAAGAAATGCACAGCTTATGATGAGTATTATGAACAAATAAAAAGGATATTGTGATTTTGTTTAGTCAGGTGGGTGACATTTAAGTTGAGATATATAAAGGGAGAGTGTATGAGTAGAACCAAAGATAATTTGAGGCAAAACAGTGTAAGTATGTGTATTCTTGTACACAAGTGTGGCTGTGTGTGTATTAGTTAAAACATAGGCTATGGAATCAGAAGTACTGAATTCAAATTCTAACCCCATCTTACCAAATGTGTGATGTGGGGAAGTTATTTCAGCTTTCTGTTCATGCAGGTACACATATATAACAAAATAAAATAATGCTGAGAGTGATAAATACTTGGCCAGTAAAGGACAACTTCAGATTGAGTTTTTAAAATGATGATAGGCTTAAACATGCAGACTTGTACTTTATACATGATAATAATGCTAGCATCTCAAATATTTATTTACATAAAATTTGCTTTATACATTATATATAACAATAACCACCATGGTTGAATATTTATATTTTTTCCATGATTTACTCATTTAACACCCAGGTCATCTGTATGACAAAATGGGATGACTATTTATTCTATAGTTGAGAACACAAAGATGTAAAGAGTAAAGATGTAAAGAGTTTTGTTCTGTTTTGTTTTGTTTTGTTTGGCTTTGGACAAGGCTAAAAAAAAAGACACTTTATTTACAAACATTCTATTTTTTCAAATATATATACAGAGTAAAGGGTTTGGATAAAATAGGATAAAATCACAGGAAGCAAAGCCAACTTTTGATAAAATCCAGGAGAAATTAGTATCACTCAGAAAAATCAAAACCAGTTATAACAGCTACAAGAGAGTCAAAGCTAAGTGTTTTTTACAGAAATAAGGCTAATCCAGTTGAAACTGGAATTTATACCCATTCAGAGTCTAAAACTTTATGCTTAGCTACTTTATTTGACACCATTTTGCAACACTTTAGAACATTTTAAAACCCTTTTACATTGGTGTAATTTGTGTTACACATGTAACAGATGAATTTAAAAAGAAAATACATACAGAATTATTACTCTTAGTTTTGTCTATCTGCATTTTTAATGTGCCCTTAGACACCCCTACTTCCATTTCCCTACTCAAAAGTTATAACCGTTCAGTGTATACCTTTAATTTTTTTATTTTAAATTTTAAGAACTTCTTTTTAAGTAATTTTAGGTTTACTGTAGAATCGAGAGGAAGGTACAGAGATTTACCATCTACCTCCTGTTCCTAACATTCATAACTTCCCTGTTATCAATATCACTTACCAGAATGGTACATTTTTTACCAAGATTAATCCTATATTGATACATTATAATCACTCAAAGTTCATTTTTCACTAAAATCAGAATTTTCTCCTGGTGTTGTACATTGTAAGGGTTTGAACAAATGTTTAATGATATACCCTCATCAATATAATACCATATAGGATATTTTCACTCGACTTAAGGATCCTCTGAGCTCTGCATATTCACCCATCACCCAGCCCCTGGCAAACACTGATCTTTTTATTGTCTCCTCCATAGTTTTGACTTTTCAGGATGAAGATCTCCATTGATTTTAAGAAATCTAACAGAGTGATAAACCCCACTTTTTCTACTAAAAATTATTCTTCATTCTCAATATTCTACCATGTTAAATATAGTAGGACTGGTCTTATTATCCAATTTGGAATTATCACCTCACAATTATTCTTTTCAATCTGTAATGCCATTTTCTGCCTGATAATTTCCTACTGATTGCAATTAGCCATTTATTATTTTGAACTCTTACTAATATTGCCATATTTGTAAGCCTTTCTTCAGTTTTCCTCCTGACTCCTGTTTCTTCCACAGATGTTACCCTTGTCACAGGTGTGATCATTTTATTTCTATGTTTAATGTTTTTTAATGATATCCAATTTGAATGCTTACTGATCAGCAAACACATTAAAAAAAAAGAGAGAGAACCTCAAACATGATACATAACAATCAAATTTTCTTTTCAGAAAATTCATACCATATATTTTCTAGTTTGGGCTTCCCTAGTAGCTCAGTCAGTAAAGAATCCTCCTGCAATTCAGGAGGCCCAGGTTCGATCCCTGGGTCAGGAAGATTCCCTAGAGAAGGAAATGGCAATCCACTCCAGTATTCTTGTCTGGAGAATCCCATGAACAGAGGAGCCTGGCAGGCTGCAGTCCATGGATTCACAAGAGTCGGATACAATTTAACAACTAAACCACTACATTTTCTGTTTTAGCACTAAAGTCAATTGCTATTAATTGTCCTAGTAAAATATTACGTGCATCAAATTCTTTTATTCTTCCAAACATTTATGCATCTTGTTAAAAATTAACCCCTCAAAAATGAGTATATATTTATCATTTTATCTACTAGATATCAAGGTTCTTCTATCAATAAAATACTTTTTTGTAAAATTGAGCTTTTTCCTATTAATATTATTGAAAATGTTCAGCAGAGTCTTCAAAATGCCTGGCTTACATTTCAAGTCAAATTCCATTTAGATATTTTCATTTGTGTGAATATTTTCTCAATTTTACTGTGCCTTGTATTCTATTATTCAATTACATAATATAGCTATCTAAGGGAATGATTAACAACATTTATTTAAGAGTAAATTTCATGGCATTAACTAAATTATATCTTCTTGAAACTCATTGAATGGCTATGCTAATATTTACATGTTTATATTCATAAATTTTAGTTTTTTCTGTGTATACACATAAAGTGTGTGTGTGATAATTGGTCATTATGTTTTATGTATGAGACATAAGTCTAATGGTACATGTTCTGGTACAAGTCCTTTGCTGGCCAATTTTACTTTAACTTTAATGTAATAGTATGAATATTCATAATATGTAGCAATCTTATAAATGTGCTTGAGTAGGCAGCAATAATTGCTGCAATATGTTGAGAATTAAATTAACTGAAGAAAACAAAAGTGGCAGAACTAATTAAAAACATGGGGCAAGAATGAATGGATGTTTTTTTTCCAGTGGCTTATAAAATGGTTTGTAGCCAATTCATTTTTGAGAGAAAGACATATTATAATTAAGATATAATTTTTGTTCAGGATGCATTGAATATTTGTTATATTTTTACTTATTATTTTGTCATTAACAGACATCCAAAACTAATTAATTGAAACAAAGATCTCTCTGATATGCCTGGAAAAATTCTTTTTAGGGAAGAATAATTAATTTATCAATTCAGTTAGCATTTTTATTGTATACTTACCATGTATAAATAAATAAACTAAATGATGTATGGGATTAACCACTGGCTAAAATATAGTACTTGACCTGAGAAAAATATAATTTATTATAGGAAAGACTTGATGCATATAAAAATAAATTTTAAATTAATCTGTTAGAAGTAGCAAGTAAGTTTTTTGAAAGTGATGAGGTTGGATGCTGAATCATAGAGAATATAAAGGGAAGATTTAGAAGGAAGAGTACTCTATGAGAGAACATCTAAGAATGGCATTGTGGTACAAATGCAATGTGTTCACAGGAATCAATTCTTATTCTTTCTCAAAACCCAGCAAGGATAGAATACACTTCATATCCTTGACAGTTGAGTATGGCCATATTACTGAATTTTAGCCTGAAGAACATATCCTTGCATAAAGCTATCCTCTTACTTTCTTCCATGTTCTTGCTGGAATGAAAAGATTTAAACCCATAGAGAATGTGGAATCCGGTAATGAAAAGATCCTGATTGCATGATGTCTCTGCTTGGTAAACACCATTTAGTGAATATCCATGATCGACAGTTACAGCAGTGAGACATAATCTCTGCGTATGTTAAATCTTTGATATTTGAGAGCTAGTCTGCTATAGCATCAGATGTTGTCCAACTAGTAAAGGAAGCATATACAATTTTACTCAAATTTACACACATCTTAAGTAAGATGGAGGAGTGTAGTAAGAAGTAAAATTAGGGAAATGGGAAAGCAGGTTGAAAGCTGATTGTGAAGAAAACTGTAATCAGGAAAAGGGATTTTTAAAATTTATTTTCCAGAGGATAAGATAAATGAGATGAGATAAGATTAGATGAGATAAACAGAACTGATATAAGTAAAATTACTTTTGTAACAAAATATACAGCAGAGGATAAATAAAGAAGAGATCAGCAAACATATCACTTTTAGAATTTTAGAAGGACTAACTTACTTTAATTCCAGAAAATGGAAGAGTAGGCATAAAATAATTTTAAGGGTACATTAACAAGGTTTTAAAAGGAACTTCATAAATGAGACAAAAAGAAAATCAGTCTGGCAATGACTAAGACAGAACTTAAGAGAAAAGTAGAGAAGCTTGATGCAGTAAATCCCACTCACGGTTGAAATCTTGTTTCACTGAAGTATGGCCTAATGAAAACACTGACCTTTGATTCTTCCAGGCTAACGGTAGACTCTAAAAAATGTGTTTAGGTCATTTTTTGCCAGCTAATTTATATATGATGAGTAGGTAACATGTAATCAAGATATAAAATGTAGGGTAACTAAGAGAATGACCCTGGCTAGAATATCATGCATGGGGCATCTTTATTTTGCAAATAGGCTTTTATTGAGGGAAACAGTTGCATCTGGATAGCACTGAATGTTTGAATTCCAATTATCTAAAGTCTGCTTTGAATCAAAACCTGTGAATGTTCACAGAATTTAGCATTAAAAATATATCATGTGTCCTTTGACAATTCCCTATCAACCTCATCTTCATGTGGTGGGAAATATGCATAGAGAAAAGTGTAAATGAAAAATTAGGATAGTAAAGTTGTTTGTAAGAAATAATGTTAAATCTATTATTAGTTCTGTTTTCTGGTTTAATTGACAGTCAAGTGGGACAAACGAGTTTTGTCTTTTAATTGAAATATTTAATTCATTGATATACATTGCTCTCTTTCTTATACTCGGATTGATGCCTACAGTCTTATGTTTTATTTTTTGTTTGTCTCAAGTTTTTGCATTTTTTTCCCCTGTATTGTCTCTTTTGGGATTAATCAAGATTTTTCAAATTCTACTTTTCCCTTTATTATTAATGTACACTCTTTACTGCTTGAGTGTTACCCTAGTAATATGAACTCTTGACATATTAGACAGTCATTTAAATGATAAATTTTACCACTTTTCAGATAATATTATTACCTTAAAACACTTTACCCTCTCAACAATTATGAATTGATTCTCTTCCTCTATATATTTAAACTGCATACAGCATTACTTTGTTTTAATTGTAAGCAAATATTAGTTTAATTTAATTGTATAGTTACATCCCATTTACTCTTTATTTCTACATTTTTGTGTTTCTTTCTGAGACCATATTTCTTCTGCCCCAAGCACTACTTTAATACATCTTTAAAACAGGTCTGCTAGAGCATTGTTCAACATTGTACTCTTATATATTATAAGATTAATGAAAGGACAGGGTCCTTTCCTCTTTTGGGGAGAGACCAACATTTACCAGATTGCAGGTGAATGTTAAAAATTAAACAGGAAATATAATTTCTAGTAGCCTACTTTCCCCTCAATATTCTTTGCTTCCCTCAAGCAACTAAGATCTCCTCTCTTATCCCACTCTTGGTTGATAAACTTCTTTCTAATTTACTGATGAAAACTTAAGTACAAAAAGGAGAAATGGTAGAACTAACTTAATCACAAGTAACCATCTACTGCCCTGGTGGTGGTGGTTTAGTCGCTAAATCATGTCCGACTCTTGCATCCCCGTGGACTACAGCCTGCCAGGTTCCTCTGTCCATAGGATATTCCAGGCAGGAATACTGGAGTGGGTTGCCATTTCCTTCTCCAGGAGATCTTCCGAACCTAGGAACTGAACCCAAGTCTCCTGTATTATGTATATTTTAGAAAGTCAAACTCCTGGTTTCACTTTGTTTTAAAAGAAAATAAAATCCAGTGTAACTGAATGGCTAAAATGAAAGCTTCAAAAAAATAATTCTAAAGACAGTTTAAGCAATATCTACAATTAAGTCTCTTAAAACATAAGAAAAATAATTTATGGAGAAAGGATACACTGTCACAACAAAATAAAAGAATCAGACATCCAGCTAGAACTTCTCTGTGCAAAAGTAACCAGAAGTCACCTGTGGTTAAACACTTCAAAGGTGAATAGCCTGAACTGAGATGTGTTTTAAGTATGTAATACATAGTGGATTTTGAAGACAGCATGAAAATAAAAACAAGTACCTATTAATAATTTTAAAACTATTGATTATATGATATACTAGACTAAACCAAACGTGATCACTGAAATTAAGTTCATGTTTTTTACTTTTATAATGTGGTTACTAGGAAAAAATAAATCTAAGTTACATTATCTGGCTCACATTCTATTTCTACTGAAGAGTGCTGATCTCAGAAAGCCTAAGAAGGTTCAGAATGCCAAGAATCCTTATCTCAAAACTATTGATCACTTAAAGTTGCTTCTTTCGGGTTCCATAGATTAATGATTCTCTGTATTTAAGATATGTCAACACTTTACATGTTAACATCCAGTTAAACCATACCAGGAAAGCTATATACTTATGGAATCACAGAGAGATCTATACCAAAAGTACTCATTGTGACAGGTTAGTTTCAGCTGGCTAACTAAGGTATCCAGCAAGAATTTAAAATTAACATATTTTTCCACATCTTAAAAGTCTTGTGTATTAAAAAAAAAAAAAGATAAGTACACAGATACCCTAAGAAATCCACAAAAGCCTAAGAAAAATCTAACTGTTCTGCAGGCATAATAATGAAAAACTACCAGAAGTGGATTTAACATTAATTGATCAGTGGTAATTCAGTGAACTTATCACTGATAGCTTCAAGTTATGAAAAGTTAATTAACAGCCCCAACCAAGGAAACACACTTCTTTGGTTGATATCTCCCTGCTCCTGTCTTGGTAACCAACATAAACCATGCTTAAGACTAATTCATTCCTGTTTCTATAACTGACTCAATGTAAAACAACTTCCCCCTCTAAACCCCAGACAACAAATCACTTCACTCAATAATACTGTGCCAAACCAGTACACGGGTCTTCCTTATTTAAACAGGAAATACAATTTGGTTTAAAAATAAATTTTTTTTCAGCTTTAATGCAATACAATTGACACATGACACTGTGTATTTTGCTTTTTCCTCCAGATTTTGAGTGGTAGTTATCTGGCTTTGACAGTTACTAATATATTCCTCCCAACTCGATCCCACATTTTCATCCCTCTGCTTGCCTGTTTATTCTAATTTTGCTAATTAAATTTTACTTTTTAGTTACTCATTCACTTAAGACTGAACCTCTTCACCTTGTCCTATTCCTGACCTCAGTATTGACTATTCCTTACCTGGGGGTAGCTGTGGTAGAGACTCCTGTCTGAGAGTATTCAGTTTATTTTCTGAGAAGTAACTTTATTTGTGTTGTCTCTGTGACAGGTAAATGGGATCAGCTACAAGAATAAAGATTTGCTAATGAACATTTCTGAAACTGTAAAACTAAAATGCAAATCACCTATGCGTGGGAGGTAAAGAGTTATCAGACTTAGGTTTTCTCCTGTAGCATTACAGTTGAAAAATAAACTAACTCTGGAAACTTCATTTCACTCTGGATAAATGTTTCAGTTTTCCCTAGGAACTTCAAATTGCCCAAATAGACAAAAGTCAAGCTTACCCCCAAATTAAAACTAAATCCATAACAAGCAACTAGTATGAACAGTAAGTTACCTGCTAATGTAGCTGCTGCAGCCAATCCTGCTGCAGTATACTGATCAGTCCCTGGAGGAGCAGCATTAATAACACATGAATTTGACACAAATGCAGCTGGACCAAGGTCTGCTGAAAATACCCCAGCTGTGTGTGGCTACCACTGCCCTATCTACTATCGAACTATGCATAAAGGTCAACATTAACATAAAAGCATTACACTTTGACCTCCATTGTTCTTAGATATTTCTTTGGCCCTCTTTGGATTGCTGTCATAGAGATAGATGACCAAGTTTTAACATAGTATGAGTCTTAATCTTGGTCTCCTCTAGAGAGGAACCTGCTTCCCAGGTCAGGTAGGTCTCAGCAAGCACTTGAAGAACAGATGAGTGACTGTAGATGATGCCTGTGTACAATTTATGAAGCTACCATTCCTTATATCCTTTTGCTCTTGAAAACAAGCTATTTGCAGAGAAAATACATCCTTCAGTTCCTTTAAGGAAAATTCTACTTCTGAAGGGTTTGGAATTGAAGAGTAGAGAGATTGGATTCCATACAGGCTCAGTTTTGTCCTTCCTAGGGAAAAAGGTCTTTCCCTTATAATAAATCACAGAGACAAATTAGATAATAATTATCAGTAATAAGGGCTCAGATGGTTAAGAATCCACTTGCAATGCAGGAGACCCAGGTTCAATCCCTGGGTCAAGAAGATTTCCTAGAGAAGGGAATGGCAACCCACTTCAGTATTGTTGCCTGAAGAATTCCATGGACAAAGGAGCCTGGAGGGTTACAGTCCATGAGGCCACATAGAGTTGGACATAACTGAACAACTAGCACACACATCAGTATAAAGGTAATATCTTAGGCTGATTTTGCAATTTTGGCTGCAAAGAAATGGAGAGTCAACCAATGTTTTGCTTTATTTCTTAATTAATTCAGAACCTGGGCAACTATGTTTACCAAAACATGTATGTATTGGTGAATACATAGAGTAAAAAGGAGAAGCAATGAGGGGTGAGATTTATTTTATTTGAAGTATTTAGAAGATAGGAGGAAATTTTTTCATAAGAAATGATTTCTTATTGCTGTCTTATAAAATAAATAGGAGTTTTTAAGGAAGAAAAGCTGGAAAATGATAAATGTAAAGGTATTATGCCCAAAGAAATAAAAATTGGAAACAGACCTAGATGAAACTTGGTGTTATATATATCTCAAAGCAACTGTGCTTTTCTCTCTGCAAGAAAGTCCATATTCTACTGTCATTCTCATATCTGAAAGTGTATACTTTCTCAAAGCATATGTTTAATGATTTTGTTTCTGAAAAGTTTTTTCAATGATAAATCTCTTGTCCTCTTTTAATATATACACCTGAAGAATTTTTTCTTCTTATTCTTAACAGGCTCTTTCTCTAAATACCAGTTCAAATTTGTCTTGTATCCACTTCTTTCTCTGTATGGTCACTTTAGTCACATAAATTATGCAGCAGTATCACTTTTCACAGTGCATGCATACAAACAGGTAATCTGTGTCTCCTCAGTCTGGCAGCTGGTCTACCTCTCTGCTTACTGTCACACGTGTAATTCTAGAAAGACTGTGTTATGATTGTCCCCTCTTCCTCAGATACAGAAACTATTTAACACTTTGCTTTTTATCTTTTTGGTATATTAAACTACTCTGCAAATGTATTTGAAATCATGCAAGTAGCAAAATAAAAAAGGATATTTTCCTATACTTACATAATTTCACTTTGTTAGAATTCAACATGATTAGCCACTTTTCATAGTTCAGTTCAGTCCCTCAGTCGTACCCAACTCTTTGTGACCCTGAGAACTGCAGCACGCCAGGCCTCCCTGTTCATTACCAAGTCCCGGAGTCCACCCAAACCCATGTCCATTGTGTCGGTGATGCCATCCAACCATCTCACCCTCTGTCATCCCCTTCTCCTCCTGCCTTCAATCTTTTCCAGCACCAGGGTCTTTTCAAATGATTCAGCTCTCTGCATCAGGTGGCCAAAGTATTGGAATTTCAGCTTCAACAACAGTCACTTCAATAAACACTTAGGATTGATCTCCTTTAGGATGGACTGGTTGGATCCCTTTGCAGTCTCTCAAGAGTCTTCTCCAACACCACAGTTCAAAAGCATCAATTCTTCAGCTCTCAGCTTTCTTTATAGTCCAACTCTTACATCCATACATGACCAATGGATAAACCATAGCCTTGACTAGAGGGACATTTGTTGGCAAAGTAAGGGCTCTGCTTTTTAATATGCTATCTAGGTTGGTCATAACTTTCCTTCCAAGGAGCAAGCATATTTTAATTTAATGGCTGCAATCACCATCTGCAGTGATTTTGAAGTCAAGAAAAATAAAGTCAGCCAGTGTTTCCACTGTTTCACCATCTATTTGCCATGAAATGATGGGACCGGATGCCATGATCTTAGTTTTCTGAATCTTGAGCTTTAAGCCAACTTTATCACTCTTATCTTTCACTTTCATCAAGAGATTCTTTAATTTTTATACACTTTCTGCCATAAGTGTGGTGTCATCTGCATATCTGAGGTTATTGATATTTCTACTGGGAATCTTGTTTCCAGCTTCTGCTTCTTCCAGCCCAGCGTTTCTCATGATGTACTCTGTATGTAAGTTAAATAAGCAGAGTGACAATATACAGCCTTTTCCTATTTGGAACCACTCTGTTGTTCCATGTCCAGTTCTAACTGTTGCTTCCTGACCTGTATACAGGTTTTTCAAGAGGCAGGTCAGGTGGTCTTTTCATAAGCCACTGCTTATTTAACTTATATGCAGAGTGCATCATGCGAAATACCAGGCTGGATGAAGCACAATCTAGAATCATGATTGCCTGAAGTATCAATAACCTCAGATATGCAGATGACAACACCCTTATGGCAGAAAGTGAAGAAGAACTAAAGAGCCTCTTGATGAAAGTGAAAAGGAGAGTGAAAAATGGCTTAAAACTCAACATTCAGAAAACTAAGATCATGGCATCTGGTCCCAACACTTCATGGCAAATAGATGGGGAAACAATGGAAACAGTGATAGATTTTATCTTGGGGGGCTCCAAAATCACTGCAGATGGTGACTGCAGCCATAAAATGAAAAAAACACTTGCTCCTTGGTAGAAAAGCTATGACCAAACTTGACAGCATATTAAAAAGCAGAGACATTATTTTGCCATAAAAGGTCTGTCTCATCAAAGCTATGGTTTTTCCAGTCATCAAGTATGGACGTGAGAGATGGACTATAAAGAAAGCAGAGCACCAGAGAATCAATGCTTTGAACTGTGGAGTTGGAGAAGACTCTTGAGAGTCCCTTGGACTGTAAGGAAATCAAACCAGTCAATCATAAAGGAAATCAGTTTTGATATTCATTGGAAGGACTGATGCTGAAGCTGAAACTCCAATAGTTTGGCCACATGATGCTGACTCTTTGGAAAAGACCCTGATGCTGGGAAAGATTGAAGGTGGGAGGAGAAGGGGCAACAGAGGATGAGATGGTTGGATTACATCATCAATGGGCATGAGTTTGAGTACACTCCGGGAGTTGGTGATGGACAGGGAAGCCTCGTGTGCTGCAGTTCATGGAGTCACAAAGAATCAGACATGACTGAGCAACTGAACTGAGTTTGAATCCCTGAGTCACTTTTCAAACTTTAGTGTCTATATCCTTTCCAGGGATCCTGCCCTTCTCCCTTTGCTTTCTGTGTTTATATTTTAATGCATCATTCTCTTCTAAAGCTTTTCAAATGCTCTAGTTTCCTATATTCTTTCATTAGTCAATTTGTACCCACAATACCCTTTCTCCTTCACTCTTTTTTAATGGTTGCCGTTCAGTTGTTAAGTCATGTCCAACTCATGTCCAGAATCCATGGATGCAACATGCCAGTCTTCTCTCTCCTTTATCTCTCAGCTATTGCTCAAATTCATGTCCATGGAGTCAGTGATGCTATCCAACCATCTCATCCAATGGTAACTACAACATAATCCATATGAATAAAAATCAATTTTAAGATCATTCCTATTTCATGAATTTTGCAACCATGAAATTAACTCAAACTCATATGGACATTTATATTTGATTTACTGTATACATTTCCAAATTCAAATTGTCTACCTGGCTTGCCTGATTTTTTTTGCTTCTATATCTATAAATGGTACAAATGTCCTACCTATTGTGATAGTTTCATTCAAATAATGTGTGTATATATATATATATATATATATATAATATGTGGACATATATAATGTTATACTGTGTGGAGACACACATGCACACATATGTATACACATGTAAAATGCATGCACACTTGTATATCTATATCTATCTATAGCAGTAACACTCTGGATCCATGTCTTAGTCTATATTCATTATATATGGATCAAGTACTATTGGGATGTACTGGCTCATTTTTACTGTATTCTCTCTTACCTGTAACAAACTCTATTCAAACACATTCATGTTACTGTCATACAGAAAGTTTTTTTTTTCTTTTTTTTCAATATATTGTAAGGGAGAAGGAAATAGGAAAAGGATAATCACATTGCATTAAAACATTTCCTGTAATGGTGCTTTAATATAATTTATCTGTTGTCAGATATAGAAGGGTAATACTGCATAAAAGCAAAATTTTTATATTAACAGTCATGTTATCTTGTAGAATAATTTTAATTGATGCTCTTGGGACTGAAAAAAAGTTACTATCTTTTGAAAGTAACTGAAATAATTTAGTTGTGTTTGCAAAAGAATTTTCCTTGTTTCTTATAATTAGAAATAGTCTATTAGAATAAGAACTTGCAGTTGAGCAAAGGAATGTATGCATTGTCCATTGGAATATTGTTGTACATTCACCATCCCTAAGATGTAAAATGCTGGGAAATGAAGATCTAAAAACCTCATAGATGTAAGACCTATCACCCTCCAGAATATTTTAAAATTTTGTCAATCACTAGATTTATCATTATTTTATGTCCTCCTGCAATAATGGTAGCTCTATAATTTGAGAATTTTTGTTTTCTTTAAAGATGTAATACTGTTGTCTAGAACAGAGATGAATACATAGTATATGTGTAAACCTTAAAAAAAGTCAGTTTTTGCAAACTATACTTTTAAAACAATTAGTTGATAAAAATAATGGTTTAAAAAGTAGGCACCAGTTTTTCTCAAATATATATCAGGATTTTTTCATTTGCAGCTATTTAATGTTAAGACTCATTCTGGCAATCTTTTTAATAATCTTCCATTTTATCATCTAAACAGAAATTTACAAATGTTAAATCAACAATTTGTATATTGGTCCAAACTTCATTTTTATCTATATCTATTGCTAAATCAAAAAGCTAACACTATCAGTGATATTACATGGAAATAGAAATTCTATTACTGAAGCAGCTTTAAGTCCATGGTTCTAAGAAAATGAATTTTTGAGACACATTTTTACCTTTGAATTTGGGAGAATCTGTCTTTTTTCTCAAGTGGGATGAAAAGAAGGACAAATTTACTGCACGGTTATTTTACTGTATGAATCTTCCCAGGTGGTGCAATGGTAAAGACTCCACCTGCCAATGCAGGAGACGTGAGTTCAATCCCTGAGTTGAGAAGATCCCCTGGAGCAGGGAATGGCAACTCTAGTATTCTTGCCTGGAGAACCCTATGGACAGAGGAATCTGGCGGGCTACAGTCCATGGGGTTGCAGAGAGTCGGACACGACTAAGTGACTGAGCACAGGTGTGTTTTATTGTGCATTTCAAAGACTTTAACAAGGAAACAGCTTAGAGTTTGGTCAGCACTTCCACAGGAAAGATTATTTAAAAATATAAAATAACAAATTCCTTTATAATTAGATTGAAATATGTTGCTTTTAATAACTGTTCTAGTTATCAAAAGCTAGACACCAAAATTGCATTAGCTATATGACCATATATATTGAGAAGAACAATAACTGCCATAATGATGCCTACAAATTTCAAAAATTTTATTTTGAATATGCCTTATATGAGTTGGTGTGTATTTTCTTTCTTTAAAATAGACTCTACTTTTTAGAGAAATTTTAGATTCACAGAAAATTTGAGCAGAGTGTGCAGATAATTCCCATGTACTTTCTGTTCCTCTCTTCACATGCACACATAGTCTCCCCTATATCAACATCCTGCACCAGAGTGGTACGTTTGTTACAGTCCCTGAAACTACATTAACACGTGTTCATCACCTAAAGTCAGTAGTTTACATTTGGGCTCACTTTTGGTGTTGCGCATTCCATAAATTTTAATGAATAGATTGATATTACCCATCATTATAGTAGAACAGTTTCACTGCCTTAAATCCTCTGTGTTTTGTCTATTCATTCTCACTCCTCCTAATCCCTGGCAACCTGATCTTTCTTTTTTTTTTATTGTTTTCATACTTTTATCTTTTTTAGAATGCCATAGAGTTGGAATCACACAATATGTAGAATTTTCAGATTTACTTCTTTCAGTTAATAACATTTGTTTGTTTTTACCATGTCTTTTCATGGTTGATAACTGACTTCTTTTTAGCTCTGGATAATATTTTTATGTCTGGATGTGCCACAGTTTGTTTATTCATTCACCTACTGAAGGACATCTTGGTTGCTTCTGTTTTAGCAATTATAAACAAAGCTGCTACACACATCTGTGTGTAGATTTTTGTGTGGATATAAGTCTCAACCCTTTTATTTAAATATCACAGAGTGCAATTGTTGGATTATATAATCACAAGCATGTTTAGTTTGATAAACTGCCAAACTTTCTTCCAACATGATTACCATTTTGAACCCTCTCCAGCAATGCATGAGAGTTTTTCTCGCTCCCTATCCTTGACTGCATTTGATGTTGTCAGTGTTCTGGATTTTGACTATTTTAATAGATGTGTCATGGTATCTTATTTTTACTTTAATTTTAATTTCCTAGTGACATATGATGTGAAGTATCTTTTTATATGCTTTATAAAGGGGCTTCCCAGGTGGCGCTCTCAATAAAGAACCCACCTGCAAATTCAGGAGACATAAGAGATATGGGTTTGATACCTGGGTTAGGAAAATCCCCTTGGAAGAAGGCATGTCAACCAGTCCCAGTATTCTTGCCTGAAGAATCCCTATGGACAGAGAAGCCTGGCAGGCTTCTTCCATAGGGTCACAAAAAGTCAGACACAACTGAAGTGACTTAGTTCACACAGACACATATGTATTCTGGAGGAGGGCATAGCAATCCACTCCAGTAATCTTGCCCATGAACTGAGGGGTCTGGTGGGCTACAGTTCATAGCGTCACAAAGAGTCAGACATGACTGAAGTGATTGAGCACAGATTATACATATATATCTTATATTGTGAGATATAATATGTACCTTATATTGTGATATGTCTATCTGTTTATGTCTTCTAGCCAGTTTTTAAAAGGTTGTTCCTTTTCTTACGGTTGATTTCTATGAGTTCTGTGTCTGTCTTGAATAATTGTCCTTTAAACATGTGTCCTTTGAACATATTTTCTTACAGTATGCACTTTGTCTTCTCCCTCTTATTGTTTGCCTTAGAGCAGAAAATTTTAATTTTAATAAAGTCCAACTTATCAATTATTTAATTCATGGATAATGCCTTTAAGGTTGTAAATAAAAGCCATCAGCGTGCCCAAAATTGTGTACATTTTCCTCTGTGTTATTTTTTAGGAGTTATATAATTTTGTGCATTACAGTTATGTCTGTGATCCATTTTGAGTTAATTTTTGAGGAGAATATTAAGCCTATGTTTAGCTTCCACTTGTTTATAGTGACCATTTCTTGAGAAGAATTATATAAATTAATAGATTTTAAATGTACTTTAAGACAATAACTGCTTAATTTGAGGAAAATAGTTTAGTGAAGAAACATCCTGACATTTAGGTGGCCTATAACAGAAAAATAAATGAAATTTCTTAGTTCCACTCTTCAGCACAAGTTACATTTATACGGAGTGATCTGCAGTGTTGAAAGTGGTCATGTGGGACAGAAGTGTAATAAGCCAACAAACTGCCAATTTAAAAATTATAATGCTATTTGATTAAATGCTAAACTTTTTAAATGACAACTATATAAGTGACTAGAAAGATAGTACTCTCACCTGAGGTTAAGGCATGGCAGTTGTCTTACTTTGTTAGGGATGCTGTAGCAAAGTAGCACACAATGGGTGACAAAGAACTAAAATTCATTTTCTCACTAATTTGAAGGCTAGAAATCTAAGATTAAAGTGTTTACAGGGTTGGTCCCTTCCAAGGGCTATGAGAAAAAGATTGTCCCAGGCCTTTCTCTTAGTTTCTGATGGTTTACACTCATGTCAGTCTTTGGTATTCCTTGGCTTTTGATACATCAGCTGGATCTCTGCCTTCATTTCTATGGCATTGTATGAAGTCTAATTTCCCTTTTATATAATGACACCATATATGCTAGGTTAAAGTCCCATCCTAGTGCTGTATGACTTTATCTTTAAGTAACTAGTCATATTTGCAGGTACCTTATTCCCAAATGCGGTCACATCCTGGAGTATAGGACTAAAACATCTGAATTTTTGAAGGACACAATTCAATTTGTTATGACAATAAATTCAATTCATGGTGACACTATCTCTTGGTATTAGAGATACCAAGGGAACATTTCATGCAAAGATGGGCAAAAAAAAAAAAAAAGGACAGGAATGGTATGGATCTAACAGAAGCAGAAGATATTAAGAGGAGGTGGCAAGAATACACAGAAGAACTATACAAAAAACATCTTAACGACACAGATAATCACGATGATGTGATCACTAACCTAGAGCCAGGCAACCTGAAAAGTAAAGTCGAGTAGGCATTAGGAAGCATCAATATGAACAAAGCTAGCAGAGGTGATGGAATTCCAATTGAGCTATTTCAAATCCTAAAAGATGATGCTGTGAAACTGTTGCACTCAATATGTCAGCAAATTTGAAAAACTCAGCAGTGGCCACAGGACTAGAAAAGGTCAGTTTCCATTCCAACCCCAAATTCTTTTGCAATGCCAAAGAATGCTCAACTACCACACATTTACACTCATCTCACAAGCTAGTAAAGCATTGCTCAAAATTCTCCAAGCCAGGCTTCAACAATATGTGAATCATGAACTTCCAGATGTTCAAGCTGGTTTTAGAAAAGGCAGAGGAACCAGAGATCAAATTGCCAACATCTGTTGTATCATCGAAAAAGAGAGTTCCAGAAAAACATCTACTTCTGCTTTATTGACTATGCCAAAGCCTTTGATTGTGTGGATGACAACAAACTGGAAAATTCTTCAAGAGATGGGAAAACCAGACCACCTGACCTGCATACAAGTATACAGGTAAAGAAGCAGCAGTTAGAACTGGACATGGAACAACAGACTGGTTCCAAACTGGGAAAGGAATTCACCAAGGCTGTATATGGTCACCCTGCTCATTTAACTTTTATATGCAGAGTACATCATAGGAAAGTTGGGCTGGATGAAGCACAAGCTGAAAGCAAGATTGCCGGGAGAAATATCAATAACCTCATATAAGCGGATGATACCACCCTCTTGGCAGAAAGGGAAGAACTAAAGAGCCTCTTGATGAAAGTGAAGGAGGAGAGTGAAAAAGTTGGCTTAAATCTCAATATTCAGAAAACTAAGATCATGGCATCTGGTCCCATCGCTTAATGACAAATAGATGGGGAAAAAATGGAGACAGTGAGAGACTTCATTTTGGGACACTCCAAAATCACTGCATATGGTAACTGCAGTCAGGAAATGAAAAGACTCTTACTCTTTGGAAGAAAAACTATGACCAACTTAGACAGCATATTAAAAAGCAGAGACATTACTTTGTCAACAAAGGTCCCTCGTCAAAGCTATGGTTTTTCTAGTAGTCATGTATGGATGTGAGAATTGGACTGTAAAGAAAGTTGAGCGCTGAAAAAATGATGTTTTTGAGCTGTGGTTTTGGAGAAGAATTTTGAGAGTCCTTCAGAATGCAAGGAGATCCAACCAGTCCATACTATAGGAAATCAGTCCTGAATATTAATTGGAAGGACTGATGCTGAAACTGAAACTCCAACACTTTGGCTGCCTGATGCTAAGAACTGACTCATTGGAAAAGGCCCTGATGCTTGGAAAGATTGAAGGCAGGAGGAGAAGGGGACGACAGAGGATGAGATGGTTGGAAGACATCACAGTCTCAATGGACATGAGTTTGAGTACATTCTAGTAGTTGGTGATGGATAGGGAGGCCTGGCCTGCTGCATTCCAAGGAGTTGCAAAGAGTCGGACAGGAGTGAGTGACTGAACTGAACTGAACTGTGACAATAAAGTGCACCTTTTCCTAAATACTTTCTCTACAAGTCCCTCTATAAAGTTGTGGTTAGAATATGAAATTGGGCCAAAGTATATCTTTTGAACATAATAAAATGAAAAGGCCTAGGATTTATCACATTAGTTCTTGAAGAAGGGAATAAAGATGTTAAGGTATTAATTGCAAAAAGTACAAAAAACTTTGTTTCATTTTATTGAATATATTTCTTTTAAAATTAATAATGTGCTTAAAGTACATTTGTGTCAGTGTACCTTCTGAGTACAGAAAGGTGCTAAGAGTTTGTAAGTGAGTGAAAGTTACTCAGTCATGTCCAGCTCTTTGTGACCCCATGGACTGTAGCCCACCAGGCTCCTCCATCCATGGGATTCTTCAACCAAGAATACTGGAGTAGGTTGCTATGCCCTTCTCCAGGGGAACTTCCCAACTCAGGGATCGAACCTGGGTCTCTCGCATTGCTGGCAGATTCTTTACTGATTAGGCTGAGAAAACAGGGAAGAGGGGAAAGTTTTGGCCACACCACACAGCATGTGGGGCCTTAGATTCTCAGCCAAGGAGCAGTAATGCATTCTCTGAATTGGAATTGCAGGGTCTTAACCACTGGACCACCAAGGAAGACTTACTAATGTAGACAATGTAAGTAAGTATTTGAAAAGCAGTGTAGGGTCTGTGGTGCTTTGTGCTAGACATGAAAAAGGAATAAGGCAGAGGACTTCTGTAGACAGAGTTGAATTAAGAATGTCTCCCAGGAAACCTCAAAGTCAAGGAAACTTAAAAATTGAATGAAAATGACACTTTATCACAGATATCTACTATTAAATGATGGATAAGTTTTTATAGCAAAAGAGTACTAATCATCAAAACAGTTATCAAAAGTGTCTGCTAGAATAGAACTTAATAAAAAGCAGAGTGAAAGATGAATTTGGAAAGAGAAGCTTAATGTCTTAAAATTCTACAAAGTTAATGACTATTAAGTAAGATATTATTATCACATTTAAGTTCAGCATTAAGAAAGGATTTTCTAGTTAAATTTACTAATTTTCAGTTATAGGCCTTGTCTAAGTTTTCTTAAACTCACTACTTATGTCTATCTAAACCTGTTTCTGTAAAGAGAATTAAATTTTTTAAAAGTGCTTGTATTTTAGAGTAATATTTCTATATATAAAAATGTTTTATATATAAATGTTTTATTTATATAAATGTTATATTGTTGATTTTATTTATATTTGCAACTTCTAGGTGAATTATTTGCTCTATATTCTCTCAATATAAAATATATTCAAAAACAAGACAGTATTTCCATAAAAATAAAAATGCTGGTGAAAAATGTGTCAATTTTTATAGTCTATTCACTCAGCATTATTGCTCATTCATATTCATTTATATGTTATTTTTCTGCATTTTCTACAATTGTTATCATATCTCAAACCGACAGCTTCGAAAATTAATATTGAGTTCAGTTTTTTTTGTGGATGTAGGTGGAATTGATCACCATCCCCTTCAATACTCAGCTTTTTTTTCCCCCTGAATTGCTGCACATAGGCAAAATATATAATGTGTGTGCATATATGACTAAATATAGAATACGGTAAATTAGAGTGGTATGGAATGAATGAAGAATCTTAAGAATTAAAAAAATAGGAGAGTAAGTGAAAAAAATGGCTGTAGGAATCAGTGAGCAACATAAACTAGGCAATCTAATGACAAATTATGAATATTTTCCTCATGTGAACTTACCAATTTTTATCAACTAGAATCATTATAATGTATACTAATGAGGTAATGTTTAATGTGTATATTGTTTAATTATTCAGAATATTACTCTTGAAGAACTTAATACAAAAGGTAATATCAGGAGAGAAGGATCATTTTAAAATGTGAAAACTCAGACCATTGTGATTGTACTCTATCCTTAACTCAAAATATAAAAAAGAAAATTACACAGGAGTGAGTTGATTTTATTTGAAAGATAAAACAGATTTCTATTTAATTAGCATTTTGAATCACACCTAAGCAAATATCTGATTCTTGCTTAAGATCTTCTCTTTAGTTTTTTAAAATTATTCCTAATGCTTTCTATTTTGTAAACTTTCTACAAGCAAACATACATTATAAAATGTATTGTAATTCAGATTCTTTATAGTTTGATAGAGTTATCCTTTCTAAACTACTTCAAGGTGAGTTATTAGAGATTGACAGATATCAATGGTATCTGATGTATATTTCAGTAAAAAATATATGGCTATTCTGTCTGATATAACTTTTATTTTAATAAATATTTTGGATAACTTTTAGTTTAATTCTTAAGCAAATGTCTTTTATTTTTTGGTTGTTTTCAATACTTATTTCTGTTTTTCCAGTTCATTTCTCAAATTTTATCTTGATAGTTTACCTAAAAAGAATCACATTTAAATATAATGTGATTTAGCTTGGTAAATCTAATTGCTTTATGCAAAACAATGTTTACATTTAAAAATTGATAGTTTTCATTAAAAAATAACCAACTATTTTGTTCATATTTACAGTATTACCTATAGTTAATGGTTTTATGATATGTGGGTTATACTACCATCTTAAGTCTTTAAATATAGTCTTTCATAGCATTTATTTATTTATCTATTTCATTGAAAAGAAATCAACTTCATGTTTGAGTTTCTATGGGAAAAAAGGAAACTCTAAGTTTATCACATGACAGTTTTTAATGTTTATTTTTATCTGATAAATAAAATTCAATTGTAGAATATTGAGTAAAAGAGATGGAAGCAGAAAACCGCCAGAATATAGAATTTCATTATCTAATGTTACAATAATTAAAGACATGTGTTACCATGTTGTTAATGATTTTAAAGATTTTTAAATATGGCTAATCAGTGAACTTTGTCCATTATAAACTATTTGTTTAATTAAATCATGATTACATTACTGATTTCATTTTTTATTACTATTTAGAAATTAGCAGTTTAGTTCAGCCACTCAGTTGTGTCCAACTCTTTGTGACCCCATGGACTGAAGCACATCAGGCCTCCCTGTCCATCACCAACTCCTGGAGTCTACTCAAACTCATGTCAATCACATCAGTGATTCCATCCAACCATCTCATCCTCTGTCGTCCCCTTCTCCTCCCAATTTCAGTCTTTCCAGGCATCAGGGTGTTTTCCAAAGAATCAGTTCTTTGCATTAGGTGGCCAAAGTATTGGAGTTTCAGCTTCAGCATCAGTCCTTCCAATGAATATTCAAAACTGATCTCCGTTAGGATGGACTGGTTGAATCTCCTTGCAGTCCAAGGGACTCTCAAGCATCTTCTCCAACACCACAGTTCAAAAGCATCGATTCTTCGGTGCTCAGCTTTCTTTATAGTCCAACTCTCACATCCACACATGACTACTGGAAAAACCATAGACTTGACTAGATGGACTTTTTTGGCAAAGTAATGTCTCTGCTTTTTAACATGCTGGCTATGTTGGTCATAGCTTTTCTTCCAAGGAGCAAGCGTCTTTTCATTTCATGGCTGCAATCACCATCTGCAGTGATTTTGGAACCCCCCAAAATAAAGTCTATTACTATTTCCATTTTTCTGCTTCTATTTGCCATGAAGTGATGGAACCAGATGCCATGATCTTAGTTTTCTGAATGTTGAGTTTTAAGACAACCTTTTTGCTTTCTTTTTCACTTTCATCAAGAGACTCTTTAAGTTCTTTGCTTTCTTCCATAAGGGTGGTGTCATCTGCATATCTGAGGTTGTTGATATTTCTCCCAGCAATCTTGATTCCAGCTTGTGCTTCATCCAGCTCAGCATTTTGTATGATGTATCTCCATTTACGTTAAATAAGCAGGGTGACAATACACAGCCTTTATGTACTCCTTTCCCGATTTGGAACCAGTCTGTTTTTCCATGTACATTTGTAACTGCTGCTTCTTGACCTGAATACAGATTTCTCAGGAAGCAGGTCAGATGGTCTGCTATTCCCATCTCTTGAAGAATTTTACACAGTTTGTTGTGATCCAAAGAGTCAAAGGCTTTGGTATAGTCAATAAAGCAGAAGTAGATGTTTTTCTGGAGCTCTCTTGCTTTTTGATGATCCAGCAGATGCTGGCAATTTGATCTCTGGTTCCTCTGCCTTTTCTAAATCCAGCTTGAACATTGGAAGTTCACAATTCACCTACTGTTGAAGCCTGGCTTGGAGAATTTTGAGTATTACTTTGCTAGTGTGTGGAATGAGTGAAATTGTAATGATGGTATTTATTTCATGTTTGCCATGCCACACATTGTACTAAGGGTTGAGCATGTTTTATTTAAGTCTCATAACAACTCTATTAATAAACGCTGGGGCTGCTGCTGCTGCTGCTGAGTCGCTTCAATCATGTCCGACTCTGTGCGACCCCATAGACGGCAGCCCACCAGGCTCCCCTGTCCCTGGGATTCTCCAGGCAAGAACACTGGAGTGGGTTGCCATTTCCTTCTCCAATGCATGAAAGTGAAAAGTGAAAGTGAAGTCACTCAGTTGTTTCAGACTCTTAGCGACTCCATGGACTGCAGCCCACCAGGCTCCTCCATCCATGTGATCTTCCAGGCAAGAGTGCTGGAGTGGGGTGCCATTGCCTTCTCCGATTAGTAAATGCTAGCCCACTGTATAGGACTACCCTGGTAGCTCAGCTGGTAAAGAATCCCCCTGCAATGCAGAGACGCCGGTTCGATTCCTGGGTTGGAAAGATACCCTGGAGAAGAAAACAGCCACCCACTCCAGTATTCTCGGCTGGAAAATTCCATGGACAGATGAGGTCACAAAGAATCTGACATGACTGACTGACTTTCACTTTCACTTTTCAACCCATTGCCTAGATAAGGAAACTGAGGCAAAGAGAGCTCACACAGCTAGTCTGTGATGAAGCCCAGATTAAACCCTGGATGCCTGTCCCATAGCTTCTCATCTTTTAGTTTGACTTCTTCGTTGGCTCATAGTGTTTGGATGACATATCCAAGACTGTCACATGAGGGGATATCAAACTTTATCTCATGATTTCTATTCTATTGCTTTTCTCATACAATAAACTTTTTGAGTTGATTTTTTATCGTTGTTGTTGTTCTATAACACCTGACCCTCAAATTATAATCTAAGTCACAGAGATAATTGGAGAACTGGTGGTGTTGCTATGGTACATAAGTTAGGATGCTGTCAGCAGCAAGTAATAAGAAATCCTGAATCAACTGGTTTAAAAAATAAATAAAATGCATTATTCTCAAAACAAGCAGCCCCAAGAATGTGTGGTGTTGAAAAATAATCTAAGCATACTTACAAGTACTGATTTCATTTTAATTCTTCTTGGTTTCTAGAAAAGGAGTACATTAGTGGCAATTCAAACATTTTATTTTTCACAATTTTACAAGTAGTGACTCAAAAGCTCCCTTTCACGTATGAGTACATTTATAATAGGCTAATTTGTATGAGAATCATTTTTCCTATTCTGATATTTCAATGGCTTTGCTGAGTTAAATATAAAACTCAAAAATATTTATCTTGATCTATGTTTCCTATTCACTTTTGTTATGTTTATGTTATTTGTCAGTGTTACTGTGGGTCAGAGACAACTAGGTGAACTCCAATGAAGGCGTTCGCCTTCTACGCGGAAAGAGAAATCTTCAGCTGTAAATAGAACCCTCAAAGATCAAAAATGTATAGTATTCAGTCTGTCTTCATAAGATCTGGCCTGTGGCTAAGTTCTAGCAAATTAGAAGTGATAGAAAGTGTCTCAAGGAAGTTTCTAAGAACACTCCATGAAAGGCAATTCAAATGAAGACTTTATATTTCTTTCTTCCTATTGCCTGGAGCTGTGGAAAACATCTTTAATGAGGGATGAATTGTGGAGCACAAAGGAACCTCAATCTCTAAAGGCTTCTGGACTTAGACACTTTATCACCATTAAACTGTCTAGGTCTTGCCTATTAAGAAGGAAACAGAATGCTATCTTGTTGAAGTCACATATTTTAGATATATTCAATGGAAAGAAAAAGAAAAACTAATTTTAGCTGCTATACACTTGGAGTATGCAATGTTTGTTTTAGTTCATTACAATATATCTAACAAATATAACAGTAATATTTGTTTATAATTTATGCAAATAAATGTAGCAATTAGAATCTTAGATGAAACAATCATGGTGGATACTAGATTGTAAATACTTGATATTTTTATTAGTGGCTCTTCATCATTCTGGCATATACTTTTATAAACCATCTCTTCATTGAGGAGTTTTAAATTACTTCTGACTATCCTGCCTTTTTCTTATCAGATATTTGTCTAGCACAAGTGGATAAACTCTGTGCCAAGAGCAAACGGAATACTAATAATGGCATCACTGATATAATGAACATCACGAACATCACTACTGTTGGCATGGAGTGTAATGTAGGCAGCGGCAAGGGGGTGAAAGAAACAGTATTTGTAGCAACTGCAAACATTCTACATGGTGTAGCTTATTCTAACTTTCCTAAGAGAGTGAGAGAGGATCCGTATAAAGGTCTTGAATACAACATTTAGAACACATATAAGTCAGAAAACTTGTTAATTGCAGCTATGAACCAAACCAAGAGACTTAATTTCAGGGATGCAGAGTTAAAATGCCATTAAATACACATTTAAACACAAACAAAAAGTTGCTGCTGCTGCTAAGTCGCTTCAGTCGTGTCTGACTCTGTGCGACCCCACAGACGACAGCCCACCAGGCTCCTCCGTCCCTGGGATTCTCCAGGCAAGAACACTGGAGTGGGTTGCCATTTCCTTCTCCAATGCATGCATGCATGCATGCTAAGTCACTTCAATCATGTCAGACTCTGTGCAACCACATAGATGGCAGCCTACCAGGCTCCTCTGTCCCTGGGATTCTCCAGGCAACAATGCTGAAGTGGGTTCCCATTGCCTTCTCCTGGACAAACAAATAGGGCGAGAGTGAAATATTGAGATATTGGATCAAAACATTTGGGCAGACACAGATGAGAGTGATAAATTTGATTTCCAAAATATGTCAATGTCTCTTGTCTTAGAAATAGTTTACCCTATCTATCTAAGGAAATAGGCTTTTTTTTTTTTTTTTTCATGAAACCCTTTGAATGACTTCATAAGAGAATTGCTTCATGAGGAGATAATCTGCTCAAAATTCAAGACTAATTCATTATGCTCTCCCCCTTTAAGAATTGATACCCCAACATAGCCCAGACAGACAAACAGAAGTTGTCAGGGACAAAGTAGACAGCACACTAAAAGAACAACATGGTCTTACCAATATGTATCAGCAGAAGTTGAGGGAACATATATAGGAATGGACTAAGAGATGTTTGACCAAACAGGACAAATATGAAACTAGGCAGGTCGAACATATTGATACTGGAGACATTGAATCAAGATTATGGATTGGTTTAAGCAGTGGGTAATTTGTGTACTTGGTTGATCAATTACATCCTGAGCTATAAAATGATCTTTAGTCAGTAAGAACAATATTCTGAAGTATTCCTGGAGGACTAAAGAAGAAGTAACCCAAAGACTCAGAAAGAATACACATTTTATAGTGGTCACTCATGAATAATCTGTGAACATCTGCATTCCCTTTTCCCTCAGTTCAGTTTCTCAGCAATGTCTGACTCTTTCCTACCACATAGACTGCATCAGGCCAGGCTTCTCTGCCCTTCGCCATATCTTGGAGTTTGTTCAAATTCATGTCCATGCAGTCAGTGATGCCATCCAACCATTTCACCCTCTGTCGTCCCCTTCTCCCACCTTCAATCTTTCCCAGCATCAGGGTCTTTGCAAATGAGTCCATTCTTCGCATCAGGTGGCCAAAGTATTGGAGTTTCAGCTTCAGCATCAGTCCTTCCAATGAATATTCAGGATTTATCTCCTTTAGGATGGACTGGTTGGACCTCCTTGCAATCCAAGGAACTCTCAAGAGTCTCCTCAAACACCACAGTTCAAAAACATCAATTCTTCGGTGCTCAGCCTTCTTTATAGTCCAACTCTCACATCCATACATGACTACTTGAAAAACCATAGCTTTGACTAGACAGAATTTTGTTGGCAAAGTAATGTCTCTACTTTTTAATATGCTCTTTAGGTTTGTCATAGTTTTTCTTCCAAGGAGCAAGCATCTTTTCATTTCATGGCTGTAGTCACAATCTGCAGTGACTTTGGACTCCCCAAAAAATAAAGTCTGTCACTGTTTCCACTGCTTCCCCATCCATTTGCCATGAAGTGATGGCAAATGGGACCGGATGCCATGATCTTAATTTTTTGAATGTTGAGCTTTAAGCCAACTTTTTCACTCTCCTCTTTCACTTTCATCAAGAGGTTCTTTACTTCCTCTTTGCTTTCTGCCATAAGAGTGGTGTTTTCATATCTGAGATTATTGATACTTCTCCCAGCAATCTTGATTCCAGCTTGTGCTTCATCCAATCCAGCATTTTTCATGGTGTACTCTACATATAAGTTAAATAAGCAGAATGACAACATACAGTATTGATGTACTCCTTTCCCAATTTGGAGCCAGTCTGTTGTTCCATGACTAGTTCTAACTGTTGCTTCTTGATCTGCATACAGATTTCTCAGGAGGCAGGCCAGGTGGTCTGGTATTCCCATCTCTTTCAGAATTTTTCACAGTTTGTTGTGATCCACACAGTCAAAGGCTTTGGCACAGTCAGTAAAGCAGAAGTAGATGTTTTTCTGGAACTCTCTTGCTTTATCTATGATACAATGGATTTGGCAATTTGATCTCTGGCTCCTCTGTCTTCTCTAAATCCATGCTGAACATTTGGAAGTTCTGAGTTCATGTATTGTTGAAGCTTCGCTTGCAGAATTTTGAGCATTACTTTGCTAGTGTGCGGGATGAGTGCAATCGTGCCGTAGTTTGAACATTCTTTGGCATTGCCTTTCTTTGTGATTGGAAAACTGACCTTTTCCATTCCTTTGGCCACTGCTGACTTTTCCAAATTGGTGACATATTGAGTGTAGTACTTTAACAGTATCATCTTTTAGGATTTGAAATAACTCAGTTGGAGTTCCATCACCTCTACTAACTTTGTGCATAACGATGCTTCCCTTTTCCCTAGGCACCCTAATTTTTACACTGTGGGTACATCATGTACAAATTGACCATGATCAATTTGTATAGATAGAGGCTTTAGTTAGCATTAAAACATGTTTGTTTGTTTTTTTCCTCACCATGAATGATATGTTTACCATCAATAATAAATGCTTAGGTTTCCCTAGCCATATCAGTCTCAGTTGGGATAGAGTCTACCTGCAATGCAGGAGATCCCAGTTTGAATCTTGAGTTTCAAAGATCCACTGGAGAAGGGATAGGCTACACACTTCAGTATTTTTGGGTCTCCCTGGTGGCTCAGTTGGTAAAGAATCTGCCTGCAATGCTGGAGACCTGGGTTCAATCCCTGGGTTGGGACGATCCCCTGGAGAAGGGAATGGCTTCAATATTCTGGCCTGTAGAATTCCATGAATGGTATAATCCATGGTGTCACAAAGAGTTGGACACAACTGTGCTGCTTTCAATTCCACTAAACAATAGTTTTATTAGGTCCCAATGGAGTCTTTTTCTTCAGGGTCAATAGCCAGTCACCTGCAAGAAAACTGACTATATTGGACTATTTTATCATGAAGGGGGTTTATCTTATCATGAAGGTTTATTCTCATAGATTTAGATATTTTCTAAATATTAGATTCCCTTCCTCTCTGCAGTGCTTTGGCCATCATCATCATTCATGACCTTATAAAGTGCTTTATTCATTAAAGTGGAATCCCATAGAATATCTCTGCTTACTGATGGTACTAAGGTGAGTACAACAATGGGGTCATGCGTACAGGATTCATTAGTTTGAACACATGGTTAGAAATAGCATGTTTAACATAAAGATACTTTTACCTGATGGCTCAGTGGTAAAGAATATGACTACAATACAAGAGACCTGGGTTCAATCCCTGGTTCAGGAAGATTCCCTGGAGGAGGAAATAGCAACTCACTTCAGTATTCTTGCCTGGGTAATTCCGTGGAGGGGCCTGTCAGGCTATAGTCAATGGAGTCGAAAAAGAGTCAGGAGCACAACTTAACAACTAAACATTAAAAACAGTAAAAATTTAGTAATAGGAACCGTGCCTACTAGGTTAGATGTGATATTTACTCCTTAGTCAAACACCCTGGGCCCAAGAACCAGGCAGAAGACAGAGATGTGGGCCCTCTCATATTACAATTAATTATCTACTTAAGACAGTTTTCCTTCCAAATCCTAGACCAAATTGTTTGGAGTATTTGGATATTTTGGTGCTCGATGGACAACTCTATCCCTTAGGGAAAGTTCTGTGTCTCCAGTGGTTTGAAAACTGAGGCTAACTTCTCTCTTACTCACTAACATTTTTGAAATCTCATTCCACTGAATCAACAGACAGGAAAGGGGGTTTCTGTATTTACTGGCAAAGGAAAATAGTTCTAATTACCAAACATGAACTGGGATTCTGCTTGTTGCAAAAGCTCATCAAAAAACATGATCACCATTTTGACCGGAAGCTAAACCAGAGCATTTGGAGGCTGCTCACACTACCATGCCTTTACCCGCTACGTTGGAATATATTCTCTGCTTGTCTTCTTCAAGCTGGAAGCTGCCCAAGCACACAGCTTTGAAATAGTAATATAGTGTTGAGACCATCTGGACAGTGTACGTGATTCAGCCCAGTTAAGGCCGCTGTATAAACCTGTGGGTAGGTGCAAAAAGTAACCGGTCTTGCAACCACACAAGAGAAGCCTTGATTGTGCCCTTGCCTCTTAAAGCTGCACCTCCCAGTCTGAAGTGGCCTGCCTCTTTCTTAGGTCTCTCTCTGCCCTTCATGTACAGGGCAGGTTTCAGATTACACAAGGGATGCTCCTGAGGACATTGGAAACCAAGCTATTACAAAATCGAAGCAAATAGGACCCCTAGAAATCTTAATGTGCCTTTGCTCAGTAGACTTGGCCAATGTAAAAATTACATTTATTAAGGCCCTAGTGAATTAGATCCAGATAATTCGAAAATACATAATTTTAGATCACCCTTGCCCCATTTTATCATTTCCAACAAATAATAAAAAAGAGAAGAAATAGAATAGATGGTTAAAAATAAAGTTGAATAGTTATCAAATTGTCAGGTTAAGCTACAGATGTGTAGGTCTGGGGAGTGGAAGAGTTAAGAACACCCAGATGTGTTTTAAATTTATTGTCTTTGTTCATCCTTTTCCCCAAAGATTTAGAAGTCTTTGGAAACATGACAAAACTGAACAGCTTCACAAGGATAACTAAGCTATGGTACTTTATGCATCCTGTTTTGAATGTAGAAAGTTACACAATATATTTTGGGCTTCCCACTTGATTCATTGGTAAAGAATCTGCCTGTCAATGCAGAGGATGTGGGTTTAATCCCTGGGTCAGGAAGATCCCCTGGAGAAGGAAATGACAATTCACTCCAGTATCCTTGCCTGGGAAATCCCATGAACAAAGGAGCCTGCTAGGTTACAGTCCATGGGGTCACAAAAGAGTCTGACATGACTTAGTGACTAACCAACAACAACAAGATTACTTATAATACTTAAATGATATAGATGCTATGTAAATGGTTGTAAATACAATGTAAACACTATGCAAATAGTTCCCCCATGATGACAAGTTCAAGTTATGCTTTTTGGAATTTTCTGGAATCATTTCCCCAATATTTTTCATTTGTAGTTGTTTGAATATGCCGTGTGTGACCTTAATGATGCAGCTGGACTATGGTGCCATTCAAGAATATTGGAAGGGAGGAGTTCAGCACACATGTAAGGTACCAATCTTTCTAAATTTGAAATAGTCCTGTTTCAGTCTCCGGGTTGCTGTTGGAGTTCTCTTATTGACATATTGCTCTCTGCTCATCTCTCCTCATTGCCTCTGTGTTCAGGCTTTCGGTGGTAAGGGCTGGAACAGGGCCTCAGCTGGAGAGCTCACAGAGCTGGGACCAGGCCCAATGCCCCATTGCAGCGTTCGCACCTCAACATTCATCGTTTTGCAAATGGGTGTCCAAGGGGCCCGCTACCAAAACCAAATTCTTCCCCATTTCATCGTATATCCAATTTTTCACATCAGATTTTGAGCACTTCATTATTCATTTCTGAGCACTATCATTATCAAGTATCCTTCTTGTCTATTTTTGAGCTAATTGTGTTGTATTACCAAACTTGGGTTTGCTTGCCTGCACGCAGTAAGGTAATCAGCTGACACTAGGTTATGCTACCAGAAGCTGCAGTGTTTATTGCACGATGCCAATCAAGGAGTCTGGGCAACTAGGGCTTAAAAGATCACAACTCCTTGGTGGCTATCAGGGAAAGGTTTTTTAAAGACAAGGTGAAGGAAGGATTAGTGGGGTACATGTCAGCTTGTAGACATTTTTCTGATTGGTTGATGGTGAGATAATCAGGAATCACATCATCAGCCTTCTGGTTCCAATAGATCTGGAGTCTTCCTGCTTGTGGGCAGCACATATTTAATGTACTCCAGCTGATGGGGGTTTCAGTACCTGTAAAACATCTCAAAGAATATGGCTCAGAATATTATCTGTAGCTCTTGAGGAGGAACTAAAGGTCCTTGACTTTGTGTAGTGGATAAATTATTATTATAAGCTATTAATATAATTATATTATAAAATACCATATTATTAATATATGATAATATTAATATATGATCAATTGATTAATGATAATTTTATAATATTATATTATACTATACTATCATAAACTATTATCATTTTGTCTTGTGGAGTGAACTGAAAGATGTTCAGTTGTGTCTGACTCTGCAACCTCAGGGACTGTAGCCCATCAAGCTCCTCTGTCCATGGCAATTCTCCAGTCAAGAATCCTGAAGTTGGTAGCTGTTCCCTTCTGCAGGGGATCTTCCCAACCCAGGGATCAAAACCAGGTCTCCTGCACTGCAGGCAGATTTTTTATCTGAGCCACCAGGGAAATCCAAGAATACTGGCATGGGTAACCTATCCCTTCTCCAGCTGATCTTTCCAACCCAGGAGTCGAACCACGGTCTCCTACGTTGCAGATGGAGCTACCAGGGAAGCCCTGTTTTCCTTTGTTTCTGCATTTTCTCACTTCTCTGATTAAATTTATTCTTTGGAACTTGAGGAAGGCTTAGGATGCCAAATTTTTTCTATAAATAAGAACAAGTGGAGGACTTGGTGGGATGTGGATTATGTCCTGAGAAGGCAACATAGGATCCTGCTTGGTTACAATTGTATACTGTCATATTTACTATATATCTATAATTCATCTCTATATCTGAGAATAAATGTTTTTCAGAATTTAAGCTTTTGCAAAATTGCCCAACCTCTTTCTGACTTATTTTTCATATAATTTTAGAAACAGCTAATCAAGCTTTGCTAAGACACCTGCTGGGATTTTTATTGGCACTGCTTTGAATCAATATATTAATTAGGGGAGAATTTACATGTTTACAATATTGATTTTTCCAAACCTTGAACTTGGAATAGTGTATTTATTTAGGTCTTCTTTAATTAATGTTATTCTCATTTTGTTATTCTTAGGGGAGGACTAAAGTTCCTGCTATGTTAGATTTATTACTATGCATTTTATCTTTCTTATACTATCAAAATATTATCTTTTTTCCTAATTGTTTTTTCTCATATATAGGACTTGGTTCTTATAAATAGCATTGCTAAATTCTGTTATTTTGATTTGTCCAATTATGTTTCGTGTAGAAATACACTTTTATTTATTGCCTTCCAATTCTCTGACTTTTAAACCACATTTTATAGAAAGATCTTTCCTTATTGCACTGACTATGGCTTCCAGTATGATAAAGACAGATCACAATATCATTTTTTAAATACCTGTAACATGTTTTCAGATGAAAATTCCATATTATTATTTTTAATAAATGTTCTCTCATTTTCTTTCTTTCATAGTGGAATTACTCAGAATAGCACACTTATCCCATGTTCCTCACTTTTTAATTATTTTACAACTGAACACATACCAATTTCCTCCCTATTTCTACAATACTGTAAATGCCATCCATCATTCCCTCAAATTATTTAATGTTTACCTCACTCCTCTGTTGTATCTACAGCTCTTTTGAGAGTCTTTCTTTATTGCCTTCTGTGAAGTCACACTTAAAATGTTTACCAAGGTTAATGATTAGAGAGGACTTTTAAAATCAGAAAAGTCTTACTTGTGTCTTTCTATCAAGAGTAACTTATTTCACAAATTTAAATCTCTAAGCCTAATTTCTTTATCTTGATATACTATCTGTTTATAAGAATTTTGTAGGAAAACAATTACATACAAAAGGCCTAGTACATGGCCAGGCACAGAATTAATGAGTGTGTACTTTTTTACTTCTTTCAAGTATCTGCTTCTATTCTTGTATGCCATAAAATTAGTTTTACCACAGGTTTCATTTAGAGCTTTGTTCTCCTTCCAATTACTGATCTTGAGTGATGTGATCTTATTATTATCTGTTAAAATTCAGCTTGAGTTTTACCTCCTTCACTCTTCGCCAGCAAATCTGACTTAAGTTTCATTTCTTCATGTTCTGATGATAGTCTCACATATCACTTGCTGTACTGTAATAACACATACGTCCTATTATTTCTAGCTTATGTGTGCATTTTTTTAAAGGAAATTTGTGTTTCATTTATTTTAGAATTTTGGAGTTGAGGTTTTTTGAAGTCATTCAGTCTTTCATTCATAGATAAATTATTCAGATTATTACTTCTATGTACGTCTGCTTAAATTCATTACAAGGACTTTATTATTATTTACTTTAAGCATATTATGAAATACATTAATTATCTACAAAAGTATCAAGGTAGAATAGATAATGTAAATATAGACTATGGAATTATCATTTATGTATGTTTCCTACTCTATTCATCTCCATTTTTGACAAGAATTCTTCCAAATTTGCTTTTTTAAGCAATACTACATGGAATATTTGCTTCCTCAGACACTGTTGATGAGGATAGGAAATGAGCACTTAATTTTTTTTTTTAATTTTTAATTAGAGGATAATTGCTTCATAGCATTTGGTTGGTTTCTGCCACACAACAACGTGTATCGGCGACAAGTATACATATATCCCCTCCCTCTTAAGCCCCCCTCCCACCCCCTCATCCCACCCATCTAAGGTCATCACAGAGCACCAGGTTGAGGACCCTGAGTGATACAGCAACTTCCAATAGTTTAAGTATTACCTTATATTAAAGAAATTGTCTCTTAAATAAATAGAAAATATACAATCCCACTAGCAGTTTATCGTTACTTTTCTGTTTTTCCACATCCCGGACAATACATGGTATTTTGAGAGTATCTAGTATTTGTTAACCTAATAGGATAAAATATTGCCAGGATTATAGATAAATAAGTATGTTCATTCACCTTTGGTTTTCCCTTGCTTTGATTATCTTTATGATGCTTGGTTTTTGTTGTTTTTTCTCTTTCTGGGCTATATAGTTTTGGAGGGCAGGAGGGTTTATAGTTGCTAGTTTTTAATCTTGTACTTAATTGGCCATTTTTGTCCTATATGTGAATATCTTTTCTGGTTCTTTTTAACACTTTTAGTTTACCCATTATGCTACTGACATCATAGAGACTTTAAAATTTTGAGTTAAAATTTGAGTGAGATTTAGCTAATTTCTCTGTTAAATTTTGAAATTTTTTCATAGTTTCATATAGCATATTGATTTGCTTGTCAGGTTCAATGACATTTGCTTTTGTATAGAGTAATCATTTATTATTGCTGATTCATTTGAATGCTGTGAGTTTCATATTTTGATACAGTTACTCTGCTAAGTACTTCCTAGCTATGGAGGAGTTAATATTATTTTCTTGGATTTTTACCATTATTATGTGACTTTTAAGAAAAGTACGTTTTTTTTTCATTTTCCGTTTTTTTCCCTCAACTTTTTTATTACATTTTTTTGGCTAGAACATCCAGTACAATACTAATTATGAGCTATATTAGTGGGCAAGATGGTATTTTGCTTACAGTAAAAGAATTGGCTATATTTTTCCCTCTCAAGTATGGTATTGCTTTGATTCTTGGCAGAGAGGTTTATCAGGTTGCTAGGATTTATCATAATTGCTACATCTTTATTAGATATATTTTTCTGGATCTACTGAGAGTTTTTCTTTTTGTCTTTAATCAGTTAATATGGTGATTTACAGTGAATTTTTTTTAAAATACCAATCCACTTCCACATCCTTAGGGCAAATTATACTAGATAATGAGTTTAACAACTTTCAGTTTTTATTCTTTGTCCAAATTTGTATAATATATAGGATTACCACAATTCCAGATATTTTTCTAAAATTGCAGTTTAGTAATTCATGGAACACCTGTGTCTTTAGAGAGAAAATTTTTGACTATTTATTTGGTTTGTAAAAGGCATTTCTTTCTCCTGACCACTTGCCCAATCCCCATCTCTTTGAGAGAGATAAGCTTCATCTAAATTATTTCATCTGCTTGATGATTGTTTTTTATAACTTTATTGCTACTTCTGTCTCAGGTATTCCTTTGGGAAAGGTGTGTGGATTCATTACATATTCTAATGTATTGTCTATAGATTATAAGTAAATTCAAGCATGTAACTGCTGATACTTTTTAAGTTGACCTATTGTCATACTTAGACATCTCTCTTAATAGTAAGCTTCCCTAGTGGCTCAGATGGTAAAGAATCTATCTGCAGTTCAGGAGACCTGTATTTGATCCCTGATTCAGGAAGATCCCCTGGAGGGGGAAATGGCAACCCACTCCAGTATCCTTGCCTGGAGAATTCCATGAACAAAGGAGCCTGGCAGGCTATAGTTCATGGGGTCACAAAGAGTCGGACACAGCTGAGTGACTATCATTCACTCTATTTTTCTTGAAATCCTCTTGCACTCTTGGGTATTGTATTAGTTTTCTATTGCTACATAACAAATTGCCATGGATTTACTGGGTTAAAATATTTTATATTTTTAATCTCAGTCTCCATTGGTCAAGGATCCAGGTATAGTTCACCTGGGGCCTCTCTCAGGGCATCTGAAGGCTGCAATCAAGGTGTCTGCAGACGTGCATTCTCCTCAGAGGCTCTACTAGGTAAAGATTAGTTTTCAAGCTTCCTTGGGTGGTTGTCCACAGCCAATTCCTTGTTGATGAAGAACTTACGGTAGGTGTCTTCTCCATTGCCAATTGGATAGCCTCCTTCCTCAGGGAGATTCCTTGTCTTTTCTTTTCTTTTTTTTTTAAACAACTTGAACATCTGGCTTATTCACTCTGCTGCTACTGCTACTGCTGTCTCTTCAGTCGTGTCCGACTCTGGGCAACCCCATCCCTGGGATTCAAATTTGGGGCTTTCCGACATATGCAAAATCATTTTATGTTTCCATTTTCAAGAACTATGTCAAGGCAAGTTTTCCCTATGTTTTATTTCAAGAGTTTTAAAGTTTTAGGACTTTACAGATCCATTTAAAATTAATGTCTATATGCGGGCTTCCCTTGTGGTTCAGCAGGTAAAGAATCTGCATGCAGCGAGGGAGACCTGGTTTCCATCCCTAGGTTTGGGAAGATCCTCTGGAGAAGGGAAAGGCTACCCTCTCCAGTATTCTGACCTGGAGAATTCCATGTATAGTCCATGGGGTCGCAAAGAATTGGACACGATTGAGCAACTTTCATTTCATACATGCTTATAATGTTTTTAATGTTAAAAATGGCAATTCTTAAGGGAAAAATATTGCTATATTGTATAAATACAATGCTTTCTCCTATACACACATTCCTATGATAAAGCTTAATTTATAAATTAGGCACAGTAAGAGATTAACAATGGTAGCTATTATTAAAATAAAGCAATTATAATGATATACTGTAATAAACATTCTGTGAATGTGATGTCTCTCTGTAGTGTTCATGTGCCATTTTCATATTATCTTATTGTATAAATTTAATTCCTTTTCCATCTTAACCTAGTACTTATCATGCACTGTGACCATACCTTTGCAGTTTGAAGTGTGACAGCAAAACTAGCACACATTTCTATTTTCGTTTTTGCAATTTCATGGACAGAAAATTCACTCTTACTGTAAGTCTAAGCGACCTCAACATATCATTTTTTTCTTTCCTTATTAAGAAATTTTAACTTTTAACTTAAAGGAGCTTTAGGCTGTCTTTCCAGCTTCTCTTCAAATATTCAAATTGTTTCCACTACTACTTTAGCATTTGGGGCTATTATTAAGTAAAATAAAGTTAATTGACCACAAGCATTGCAATACTGGGGCAGTCAACCTGATCGTGAAGGCTTCTAGACTACAAGGTGACTAAGGGACATGATACACTGGACCACGGGAAGATTCACATCCATGAAGGGCCTGAGCAGGAGTGCTGGAGATGTCATCCCACTACTCTGAACTGCATGCAGTTTTAAACTTATGAATTTTTCTTTCTAGAATATTCCATTTAATATTTTTGGACCACTGTTGATTGTGTGCAATTGAACCTCAGAAAACAAGACCACAAATAAGCAGGGACTACTGTACTTTCCCTTCAGTTCCCAATCTATGACTAAATACTGTAAAATAGCAGTTATACTTACCTTGTACAGCATAATCTCTTTGCTTGCTTTACATTTTCTCCAGAGCAGTTACCTGTTAATGCTTCTTTGCTGTTGTTCTGTGGGTTAGTTTGCTTCCTCTGAGATACAGACAGCAGGATGAAATTAGTCATTTCTGTAAAGGACAAAGCCTGTGAGGAAAATTAGATCTGGGAAAGTCTGAAAAGTTGTTAGATCCTAATGTTAGTTGGCTCTGGGTATAGGAAAGAGGAAAAGGAGGAAAGAAGGGAGGAGGGAGGGAGATAGGGAGGATGGGAAGGATGAAGTTAACGGTGGAATATTTGAGATTTCTGTACAGACCTAAGAGAATTTGGCTAGGCAACTATAGAGTCCTTGAGCCAAGATGTCCCATGAGAGCAGTATCAAAGTTACTAGGAATGGGTGAGCCTGAGCATCGCAGCCTCACCCAGTCATTGGCAGGAAAATGCACTCAGCATGTCCTCATATATCACAAACCCAGTGATGGATTTCAGAAAGCAACAGCTCCACTGGTTGCCAATTACGCTCCAGGCAAATAGAATCCTGAGTGAGATCTGAGAAGCATATTTCAAAGATGCCACAGACTGTCTCTCTCTATTCAGCACAGGTTTGCTTTTCTATCTGCATCACCTACAACAGTACTTGGGTCATATAGTAGTCAATAAATGCATATAAATAAGTGAATTGTCTGGAAAAAGAATAGATGTTTATATTTCCTGTTGTATCTTCCCGCACATTAACCTTCTGCTAAGTGCTACTGGAAATCTTGCACTAAAGTCTAATGACCTGAGAAGATGCCCGAATCCTCATTCAAACGTCACAGAAGGGCAAGTAAAAACCTTTAAAGGCACCATTTGTCAATGAACCAGAGACGTGCCCTTGTAGTAAGTACACAAATTATCTTATCACTAGTTACTGAAAAGTAATTTCATGGGATTTAAAATGGCCAATGAAACAGGATCAGTATTATTGAGTTTCATAGTGAGGTTTCACAGTGAAGGCTAACAAGTTCACAGTCCTCACGCTGCCTGCATTCTCTTCTGTTAAGTGTAACCATAGTTTCAAACAATTCTATTTCTGAAGTGCAATCTTTGTTTGCTCTGTTATTGAAGAATGTTCAGTTATTCTGAAGATGATAAAAAATAGAATAGTTGAAGCTCATAAGATGTGTTAAGTAAAGAGAGTAAGCGTGTAGCTTGTAAGAAAAGGAATTCATGGGGGGTGTATGAGTAGAAAGTAATGTGAAGTGAAAGAGGATAAATGATCTGTATAAAAGCAAAAAGAATGGCATGAATTGAAAAAGATGAAAAGAACACATAAATATGCATGAGCACAAGCCCTACCACTTACAGTTTAATAGCCAGACACCTACAGGTGACACATCTCATAACTCCATTTGGACTCACGTGTGCTCTACCCAGGAATGCAGTTAATAAGCACAGCTCAACAATTAGACCAGTCAATCCTAAGGGAAAATTAACCCTGAATATTCATTGGAAGTACTGATGCTCAAACTGAAGCTCCAATAATTTGGTCACCTGATGCAAAGGAGCAAGTCTTTGGAAAAGACTCTGATTGAGAAAGATGGAGGGAGAGATTGAGGAAAGATTAAGGGTAGGAGGAGAAAGGGTTGACAGAGGATGAGATGATTGTATGGAATCATTGACTCAATGGACATGAGTTTGAGCAAACTCCAGGAGATAGTGAAGGACAAAACCTGGAGTGCTGCTGTACATGGAGTTGAAAGAGTCAGACATGACTTAGTGACTGAACAATAACAAAGCAAATCATAGAAAACTGTAGTTACCAGCCAGAGGTACTTGTTCTGAATCTCTTCAATAGAGAGAAACATTCAGGTGTCTTCTCTCTACTGAGTCTCCTTTGTTCAAACCTCAATTTAGATTCTCAGAAACATGGTGGCTCAGCAATAAAGAATCTGCCTGCCAAATTAGGAGATGCAGTTTCGATCTCTGTGTTGGGAAGATGACCTGGAGAAGGAAATGACAATCTACTGCAATATTCTTGCCTGGGAAGTCCCATTGACAGAGGAGCCTGGCAGGCTACAGTCCATGGGGTCACAAAGAGTCAGACATGGCTTAGCCACTACACAACAACAACAAGAAACGTCACTATCAAAGAAGAATGTTGTGGCAGAGAAAGTGATGCTGTTATGTAAATTCCTAATGAAACTTTCTATCTTTTATTATTGAAGTAGTTCACTGGCTTGGAGGTAAAAGAGAACACTACATAGATAGTTTCTAGAATAGAGATTCTTGGTTCAAGAAAAATTCATAATGGTAGTGAGTGTGTTAAATGTGAGTAAAAACACTGATTTCCTCAGCAGACAGGTGAACTCTATTGGGCCAAAATGAAACAAACTACTGGGTTAGGCTTTACTATTTGTCCTTCCCTTTATCCAGCTTTCTGCATCCTAAAATAAGGATATAATTGCTGGAGCTTCAACAACTACCATGTAGCCTTGAGGATGGCAGTGATGGTAGGTAGAATGTACCTGCTATCCTCATGTCTTAATGGAGTCATCCTAGTAATTAAAGACCTTTGGGATTAAGCTATACAAGAGAAAACTACTTAGGTATTTAAAACATTAAGATACCTCATGGATTTACGTGTATGTGTTTCCAACCCTAAATGTAATATATTCATCATTTAAAAA
This sequence comes from Muntiacus reevesi, assembly GCF_963930625.1. Taxonomy (NCBI): domain Eukaryota; kingdom Metazoa; phylum Chordata; class Mammalia; order Artiodactyla; family Cervidae; genus Muntiacus; species Muntiacus reevesi. Next base: position 36,600,132 of record NC_089269.1, read on the forward strand.
CTGAAAACATAGACCTATAGTTTTATACTCCTCAAGGACAAAAGCACAATCGTCAAAAAATGGAGAAAATACAAAAGATTTTAAAGGCCCAAAATTATAAAATGTATCATAATCATAAAAGTCCAAAAATGTAAAATATATGGAATATCGTCAGTAGCATATTAGATTCCTTGCCACCTGCACCTGCCATGGTCAAAATCACAAAAGAAAATCTTTAACATACCTCAAAACTTTAGATTGGTCAGAGCTTTTTGTTATCCTAGTCCATGGGCACTCAGTAAAGTTTTATATGGTGAAGTAACTCTGTTTATGGGAAATACCATAAAACTAACTTTAAATGAGTGATGTATTTCCTGGTCAAGTTTTTCTTTCTTTTTTTTTCTGATTCAAACTCATCAAATATAGTACAGGCATATAAACAACAACAACGAAAAAAAAAAAAAAAAACCTGATTGCAAAATCTAATTCTGAAATGAGAAACTTCCTTATAGCCTGGGGTTGCAAATAATTAAGGAAACATCTGATTCCTTGTAAGTGAAAAATTTATTCTTTCTGATTTTCTGTGCATTTGCACATTTGTAGCTCGCTAGTTTCATTTGCAACAGGGATATTGCAAACACATTTCAAGGGTTCCCACTGACTTGAGAAATTCATTGTACCTTAAGGGCTGTCAGAGGAAATTTGCAAATTACTAGTCCAAATTATTTCAAGAAGAAAACATACTGATATGTTCAGGTAATGGAAAGGGGAAAAAAGATTAACATAAGTGTCATACGAAAGTTATTGTGCTGCATAAATCACAGGTAGTCAAAGATGTTTTGTAAGAAAGATGCTGTGCTAAAATGCAAGAAAGAATATCTCTTATACCTCCTTTCTTACTCAACAGAGAATCCCCTTTGATTTTAATATTAAAATATACACTTCCCTTTTTCTATACCACAATAAGACCCTATGCTTTATTCCTTGAAATACTAGTTGGTGAATGAAAAAAAAAATCTTTAATGTAAGTATAGTACCTATGGATATATTTCTATGCACATGACAATTTTAATTAAAATATTCAATGATTCAATAAACCCATAAAATCTATTCAATTAGGCATCCTTGGTAACCACTAATAGCATGGATTAGATTCACTTAACATTTTAAAGAAATGAGCTATGTGATTAATACATTCTTTATAAATCCCTACAGAAATAATACATTTAATTTACCATTAATATGATCACATATAAAATGTAGTCTTCAATACATACAACTGAGAAAGTATATGTTTAAAAAACTGACACCTATTAGGGGAGAAACATGAATTAGTTAGGAAAACATCTGCTATCCTATTTAGGTATCAAAATGACTGGATCTAGGCAAGGTCTGAAAGGCAAGGGTCGAGGCAAAGAATTTCTGTAGGAACTGAAGTGCTTTGCTTATGAAAATAGGAAACTTTCCCTTCATCTCTATTTAATTTACCAGTTTTATTTGGAGAACTTTTGTTAGTGAAATGGCCATGCTGGTAGTAATAATGGGAATGTCTGGGTGGTGGAAATGATTGGAAATGATTGGTAAACACACAATGGTGTGTTTTTGCAGACAGGGACTAGAATGTTGGAGAAGAGTGGAAAGAATTATGGACTGTCAAAATACCTAATTTTATTTTATGTTTTCTATTGTGTTGTAATTCAAATTCCCATCATCCACAATTTCAGTAATGTTCCCACAGAACAAATTCTTGACTATTTATTATATGTTGCAAAGTAAAGGATGTGCCTATTCACCTTTTATGTAATTCATTTTAAAGAATCCATGCAAAGTGGTTGAGTTCCAGATGTAAATAGAAGCAAGTAACACTATACCAATCAAATTGAACAGAAGAAAAGGTATACAGATTTGAGGATGATTTAAACACCATTAAAGATGTTATGGTTGCCAAGTTTCTTTAAATAAGCATAGATGTGGTACTCCTAATAAACATTAATCTCTGAGTCATATGAATTACAAAGAATGTATTATTATCTGAATTACAAAAATACCTTCTAATGGAAATATTCTCAAATCTTCTTTATGTGTGTGTGTATTACAAAATAACCTTGAACTTGGCAAATGCTTGATTAATCCAAAATAAATAGTTTTGAAAGATAATTGTGTTACAGTATTGTGCTGCTTTCTAGCAAACATCAACATGTATGTCTAAAAAATAATAGATTGTGTTAATTGACATTAAAGCAGTTATTTGAGTTTCTTAATATTTGCTGGCCTTCCCCACTAACTCAGTGGTAAAGAATCTGCCTGCAATGCAGAAGATGTGAGTTTGATGCTTGAATTGGGAAGATCCCCTGGAGGAGGTCTTGGCAACCAGCTTCAATATTCCAGTCTGGAGAATCCCATGGACAGAGAAGCCTGGCGGGCTCCAGTCCTTAGGTTCACAAAGAGTCAGACACAGTGAAGAACCATGCATGAATATTTGGTAAGCAAACTTTTTTTTAATTAGGGGAAAAAATTGTCTACATCACTTATTTTCCAGTTCATGGCAATGACAAAAGTGTATAGCAGATTTTATTCTAATATATTTCAAAAAGTTTATAGTAGTGCCCAGAATTGCACTCATCTCACGTGCTAGTAAAGTAATGCTTAAAATTCTCCAAACCAGGCTTCAGCAATATGTGAACCGTTAACTTCCAGATGTTCAAACTGATTTTAGAAAATTCAGAAGAACCAAAGATCAAATTGCTAACATCCCCTGGATCATCAAAAAAGTAAGAGAGTTCCAGAAAAACATCTATTTCTTCTTTATTGACTAAGCCAAGGCCTTTGACTGTGTGGATCACAATAAACTGTGGAACATTCTGAAAGAGATGGGAATACCAGACCACCTGACCTGCCTCTTGAGAAATCTGTATGCAGGTCAGGAAGCAACAGTTAGAACAGGGCATGGAACAGACTGGTTTCAAATAGGAAAAGGAGTTTGTCAAGGCTGTATATTGTCACCCTACTTATTTAACTTATATGCAGAGTACATCATGAGAAATGCTAGGCTGGACGAAGCGCAAACTGGGATCAAGATTGCTGGGAGAAATATCAATAACCTCATATATACAGATGACACCACTCTTTTTTTTCCCCCCAATGTATTTTTATTAATTGGAGGCTAATTACTTTACAATATTATAGTGGTTTTGCCATACATTGACATGAATCAGCCATGGATTTACATGTGTTCCTCATTCCAATTCCCCCTCCCGCCTCCCTCCCCATCCCATCCCTCTGGGTCTTCCCAGTGCACCAGCCCTGAGCACTTGTCTCATGCATCCAACCTGGGCTGGTGATCTGTTTCACCCTTGATAATACACTTGTTTCAATGCTATTCTCTCAGAACATCCCACCCTCTCCTTCTCCCACAGAGTCCAAAATTCTGTTCTGTACATTTGTGTCTCTCTTTCTGTTTTGCATATGGAGTTATCGTTACCATCTTTTAAAATTCCATATATATGCATTAGTATACTGTATTGGTCTTTATCTTTCTGGCTTACTTCACTCTGTATAATGGGCTCCAGTTTCATCGATCTCATTAGAACTGATTCAAATGAATTCTTTTTAACAGCTGAGTAATATTCCATGGTGTATATGTACCACAGCTTCCTTATCCATTCGTCTACTGATGGGCATCTAGGCTGCTTCCATGTCCTGGCTATTATAAACAGTGCTGTGATGAACATTGGGGTGCACGTGTCTCTTTCAGATCTAGTTTCCTCGGTGTGTATGCCAATGAGTGGTATTGCTGGGTCATATGGCAGTTCTATTTCCAGTTTTTTAAGGAATCTCCACACTCTTCTCCATAGTGACTGTCCTAGTTTGCATTCCCACCAACAGTGTAAGAGGGTTCCCTTTTCTCCACACCCTCTCCAGCATTTATTGCTTGTAGACTTTTGGAGAGCAGCCATCCTGACTGGCGTGTAATGGTACCTCGTTGTGGTTTTGATTTGCATTTCTCTGATAATGAGTGATGTTGAGCATCTTTTCATGTGTTTGTTAGCCATCTATATGTCTTCTTTGGAGAAATGTCTGTTTAGTTCTTTGGCCCATTTTTTGATTGGGTCATTTATTTTTCTGGAATTGAGCTGCAGTAGCTGCTTATATATTTTTGAGATTAATCCTTAGTCTGTTGCTCCGTTTGCTATTATAGTCTCCCATTCTGAAGACTGTCTTTTCACCTTGCTTATAGTTTCCTTTGTTGTGCAAAATAGATTCAATGCAATCCCTATCAAGCTATCAATGGTATTTTTCACAGAACTAGAACAAATAATTTCACAATTTGTATGGAAATAATAAAACCTCGAATAGCCAAAGCTATCTTGAGAAAAAAGAATGGAACTGGAGGAATCAACCTGCTTGACTTCAGGCTGTACTACAAAGCCACAGTCATCAAGACAGTATGATACTGGCACAAGGACAGAAATATAGATCAATGGAACAGAATTGAAAGCCCAGAGATAAATCCACGTACATATGGACACCTTATCTTCGACAAAGGAGGCAAGGATATACAATGGAAAAGTGGTGCTGGGAAAACTGGTCAAACACTTGTAAAAGAATGAAACTAGAACAACTTCTAACACCATACACAAAAATAAACTAAAAATAGATTAAAGATCTAAATGTAAGACCAGAAACTATAAAACTCCTAGAAGAGAACATAGGCAAAACACTCTCCGACATAAATCACAGCAGGATCCTCTGTGACCCACCTCTCAGAATATTGGAAATAAAAGCAAAAATAAACAAATGGGACCTAATTAAAGGTGACACCACTCTTATGGCAGAAAGTGAAGAACTAAAGAACCTCTTGATAAAGGTGAAAGAGGAGAGTGAAAAAGTTGGCTTAAAGCACAACATTCAGAAAACTAAGATCATGACATCTGGTCCCATCACTTCATGGCAAATAGATGGGGAAACAGTGGCTTACTATTTTCCTGGGCTCCAAAATCACTACAGATGGTGATTACAGCCATGAAACTAAAAGATGCTTACTCCTTGGAAGAAAAGTTATAACCAACCTAGACAGCATATTGAAAACAAGAGACATTAGTTTGTCAATGAAAATACATCTAGTCAATGCTATGGTTTTTCCAGTGGTCGTGTATGGATGTAAGAGTTAGACTATAAAGAAAGCTGAGTATCAAAGAAATGATGCTTTTGAACTGTGGTGTTGGGGAAGACTCTTGAGAGTCCCTTGAACTGCAAGGAGATCCAACCAGTCCATCCTAAAGGAAATCAGTCCTGAATATTTATTGGAAGGACTGATGCTGAAGCTGAAACTGCAATACTTGGGTCACTCGATGCGAAGAACTGACTCATTTGAAAAGACCCTGATGCTGGGAAAGATTGAAGGAAGGAGGAGAAGGGGACGACAGAGGATGAGATGGTTGTATGGCATCACCAACTCAATGGACATGGGTTTGGGTGAACTCCGGGAGTTGGTGATGGACAGGGAGGCCTTGTGTGCTGCAGTTCATGGGGTCGCAAAAAGTCAGACACGACTGAGCGACTAAACTGAACTGAAGTTTATGTGATAATTTAGTTTTATCTGATTAAATCTTGATGAGGAATGCTGAATAACTTTAAGTAGATACTTAAAATGATCTTATGGAAAATCTTTTCATAGGCAGGTCTTTCTGAGTCACATTTGTTGAAAATAACTTTAATAGTTCTTTTGTGGAATATTGTTTGCATTAGATGAAAGTTTCTCGTAACCTGTGCTCTTAATAATTTTTAAGCAAAGAACACCGGCAAAGTAATATCTATTGAAATGTTCTTAATTTCTTTTGATCAGTAATATTGTTTCAATGGTTAAAATAAATACTGAACACATTTCAAATAGAACAAAACAGCACATTAGAACATAATCAATCTAAATAATACCTAAAAAATATCAAATATTAATTGAGCAAATATATTTTGCTCTTGGGGTTATTGTTTTGTTTTCAGAAATTGCTGGATAAAATGCTTGAGACAATTTTTTATAGTTTTTAAATGAGCAATGTAATATTGTTTCAATTTCCTTGTTAGTTTGCATTAATAAGCTTCCATATACAAAGGGCACTCATAAGTGCTATATAGTCATATTGACCTAATTATGTTTTAGTTTTTGTATCTTTATACCTATTTACACCCTTCACTTATTTCACTCATCCCCTACTTCCCACTTCAGGCAATCAGTAATCTGCTCTGTACATCCATAAGCAGATTTGTCTGTTTTTCAGAATCCACATATAAGTGAGATATTATATTATTGATGTTTTCTCTCTGAGCAGTTTCACTTAGCATATGTACTTGAGTTCAATCCCTGCTGCTGTAAATGGCATGATTTCATTCTTTTTCATGGCCAAATAATATTTCATTATACATACATACATATACATATACATATATATATATATATATATATATATATATATATAACATTTTCTTTATCCATTTATCAATCAATGGGCATTTAAGTTCTTTTCATACCTTAGCCATTGTAAATAATGTTGCAGGTTATATAGAGGTGCATGTATCTTTTCTAAGTAGTGTTTTTGTTTTCTTTGGATAAATATCCAGAGTGAAATTCCTGAATCATATGGCAGTTCTATTTTAAATCTTTTAAGGAACTTCCATAGTTTTTCAGAGTGGCTGCAGCAGTTTACATTCCCCACCAACAGTTCACAAATTCCCTTTTCTCCCCATTCTTGACAACACTTGTTACTTCTTATCTTTTCAGTAATAGTCACTCTAACAGGTGTGAGGCAATATTTTACTGTGGTTTTGATTTGTGTTTCCCTGATGACTAGTGACGCTGAACATCTTTTCATGTACCTCTTGGCCATCTATATGTCTTTGAAAAAATGTCTCCATATCTTCTTGAAAGTACCAAATTACCGCAAGTGATGCTACTATGATACTTAGTTGATATATATATATATATATATATATATATCAAGCTATTATAAAAACTCTATTGGATCTTATATAATCACTCTAGAAAGTCACTTTAACACGAAAGAATAAAAAAAATTATCTGTGGAGGAGAGAGGTCATATATAAGTCATGCAGTGGTTGTGAAAGGAGTTGCAAAAAGGAATTCTAAATGAATGCTGCATTATGACAAAGCAAAAATGTGAGAGTCTCACATCATGGGAGAAATGAGACTTGAGTTCTAGTTGTGGCCCATGGTTCAAGATGCATGCACTTAGTAATTTACTTAAACTTCTTAAACTTCAGAATCCTTATACTTATGCTATTTGATCTTTTTAATATCTGCATATAAGAAAAATCACATCTCTTTATTTATCCAAATAAAATTATAATTAGGCTTTAAACTTCTTATCTACTAGTTTGGTAGAAGGTCTACAATTAGGCACCTTTTAAAACTTCCCCTCTTTGGAATAAGATTTAAGTCTAATTTCTTCTTCTGTCCTTATTGATATACTATATTAATTAAGTTGTTTAAATTCTTAAGTCTCAGTTATGTTATCTAGAAAATGGAGATAGCAATACCTGCCTCTTAGGTTAGTGTGTGTGTGTGTGTGTGTGTGAGAGAGAGAGAGAGAGAGAGAGAGACTTTACATATGGAGTGGAAAAAAATGAACTACTTATGTAGTTTCTGTTATATGGTAAATGTTTGACATATTTTAATTAAATTTTTGGAGAGTAAAGTTTTTATTGTATCATTTCAATAAGAAAGATTTTTTTTTTCTAATTTATTCCCAACCTGAGGCTTGGGAAAAAAATCACTGAAAGTTTTATTTAATAAAGTACTTTTTCTCTCCATTTTCTTCATTAAGGAGATTGATTTTATTATAATATAAAAGCAAGATATTGGATCTTTCATTTTTCTTTAAAAGGCCAGAAAAAAACTTCTATATTATCTCAGATGAGTTAACTTGTCTATAAATTATCCAAATGTGTAACAATCTTGACATTTCAAAAGAGAACATCATACAATTTTGAGTCATATTTGTATATTTATTGCTATTTTAAATAATTGTTCTTTGATTTGTGCTGTTAAAATAACACAAATTTTGTGTTATACCAGACTTTTATTTCCTGGTGATCTGCTTTCATAAACCAAGAGTTCTATGACCTTGGTAAAACACTTACCACAGTGTGGCTATCAGAATTCCAGTAGGGCTTTCAAGAAACATCAGACAGATTCCCTCTATGAAGGAAGCCATAAAATTCCTCCAGTCCATTTCCTCCTACCCTTTCCTGGTCCTGTGTACTTCAATGTTAGTCACTGAATCATGAATTAAGTGGTCTTTTTTAAAATGAAGCTTGGCCATCCATATGCTCTCTCAAATAGACAGGGAAGACATGATTTCTCTTATTGTAGTTAGTATGCCCTGTTAAGATGTCAAATGACCGTTGGTAGTCATTTGAGCTGTATTCAAGAAGAAAAGGAAACTGGTTGGAAAATAGGATAAGGAGAGGGTTGGAGCAGGAATTCAGAGAGCAGCAGCAGGTTATTAGTCTTGTGGTTCCAGAAAAGGAAAAAAAAAATGATAGCGATAGGAAATGATGGCTAATCAGAGTACATTTAGGGGTTATGTTTTGAGAAATGATCACAAAATATTTGATATTCTTCTCACTGAGAGATTCAATGTCCCCTCCCACTGGACCTCGGTCAACTTTAAATTGCTATGATTGTAGTAGGACATGGCAGAAGTGATGCCGTGTGATCTCAGAAGACAGGTAATGGAAGGCAAGGCAAGTTTTTCCTTAGCCACTGGAATATTCAAATTGAGAGCCACGAGATATCATGTAATAATCTGAGTATCCTAAGACCACCATGCCATGAAGATCCAGACACCAGTTGGCCAACTCTAGGTTCTCTGGTTGACAGCTTTTGTCTTTCGGTCTTTCCAACTCGGGTGCCAGATAGATGAGTAAGGCGCCTCCAGTTAACACAAAACTCCAGCCCTTGTTTTACACCTAGTCTTCAAGATTTATGAGTTGAAGGCCCAGACACTATGGAGCAAGGGCAATTGACCTCTTCTATACAGTGTCCACATTTCTTATCTAGAATTGAGGAATGTTTTTAAAAAAAGAAAAGATAGCAATAGTTTTAAAGCACTAAATTATGGAGTAGGGCTTCCCTGGTGACTCAGATGGTAAAGAATTTGCCTGCAATGCGAGAGACCTGGGTTCTATCCCTGGGTCATGAAGAGCCCCTGGAAAAGGGAATGGCTACCCATTAGAGTATTCTTGACTGATGAATTCAGTAGACAGAGGATCCTGGTGGGCTAAAATCCATGGGGTCACAAATAGCTGGACATGACTGAGCAACTAACATATTATGGAGCAGTTGCTTCTGTGGATATTAGTTACTTTGAAATAATCAGTTAATAGTTTCATTAGAAAGTATGTATACCTATTTTAGAATCACAACTCTCTACAAGCTTACAGATTATGTATAACTTTCTAAATTGAGTTTCTACAGGAAGAATTTCCTCTAACATGTTTTATATTGCTGTCTGCTATTGATGAATTCTCTTTGTATTTATTTTGTATGTGAAATATTTCATTTGCTTTCATTATTGGAAAAATATTTTAGCTGATATAGAATTTTGTATTTTCTTTGTTCATTTGTTTTCCATACTTTTAAAGAATTGCTTCATTGTCCTCTGGCATGCATAATGTTTGATAAGAGGTTGGCTATGATTCTTTTTTGAAATTCCTACATGTGATGTGCCATTTTTCTGTGGTTGCTTTTAATACTTTTTTTTGGTACTGTTTTTCAGAAATCTGATTATGATGGTTATTGTAGTTGCTCTATTCATATTTCTTCTGCTTGAAAATCATTGAGATTTTGGATATGTAATAAAAGTTAAGATTTTTCTATTTATTGCTATCATTCAGAAATATGTTTATGCTATACCTGAGTGTTTTTCACTCATGCTAATTTTGTCTTTGTTGAGGGGTTTACATTTTTTGTTAGGTGTGATATTATATATTTTCCCTCAAAACTGGAAAAAAAGTTTGGCTGTTATTCTTCAAATATACTTTCTTTCTACTCTTATTTTCTACATCTCACTTATAAATGAACTCCCTTGGTTTTGTCCAACTGGCCATTTAGTGTAAGGATTTGGATTAACTGGGCTAGGAGGTGGGCAGTATTTAATGTGTACTTTATCTGTAGCCGTCAGAGATACCAAATCCCTGCAATGGCAACCCCTGTGTTTCCTTTGCCTTTGGTCGTGACTGAGCGCCCCACCCTGGTGACAGTCCGTGTCCTGCAGCTCTTTGAGCTGCAATCCATGGTTATCGCTCAGTCCATCCTTATCCTCACCATAGTTTGTGTCCTATAATGTCACCAGAGCCACTGAATGGCCTAACGCTGAACTACTGCCGTGAGGGGGCATGCAGACTCAGGGTCCTACGAGTCCGCTCAGAACCTTTCACCAACTGAAATGCTCTTTGGGCTATAATAGGTCCATTTGCCAACGTCCTTAAAACCAAGCAAGTCCCCAAACACGGGAAGCTTGCTCTTTTGCATAATCCCTTTCCTCGACAACATTTAGCAGACATTTCTGAGCAGTTTTGTGCAGCCTCTGGTCTGCAGAAACGGCCTCACCTGTAAGTTTAGCAGTTTTATGCCACATTGCCTTCTGAAGCACATGAGCCAGCAGGCACCAGCCAAGAGAGCTTTCACACTTTCCTGACCCCGGGTAACATGACCCTAAATTTCTTTAGCTTTCAGTCACACAACACCGCTGTCCACTATGCTTTTCCTTTTACTGCTTTTTTTTTTTTTCTTATGAATCCAAATTTTTAGGCGCATTTTGATATTTCTAATAGTTTTATCACACACTATAGATGTTACTTCATCACTTTCCAGAGCAGCCTTATATACAGATGGGTGAAATTCCTCCTCCATTTTATGAAGGTAAGTGAAGTTCATTTACATTGAACTCAGAGTGAACAGACGCTGTAACTCATGCCTGGATGAAGCTGCTCTAGCTCACATCTTTTGTTAGAAAGGCACATCACATTCTTCTTGCTCTAGAAACACTAGACGGCACTTCAGCACTTCTCTTGGGGTCCATTTGAAACAGCAGCGTCACCAAAATCAGCATTTTTTTTTAATATAGCACTAAATAGACCCTGAAGAAGGGCATGTTTCCAATATGAGAGCTGAAACAAGAAGGCGGAGCATCCCCTGATTCCATCTCAGCTGGGGCATGCATATCAGGAAACTGAAAATTTTCACCACTCTGTCCTTATCAGCAAGTGATTGCAGAATCACTACAAGTGTTGATTTGTGGTTACAAATACATTTTAAGAAGTAGGTGAATTCACAAATACACAATCTGCAAATGAGAAGAATTGACTATATTTCACTTTGCTGCTGCTGATACAGTGTAAGATGTGTGAGAGGAGAGTCTAACCATCAAATTTGTCTGTTGATAGACCTGCATCTCTGTGGTGTGGCCTTCACCATCTTTCTCTCCAGCAGTATAGATGTTTTCACACTTGAGGTAAGAGAGGAGGGTAAAAGGGAGAGCTCTTCCCTCAGTGGGAAATGACCCTGCTAACAACTTTTCCTACTGAAGAGTAGGTTTCTGATAGGAAGAAATATATGAAAGAATTTTAAAATGATGATTCCCTCTGCCAGAACAAAGAGGGACTCTTTCTAGGATCTTCATTTTAAAAACCTGGTGGAATTTGTCAACTAAAAAATGGTCAGTCTGAAAGTAGAGAGTTACTGCATTCAGTGGGAATTATGAGGACTTTGAGCCTAGGGGACAGTATCTCAAATGACCCTGAGAGACTGCTCCAAGCAGATGGGGAAAGGATTCAGGATAAAAAGAAGTTTGTAAATGGCTGGAGAAAGGAAAGGGAAGGCAGTCTGTTAATTAAGGGAAATGGCACCCCCACTCCAGTACTCTTGCCTGGAAAATCCCATATAGAGAGGAGAGAGACTTCACTTTCACTTTTCACTTTCATGCATTGGAGAAGGAAATGGCAACCCACTCCAGTGTTCTTACCTAGAGAATCCCAGGGACGGGGGAGCCTGGTGGGCTGCCGTCTATGGGGTCATACAGAGTCGGTCACGACTGAAGCGACTTAGCAGCAGCAGCAGATATCTCAAGGAATTTAGTGCTTTTCTATGAATGGGAAGATGCAAGCATCTGGGCTCACTGAATTCATTCCTTTCACGTGCATCACAACTATCTGGAGCCAGATCCTGCTTCTTGATTGTTCACATCCTTTGTTGTTGTTGTTAAGTCGCTCAGTTCAGTTCAGTTCAATTCTGTCGCTCAGTCATGTCTGACTCTTTGTGACCCTATGAACCACAGTATGCCAGGCCTCCCTGTCCATCACCAATTCCCGGAGTCCACCCAAACCCATGTCCATTGAGTCAGTGATGCCATGCAACCAGCTCATCCTTTGTCATCCCCGTGTTCTGCCTTCAATCTTTCCCAGCATCAGGGTCTCTTCCAACGAGTCAGCTCTCTGCATCAGGTGGCCAAAGTATTGGAGTTACAGCTTCAACATCAGTCCTACCAATGAACACACAGGACTGATCTCCTTTAGGAAGAACTGGTCGGATCTCCTTGCAGTCCAAGGGACTCTGAAGAGTCTTCTCCAACACCACATTTTGAAAGCATCAATCCTACAACACTCAGCCTTCTTCATGGTCCAACTCTCACATCCATACATGACTATTGGAAAAATCATAGCTTTGACTATATAAACTTTTTCAGCAAACTGATGTCTTTGCTTTTTAGTATGCTGTCTAGGTTTGTCATAGCTTTTCTTCAAAGGGGCAAATGTTTTTTTTTTAGTTTTGCATCCTTAATTCCTCCTGCACCATAAGGAATGGTGGATGTGGCAGATGGCTGCCTCTTGGACTTTCTTGCTTTCCCGATCTTCTCATGGCACTTACCTGGGCTAATGGCTACCCCAATAGCCATTGGTGTTTCCCTGGGTTCATAAATTTACATTTGAAAGGCAGGAATCCCTGATGACTCTATCACTCTTGTTTACAGATATAGCCAGAAATATTTCATTTCACAGATTCCTGGAAGTAAAGCTCATGAAAGTGTTGGGACATTGGTGACAGTTAAACTTATGTATCAACTCAACTGGCCACAGAGTGCTCAGATTAAACATTATTTGTGAATGTGTTTGTGAGGATGTTTCTGAATGAGACTGGCATTTGCATCAGTGGGCTCACTAAAGTAGATTTGTAGTGGGGTGGGTACAATTCCTTCATTTCTCATATTATGATACATGCATACTTGGACCTTTATAACCCCATGAGGTCCCCACTGCCCCCCCCCCACGCTGCAGGAAGGGACCCCCTTTTAAGCCCTCACACCCTTGAGAAGGACTGCAGTGCCTGTCAGGCCACCAGAATAGCATCTGTATGACACTCTAACAGAAGCAGGCCAGGGACACTGAAATCACCTTTATGAAAGATCCTGTGGCGTCATTGGGACACAGGACACCAATTCCAGCCTGAGAGGAAATACATATTCTCAGCTCTGGTGCTCATCCGTCCCCAGGTCATGAACCAAAGCCACCCTGGAACATTGTCCTGGACGGGGCCAGCGTAACCGAGAGGCCAGAGGTCCTCAGAGGCCAATGGATGCCATTCAAAGCTGCCTTTGCACTTGCTCATCACCACAGGCGTTGGACACAAGGAAATCACAGAAGACACGTGAGGTCCCCACATGCAGAGAAGACCTCCCGTTTCCTGTCACTGCCCACAGACTGCTTGTGTGAACCCCAGCTCCTGGGGGCTCTGGCAACAGAGGCATGGCTGGACTCAAGGGTTAAGGACCACAAGATGTGGGTACCCAAGGGTGGTTCTTGCCTCTCTCTGGCCAAGATTTTAGCACAGAACCCTTCCTTGCCTGTCCTCTGGGTTTGCAGTCAGCTAAGTCAAGATGCAGACTGTGGGATGCATGTGACAATTCTGGGAGAACAGCTGAAGAATTCAATAGAGGGTACATTCTTCTGGAGACTTCTCTCAAGGGCCTGCTTGCTCCTCAAGCCCTTCTTCTGTGTGCCCAGCGCAGCCTTTGCTTAGCACAGGTCTTTGCTGCACAGGCCCATCACCTCACGGCTGCAGACTGGACTGAGGGCTGTGGGGGACGGAGGGGGCCGAGATCAGAGGCCCTTGTTGTGGCCTCCACATGGCTCAGGCCTCCAGCTGGGGGTGCACAGGCAGCGTGGTCCTTCCTAGAGATGTCCCCAGCATCCAGGGAGCACAGGGCAGAGCCAGAGACCTGGGAGCCTGCAGGACTCTCACATACGGGCCCAGTTTGCCTGCCCTGTCTCAGAAATTCATACCTGATGCTGGGAAATACTGAGGGCAGCAGGAGAAGGAAGCGACAGAGGATGAGATAGTTGGATAGCATCACCAACTCAACGGACATGAGTTTGAGCAAACTCCAGGAGACAGTGAAGGACAGGGTAGCCTGCTGTGCTGCAGTCCATGGGTCATGAAGAGTCAGACACAAGTTAGTGACTAAAGAACAGTAACTCCTCCCCACTACACACATATATATGAGGATCTGTTACTGTGGAAGTATTTAAACTGAAGAGGTTAACCACAGCCTACAGGCATGGCAGAATAAGTATAACAACCATGACAGTGCTTATAAGAACATTCTAAATTTAATAATACAAACAGGAAAACTTTACAAATGGATTTGCTATGATAAAAGAGGTATACATCATAGTTAACTTAATTTGTGGAAAATAATGATTCATAACCAAGGATGAATAATAGATAAGGGAATGTATTAATGACTTAAAATCACAATATGTTTTTCACAACATTCCAGCAACCTTCATCTGAGCATAATAGCAGATGGTTATCTATTCATAAATGACAGATCCTTAGTGAGAGAGAGTAAAATTTGATTTAGTAAGACTTTAAAGAATATAATTATAATGAGTGAACTTATCTCACATATGATTTCTACTTCCCTGTATACCAAGAGAAGTTAATTATTTTAAATTCACATAATGAATACTATGAAATATATTAATGCATGTAAATTTGTGCAGCCACTTTGAAAACTGTCACTGAATAAACTGAAAATAAATATTTTTCTGAATCCTTCAGAGAATTGAGTTTCAGGACAAACAACTACCACAAAATCTGGTTTTCCAGGTTTGGAGCATTCAGAGAAACACCGTCAAGATCCAATTGCCTGGAGAAAGAGCTGCTGAATACTTAAGTCAGAGGAATACGTAAATGATAATTTTAATACATTTATTGAAAATGAACTATGAGCTGGCTTGAAAATGAGAATCACCTAATGGCCACAATCTTAGGATGCTGTATTTGTCACAATTCTCCAGAGAAATTGAATCAATAGACACATTTTAAGAAAAGACTAAGTATAATTGACTCATGAAATTACAGAGGCAGAGGAATCCTACAACGTGCCACCTGTAAGCTGAAGACCCAGAAAGATGGTACTGTAATACAGTCCAAATTGAGGAACAAGGAGTACCTAGGGCAAAAGATCAATGTCCTAGTTCAAGCAATTAGGCAGGGAGATAAAGGGGGCTAATTCCACTACATATGTATATGTGTACACACACACACATGTGCGTGTGTGTGTGCTAATTCACTTCAGGCCTTTCCAACTCTTTGTCACCCTGTGGACTGTGGCCCTCCAGGCTCATCTGTCCATGGATTTCTCCAGGCAAGAATACTGGAGTGAGTTCCCATGCCCTCCTCCAGGGGATCTTCCCAGCCCAGGGATCAGACCCACATCTCCTGTGTCTCCTACATTTCAGGCAGATTATCAGGGAAGCCCATAAATATATGTACACACATATATGTATTTGTATATCTGAATTAAATTCACCCATTCCAGTCCATTTTA
Organism: Muntiacus reevesi; assembly: GCF_963930625.1. Classification (NCBI taxonomy): domain Eukaryota; kingdom Metazoa; phylum Chordata; class Mammalia; order Artiodactyla; family Cervidae; genus Muntiacus; species Muntiacus reevesi. The sequence continues at coordinate 36,616,019 of NC_089269.1, forward strand.
GTTCACTGATTCCTAAATTGTCAATGTTCACTCTTGCCATCTCCTGTTAGACCAGTTCCAATTTGCCATGATTCATGGACCTAACATTCCAGTTTCCTATGCAATATTGCTATTTACAGCATCAGACTTCACTTCCATCACCAGTCACATCCACAACTGGGTGTTATTTTTGTTTTGGCTCCATCTCTTCATTCTTTCTAGAAGAAAAGCTATGACCAACCTAGACAGCATATTAAAAAACAGAGACATTACATTGCCAACAAAGGTCTGTCTAGTCAAAGTTATGGTTTTTTCCAGTAGTCGTGTATGGATGTGACACTTGGACTATAAAGAAAGCTGAGCACCAAAGAATTGATGCTTTTGAACTTTGGTGTTGGAGAAGACTCTTGAGAGTTCCTTGGACTGCAAGGACATCCAATCAGTTCATTCTAAAGGAAATCAGTCCTGAATATTCATTGAAAGGAATGATGCTGAAGATGAAATACGAATAATTTGGCCACCTAATATGACAAACTGACTCATTGGAAAAGACCCTGATGCTGGGAAAGATTAACAGAAGGAGGAGAAGGGGACGACAGAGGATGAAATCATTGGATGGCATCACGGACTTGATGGACATTAGTGTGAGATCTGGGAGTTGGTGATGGACAGGGAAGCCTAGCATGCTGCAGTCCATGGGGTCTCAAAGCATCAACTTCAACTGAGTGACTGAACTGAACTGATATTTGTATACACACACACACACACACACACACACACACACATATTTCTATGATGGTCAATAATTATGTGACGATCCTACAAGTACATTCTCCAACAGACTTCACATACTCAGTCATTGAGTGTCATACAGTAGTTAGCTATAGAATATGAACTATATTGATAGTAAGATTTCTCTGATGAAAAGGGTCATGATAAAAGTGCATTTACATGCCTAATTAAAAGCCAGTCAACCTAAGGTTTTTGCATGACCTTTGTTCTAATGAACACTATGTATGCATACATGTTTCTTTCAGTTCAGTTCAGTTCAGTCGCTCAGTTGTATCCGACTCTTTGCGACCCCATGAATCGCAGCACACCAGGCCTCCCTGTCCATCACCAACTCCTGGAGTTTACTCAAACCCATGTCCATCGAGTCGGTGATGCCATCCAACCATCTCATCCTCTGTCGTCCCCTTCTCCTCCTGCCCTCAATCCATCCCAGCATCAGGGTCTTTTCTAATGAGTCAACTCTTCGCATGAAGTGGCCAAAGTACTGGAGTTTCAGCTTCAGCATCAGTCCTTCCAATGAACACCCAGGACTGATCTCTTTTAGGATGGACTGGTTGGATCTCCTTGCAGTCCAAGGGACTCTCAAGAGTCTTCTCCAACACCACAGTTCAAAAGCATCAATTTTTCGGCGCTCAGCTTTCATCATAGTCCAACTCTCACATCCATACATGACCACTGGGAAAACCATAGCCTTGACCAGACGGACCTTTTTTGGCAAAGTAATGTCTCTGCTTTTTAATATGCTATCTAGGTTGGTCATAATAGAATGAGTTTATTTTTATGTTTCAAATTTTGGTATTTGTGGAATGGAAATAAATGCAAAAAACATTGCATTACATGGATCATGTAGATTAATTACAATTAAATACATATGATTAGCACATTAGTTTGGCAACAGTTCAAAAGCTTGAAAACACCTTTGGTTGTCAATGTTATGAGGAAGCAGACACTTTGATGAATTACCTATGGTAATGTAAAGTGATCAAATCTCTTTGGAGGGGAATTAGGCAGTATATTTAGTAGCAATGGCTTTACCCTATGACACAGCAATCTTATTTCTATAAACCATGATAATCTCAGAATTTACAAAATTTATATGTATGATCTGATTAACTGTGCTGTTATTTATTGTTGCATAACACAGATAAAAGAAATGCCTTACTTGCTCATATAGAAAACTGGTTAAGTAAATTATAGTTGAGAAAACTGTGAACAGATATGGAGTGACTTTTAGGATATTTTGAGTAAAATGGTGAAAAAGAAACACAGTGTGAATAGTTTTGTACTTTTGAGTAATTGTGAAAAATAGAAAACAATAATCAGGAACATGAGCAATATGTGGAGGAGTGGATGAGTGGGAGTAGAGAGGATGGCATGAAAGAGGGCATGACAATTTTCTCAATATATATATATATAATTTTATAATTTTACCTTTTTTTAACCATGCTTATGTGTCATATATTCAAAAATGAAATATAACAAAGATGGAGAGAAATATTGCTCAAATTGCTTACAGACAGATAGATTTACTATGCTATAAATAAAAAAGCATCTAAAGCATCTAAATTAATTTAAATTCAATATTTTGCTTACATATCCTTGGTCAAATAAAATAAAAGAGATGCTATATTAATTTTGAGTTCTCCTTAGTATCTCTGTTATAGTGATATGGGCATAGATATCCTGAAACTATTTTTATGGTCATGTATTGTTGAACTCACAAATGATTAAATTGATATTGTAGGGCCAGTGTTTCTGCAATCAAAAAGAGGACACACAAATGAAAAGTGGAGGGAGGCAAGGAAAAACAATATCTTGTTGAATTGTAATAATACTATGCATATATACAAATATGTAAAAGCAAAAGAGAGAAAGCAAGTGTGACAAAGTGTGTTATTTGGTGAATCTAGACAAAGGATATTGAATAGTATGTGGTATTTTTTCTCTACGTGCCCATCAGTATTATCTATTTCAATCTATTACCTATGTGCTTATATATTATATATATTATAGATAGGTGTAGATGAATAGAGTTATACATACATGAAATGATGTTGTGTTAGTAAACTCCATATGCATGCATGCTTACTCAGTTGCTTAGGCTTGTCTGGCTCTTTGCAACCACAAGGACTCTAGCCTGCTAGGCTCCTCTGTTCATGGAATTTTCCAGTCAAGAATACAGGCGTGAGTTGCCATTTCCTCCTCCAGGGGATCTTTCTGATCCAGGGGTCGAATCCACATCTCCTGCGGTTCCTGTATTCACAGGAATATTCTTTACCACTAATCCAACTGGGAAGCCCCAAACTCTATATACACTCACAAATTTAACAAGACAATAATCAACAACCCCCAAAAGCCTGGATCTTTAGCTGCTACCAATATCTACAGTGTAAATACTATCACAGTGGCAGATATAGCCATCAAAATGACATAAAGCTGATACATTTCCTAAAAGTGTAACAATTTGTTGCAGGAAGCACAATTCAGAGACAACTGCCTGATTTTCTGGTAGCAATGACCTTCATAATTCCTAGTACCTTAATAATTTTAATGATTTTTAAAGATTTTAATCTTGTAATCAGAATGTTTATATGATACAGTTAAATTTAAGATAAAGAGATTATCTGTGGATCTGGCCTAAGCACATGAGCCTTTCAAAAGTAGAGTCTTCTTCTTAAAGAAGAAAAGGGCATCCCAGGTGTTAAAGAACCTGCCTGCCAATGCAGGATTCGTAAGGGACAAGGGTTCAATCCTTGAATCAGGAAGAACACCTGGAGAAGGAAATGGCAACTCACTCCAGTATTCTTGCCTGAAAACCCCATGGACAGAGGAGCCTGGAGGGCTACACCCCATAGGGTCTCAAAGAGTCAGGCATGACTGAAGCGACTTAGCACAATGAAGGAAAACTTAAATATTTGAAACAAAAAGATTCCATGCAGTGTGGCTCCTTTGAGGATGGGAGTCAAGGGATACAGATAGCCTCAACCAATTAAGAGCAACCCCCAGCTGACCAGGTATAAAGGAAATGGAGCTCTCAGTCCTACAACTACAAGGAAATGAATTCTGCCAAAAACAAGATTAATTTTGGAAGGAGATTATTGAAAAGTGCTTCCAGAAGAAAAGTGAACCTGTCCAACAACTTATTTTCAGCCTTGTTATAGCCTGAGCAAAGAATCCGGTACTGTCATGCTGTGCCAGACTTCTGATTTATAGAACTGTGAGTTAATAAATGGGAGTTTTCTAAGCCAGTAAGTCTGTGGTAACTTGTTATGAAACATTAGGTAATTAATACAGATGTTGGTACATAAAGTAGGGTGCTACCTTAACACAACCCTAAAATGTGTGAGTGATTAGAAGTTAGGAATTAGGCAGTGGGAGAAGGACAGAAGAGTTTGAATGGGAGTGATGGGGAAAAAATCTAGATTTTCTTGAGCAGATTGTTAGTAAAAACATTGATATGAAAGATGCTGGAAAAAAGATGCTATAGCTGAGTGTTCATAAAAAAGTAAAGAACATTATAAAGAGATTCCAAATAGTCGTAGAGAAGGCCTAAATCACCATAAGCAGAATGCTAGTAGAAATACACACTTCATGGGCACGTCTGGAGAAGTCTCTAAGGGAAGTGAAAAAAGAAAAATGTTATTGGAAAGTGAAAAATGGTTCTTGCTTTGTGGTGGCAAGAAAACTAGCCAAATATGTCCAGTAGTTATGGGTAAGTGATGAAACTGGAAATTTAAGATTTGTCTAAGAAAATTTCTCTTTTTTTTTCCCACTAAAATAATATATATTTTATTGATTGATTGATTTTTGGTTGTGCTGGGTCTTCATTGCTTTTGTGCAGCCTTTCTCTAGCCGCAGTGTGGGGGCTACTCTTGGTTGGGAGTCAGGCTTCTCATCACGATGGCTTCCCTTTTTCAAGCTTGTGGAATCTTTCTGGACCAGAAACAAACCCTAGTCCCCTGCACTGGCAGGTGGACTCATCCACAGCACCACCAGAGAAGTCCTCTAAGAAGATTTCTGAACAACATTTTGAAGATGTGCCCTGGTTTCTTCTTTCCTTTCTAGTCATATGAAAGAGGAAAGATGTAAACTGAACAAAGAACTTTTTTAAAAAATGCATGAAATCTTGATGGTCTGGGAAACTCAGCCTATTTAAAATGCAAAGATATTGACCCTGATAAAATGCTTCTGGCAACATTATATAGAGAGGGAATGCTAAGGGTCTGCCTCCAAGGGGAAAAGGGAAAAGAAAAAAAATAAAAGTTTCATCAAGAGATTCTTTATTAAGCCGTAGGACATCTAGGAGATTTAAAGGAATTGTCCTTAATTCATATCTGTAGAAACCAAAGGGATTATCTCAGATCTGTAGACATGGCTTTGTTCTACTAATGATAACCAGTGAAATACACAAAGGTCCATAAGGCTTTTGAGAAAATTACATTTGCACAACACTGGTAACTTGGACGGAAAGGGACTGAGAAAATAGAAAATAAAGACAGACCCCAAAATTCTACCTTCAGTGACCAGACTGATAAAACAACTCATATGCAAAAAAAAAAAAAAAAAAAAAAGTTGCTACCATTTATGCATAATCAGAATTCCAGATGGCAGAACCAAGAGCGCAGAGGGTGGATGCAAAAACTATAGACATGATTTGCATGATTTGACTCCTAATCAAGGAAATCCAGGTTGAATTCCTATCTGGGTTTCAAAACTATTTTGTTCCAATGATCCCTTCTAGCCATTTGTTTTTTGTTTTTTCCTTTTTTTGAACCAGAATGTCAAAAAATATTATAGTTTCATCATTCCATTGGAGATATTTATTTCAAATTTGTGTCTTTACTTTCATAGATTGAATTATACCTAGGAGTTATACAGTATAATAATAGATTATGCTCAGTAGCCTCATCTGCTCCTGACTGAGATAGTTTAGAAAATGAAACTGTGGGCCTTTTGAAATGAAGAGATTTAAATGTATACTTGATGATGTAAGGGGTGAGAACCTTGGGAACACTGGGACTGTGTGAACATATTCTGTGCGTTTGAGAATATAGGGAGAGGATGGTAATACATGGAGTTTTAAAATGCCCACCATATAATATATGTGTGTATATGTGTGTCTGTGTGTATGTATGTGTGTATGTAACTGAATTACTTTGTTGTACATCAGAAACTAACACAACATTGCAAATCAACTGTACCTTAATAAAAAACAAAAAGCAGCCTGTTTGATTTCTCAACCCTACCCTATGCAAAAATTATGTATACTTTCTGAAGTAGTGAATATGACGGGTTTTACTATCATGATTTAGGTTATGTTAAATGGTACAGTTCATTTCATGATATGTGTTTTGTCTGAGTAGGCTTGATCTAATCACATGAGCCTCTTATATGCACAGAATTTCCTTATGCTAATCAAATGAAAAGTCAGGTATTTGAAGTACAATGAGTCCAAGCAGTATTGCTGTTTTCAGATGAAGGAGGCCACATGTAAGAGAATAAGGAGGGCCTCGATTAGCTCAGGGTGGCACCTGGGGACAAGTAGCATGGAGATTGGGCCTCAGTCCTACAGCCTCAAGGAAGCAGACTTTTAAATGCAGCCAAGTAAAGGGAAAATATCTATTTTATGCAGAGACCATCTTATAAAACATTTTGACTTAGACGGGTTACTTTATCCTTTTGACTTGTTAGGTGATAAAGGCAAGAAGGACAAGCATGAAAGTGAATTTTTCCTTGAAGCCTCAAGACAAGAACTCAGGCTAACCAACTTGCTGATTTTAACTTTGTTGTGCCCTAAGAAGAGTGTTCAGCCATAACATGCTAGATTTTTGATTTGCAGAACTGTGTGCTAAAAAATGAATATCTTTATAAGATATTAATTTTGGGTAGTTTGTGACACACCATTAACAAACTAATACAATTAATTCCTGAATGTAGGTAAGAAGAGCTCACAATAGCAAACACATTTTATGTTTAAAGTATTTTTTAATGTTTCTCATTGAAACATTTTTACCTTCATTTCATCAATATTATTACTTAAAACTCTTTGACTTGTGACTAGGCAAAGTGGGAAATTATGAAAGAATCAGTTCAGTTCAGTTCAGTTGCTCAGTCGTGTCTGACTCTTTGCAACCCAATGAACTGCAGGATGCCGGGCCTCCCTGTCCATCAACAACTCCCGGAGTCCACCCAAACACATGTCCATCGAGTCGGTGTTGCCATACAACTATCTCATCCTCCGTTGTCCTCTTCTCCTACCCTCAATTTTTCCCAGCATCAGGGTCTTTTCAAATTAGTCAGCTCCTCACATCAGGTGGCCAAAGTATTGGAGTTTCAGCTTCAACATCAGTCCTTCCAATGAACACCCAGGACTGATCTCCTTCAGGATGGACTGGTTTGATCTCCGTGCAGTCCAAGGGACTCTCAAGAGTCTTCTCCAACACCACAGTTCAAAAGCATCAATTCTTTAGCGTTCAGCTTTCTTTATAGTCCAACTCTCACATCCATACATGACCACGGGAAAAACCATAGCCTTGACTAGACGGATCTTTGTTGACAAAGCAATGTCTTGGCTTTTTAATATGCTGTCTAGGTTGGTCATAACTTTCCTTTTAAGGAGTAAGCATCTTTCAGTTTCATGGCTGCAATCACCATCTGCAGTGATTTTGGAGCCCAGAAAATTAAACTCAGCAAATGTTTCCACTGTTTCCCTAACAATTTGCCATGAAGTGATGGGACCAGATGCTATGATCTTAGTTTTCTGAATATTGAGCTTTAAGTCAACTTTTTCACTCTCCTCTTTCACTTTCATCAAGAGGCTCTTTAGTTCTTCTTCGCTTTCTTCCATAAGGGTTGTGTCATCTGCATATCTGAGGTTATTGATTTTTCTCCCGACAATCTTGATTCCAGCTTGTGCTTCTTACAGCCCAGTGTTTCTCATGATGTACTCTGCATATAAGTTAAATAAGTAGGGTGAAAATAAACAGCCTGATGTACTCCTTCCTCGATTCGGAACCAGCCTGTTGTTCCATGTCCAGTTCTAACTGTTACTTCCTGACCTGCATACAGGTTTGAGAAGAGGTAGGTCAGGTGGTCTGGTATTCCAATCTCTTGCAATATTTTCCACAGTTTACTGTGATCCACACAGTCAAAGGCTTTGGCATAGTCAATAAAGCAGAAATAGATGTTTTTCTGGAACTCTCTTGCTTTTTCAATTATCTAGCAGATGTTGGAAATTTGATCTCTTGTTCCTCTGCCTTTACTAAAACCATCTTGAACATCTGGAAGTTCACGGTTCATGTATTGCTGAAGCCTGACTTGGAGAATTTTTTAAACATTTCTTTACTAGCGTGTGAGATGAGTGCAATTGTGCAGTAGTTTGAACATTCTTTCGCATTGCCTTTCCCTGGGATTGGAATGAAAATTGAAATGAAAAGGACTGACCCTTTCCAGTCCTGTGACCACTGCAGAGTTTTCCAAATTTGCTGACATATTGAGTGGAACACTTTTATAGCATCATCTTTTAGTATTTGAAATAGCTCAACTGGAATTCCATCACCTCCACTAGTTTTTTTTTTTTTTTTTTTGTAGTGATGCTTCCTAAGGCCCACTTGACTTCACATTCCAGGATGTCTGGCTCAAGGTAAATGATCACACCATTGTGATTATCTGGGTCGTGAAGATCTTTTTAGTACAGTTTTTCTGTATATTCTTGCCACCTCTTAATATCTTCTGCTTCTGTTAGGTCCATACCATATCTGTCCTTATTGAGCCCATCTTTGCATGAAATATTCCTTTGGTAGCTCTAATTTTCCTGAAGAGATCTCTAGCCTTTCCCATTCTGTTGTTTTCCTCTATTTCTTTGCATTGATCACTGAGGAAGGCTTTCTTATCTTTCCTTGCTATTCTTTGGAACTCTGCATTCAAATGGGTATATCTTTCCTTTTCTCCTTTGCTTTTGGCTTCTCTTCTTTTCACAGCTATTTGTAAGCCCTCCTCAGACAAACATTTTGCATTTTTGCATTTCTTTTTCTTGGCGATTGTCTTGATCCCTGTCTCCTGTACAATGTCACAAACCTCCGTCCATAGGTCATTAGGCATCTGTCTATCAGATCTAGTCCCTTAAATCTATTTCTCACTTCTACTGTATAATCATAAGGGATTTGATTTAGGTTATACCTGAATGGTTTCATGGTTTTCCCCATTTTCTTCATTAAGTCTGGATTTGGCAATAGGCAGTTCATGATCTGAGCCACAGTCAACTCCTGGTCTTGTTTTTGCTGACTGTATAGAGCTTCTCCAACTTTGACTGCAAAGAATATGATCAATCTGATTTTGGTGTTGGCCGTCTTGTGATGCCCATGTGTGTAGAGTCTTCTCTTGTGTTTTTGGAAGGTTTTTGCTATGACCAGTGTGTTCTCTTGGAAAACTCTATTAGCCTTTGCCCTGCTTCATTCAATACTCCAAGGTCAAATTTGCCTGTTACTCCCGGTGTTTCTTGACTTCCTACTTTTGCATTCCTGTTCCCTCTAATGAAAAAGACATCTTTTTTTTTTTTTTGGTGTTAGTTCTAAAAGGCCTGTAGGTCTTCATAGAGCTGTTCAACTTCAGCTTCTTCAGTGTTACTTGTCTGGGCATAGGCTTGGATTACCATGATATTAAATGGTTTGCCTTGGAAATGAGTAGAGATCATTCTGTCATTTTTTGAGATCATATCCAAGTGCTGTATTTCAGACTCTCTTGTTGACTCTGATGGCTACTCCATTTCTTCTAAGGGATTCCTGCCCACAGTAGTAGATATAATGGTCATCTGAGTTAAATTCACCCATTTCATTCCATTTTCGTTCACTGATTCCTAGAATGTCGATGTTCACTTTTGCCATCTCCTGTTTGACCACTTCCAGTTTTCCTTGATTCATGGACCTAACATTCCAGGTTCCTATGCAATATTGCTCTTTACAACATCAGACCTTGCTCCTGTCACCAATCATTTCCACAACTGGGAATTGTTTTTGCTTTGACTCAATCCCTTTATTCTTTCTGGAGTTATTTCTCCACTGATCTCCAGTAGCATGTTGGGTACCTACTTACCTGAGGAGTTCATCTTTCAGTGTCCTATCTTTTTGCCTTTTTATACTCTTCATGAAAGCTATAAAGGAATAGCTTTTTTCAAATACAATTAAAAACAAAACATGTGTTTTGAGAAATTATTTGAGAAATAATCTGAGAAAATTATTTTCCTTATATATTTCCTTCTATATGCTGTGCTGTGGTTAGTCACTCAATTATTCCAGACTTTTTATGACCCCATGGACAGAGGAGCCTGGCTCCTCTGATATTCTTCAGGCAAGATTATTAGAGTGGGTTTCCATAACCCTCCTCCAGGAGATCTTCCCAACCCATGTCTCTTGCACTGCAGGTGGATTCTTTACCATCTGAGTTAGCAAGGAAGTCCAAGAATACTGAAGTGGGTAAGCTATCCCTTCCCCAGTGGATCTTCCTGACCCAGAAATCAAATTGGAGTCTCCTGCTTTGCAGGCAGATTCTTTACCAGCTGAGCTACTGAAATATAAGGGAAACCTTATATTTCCTTCTGTAATCCATCAAAATACAAAATGTCTAATTAAATTAACTTTTTGCTCTATTTTTAACCTAAAGTTCTAATTCCCTCTGCTCATTAGGTAATCTTGTAGATTTTTAGGTATACAGTGTTTGCTGAATTATATTTATTGACACATACATACCAAGTCATATAGAGCTAAGAGAAAAATTATGTATCTGCCTTTTACTCTATATAGTTCATGGTGTTGCAGAGGACTAACCTACAACACTCTTTCAAAGGGAAAACACATAAGCCATGGGGGAAAAGAAATGAAAAGAGTAAAAGCAATTTTTTTTCAACTGCAGTAAAACAAAGAGAACTATACTATTATAAAACGTTTTGACTTAGACTGATTAATTTTTCCTTTTACTTAACAATTACTATTTTTTTTTTTAATGCCTAGAAATAACCCTCTCTGGTTAGCTGCCCAAATAGCTAACTTGTTGTTTTCAAAGTAACAAAACATTAGAAAAATTGGGGATATTACAATAATTATGAATAGCTTAGTGATATTACAAAAGTTGCCTAAAGCTTTTTGTAGTAGTACATTTCAGAATCTTAAATGTATAAAGATATTTGTGTTACAAATTTTACCAAATAATGAAAGAGTATACTGGGATTAATTTCTCACTTTTGTAAAATATTGCTATGAAAATCTCTGTAGATTATTCTGAAAAAAAGTATACAATTTGAAATGTAAATCTTATACCAAAATTCCTGAAAAATCAAACATTTTTGTCCACATATTTAAAGGGTTTACTTTTAAAGAAATATGATAACTAGGATGCAAAGTATTTCTTGACTTATTGTCAAGAATATAATTCTTTACTAAACTATACAAGAGACAAAAATAAGAAATGTGGATTGTTATTCAGTCACTCAGAAGGTGTCGAACTCTTTGTGACCCCAGGGACTGCATAATATCAGGTTTCCCTGTCCTTCACCATCTCCCAGAACTTTCTCAAACTCATGTTCATTGAGTCAGTGATGCCATCCAACCATCTCTTCCTCTGCTGTCCCCTTCTCCTCCTGCCTTCAACCTTTCCCAGAAGTAGGGGCTTTTCTAACCAGTCAGCTCTTTACATCAGGTGGTCAAAGTATTCAAGTTTCAGCTTGAGCATCAGCCATTCTAATGAATATTCAATATTGATTTCCTTTAGGGTTGACTGGTTTGATCTCCTTGCAGTCCAAGGGACTCTCAAGTGTCTTCTCCTACACCATAATTCAAAAGCATCAATTCTTAAGCACACAGCCTTCTTTATAGTCCAACTCTCCCATCCATACATGACTACTGGAAAAACAATAGCCTTGACTAGACGGACTTTTGTCAGCAAAGTAAAGTCTTCCGCTTTTTAATATTCTGTCTAGGTTGGTCATAACTTTCCTTCAAAGGAGCAAATGTCTTTTAATTTCATGGCTGCACTCACCATCTGCAGTGATTTTGGAGCCCAAGAAAATAAAGTCTGTTACTGTTTCCATTGTTTCCCCATTTGCCATGAAGTGATGGGACTGGATGCCATGATTTTCATTTTTGAATGTTGAGTTTTAAGCCAGCTTTTTCAATCTCTTCTTTCACCTTCATCAAGAGGCTCTTTAGTTTCTCTTCATTTTCTGCCATAAGGGTGGTATCACCTACATAGCTGAGGCTATTGATATTTCTCCTGGCTCTCTTGATCCCAGCCTGAAGAAATGTGGAGCTGTACACCAAAATCTAACGTGTATTTTCATACAATCTTCAAAAGCAATGATCTCATGATTACTTTGTTGTTGTTGTTGTTTTCTAAAAATATGTATCTATGTAGAAATAAAATTGCTGCTAAATCATGGTCTTTGAGAAATATGATTTTCCTTTGTATAGCTTGAAATGGAAGTTTACTTTAGGACAGTTAAGGACATTTTGAAATTATGTTCCTAAAATTAAAACTATATCCTGATTTAAGAACTCCATCTTTTTACCTAATTATAAATTTAGAATTTTAAAAATAAAAACCCTTTTCTTCTATGCAGAAGATATTTTTTTCCTTTAGCTGTGCTCTGGTGAGCCACAAAGATAAAAATTTGATCTAAAGAAAATATATTCTAAAATGTACTAAAATAAAGCTATAGAGATTGGCTTAAAACTCAAATCCTTATTATTTTTTCACAACTTTTTCTTTTGGCTATAAAATAAACCTACCCTCTTTTTGAATGGCTACATCTACTAAGTAATATATAGAATTGCAAACTTTTCACACAGGTATGCACTATTCAAATTGCAAGTTTCTTTTCTTTTTTTACTGTTTTTAGCTGATAGGTAAACAAATAAAGAATGTTTATAATTCTACCATGTTTTGTTCTTTAATAATGCTTACAGCTTTATAAATCAATATTAAAGTTTTAGCCCACTAGTTTATAATAGTTTATTTGAATCAGTTATGATTCACAGATAATTTTTTTATGAGATCTTTGAATCTATGCTTATGTGGCTATTGGGTATAAATACTATGCCCCTTTTTGAATTAATACCTAACAACATATAATGAAAAAAATGTTACTCCTTTCTTCACAGTCTTTGAAGATAACTCATTTTGATGTGCCCAATGTGTGAACATTATTAAATAGCATCTTCACTTGGGAAATACCATGCTCTGATGTAATTAGAGAATTTTTATCTGTTTTTATGAGGGCAATGCAATAATACAATGCAAATTTAGGTTCAGAGGTAAAGAATCTGCCTGCAATGCAGGAGACAGGGCTTAGTGCCTGGGTTAGCATGATCCCCTGGAGAAGGAAATGGCAACCCACTCAAGTATTATTGCAGGGAAAATCCCAAGGACAGAGGAGCTGGCTGGTCTATAGTCCATGGGGCCCCAAACAGTCAGACACAACCAAGTGACTAAGGTATCAGTTACGCATTATGCAGGCATAACATACATTTACTTTAAAGCTGACAGAAACAAGGATTCAAGAGTTCTTAAGTGACAAGACAAGAATGAAATTCCAAACTTCAAACTTTTTCTGCCTCCTGGTCCAATTTATTTTCCACATCTTTAAAATTTGATTATTTTTTGAATAGATTATGGCCATATTATATATCTTTATGAAATCTTAGATTAATATAAACACCTTACTACACTTAAACGCAGCTGATACCTTACATAATAGTAACACTTGACTTTTATTCATGCAGCAATGACTTTCTACATCTATAAAATAAATACTTTTTTTTGACAGTACTTACAAAATATTTTGCTAGGTAGATGAGAATTGAGACCAATAGGAAATGACTTTCTTTTTCCTTCTCTATGTAGCATATTATTTTGTAGACGAGGTAAACAGGGAAGCAAATAATTGCAATGGAGAGGTTGCCTAGCTGAGGAAGTGATTACCTTAGTCAGGATTAATCAAACAGCAGAGATGGTAAAAGAAGTCTTCATAAAGTAAGCAACATCTGATTTGGAAATTTAAAAGCATTAAACTACATGAAGACAGAAAGCAAAAGTATTCCATGCCAATGAATTAATCTCTGGTGTTTTTCACAAGGAAACATTAAACATTTAACTAGATTGTCTGATATCAGGCACAATTTGCATTCTATATAGGAGATTATTTGTATTGGCTCTTTTAGAATGTGAGCACTACTATTACTTAAATTTCATTGCGTTAGAATAACAGTAAAGCAGTTGAAAGAACATCTGAATTGAATATGAGTAGTTGAAAAAAATCATCTAGTAGAAGAAACTCTTAGAAACTGAAGTTGAAAGCACAACCTGTCTTCCAAGGCTTTGTACATTTCCTGCATCCACAGCAGTCTAGGCATCTAACCATCTCATAAAGAAAGTAATTTCATGTTGGCTATTAGAAAATTCTTACAACTGAGTCTATTTATTCTTCTAAGTTTACACTTAGAACAATAGTGTCAGGTAAGTCCATTTTTATCTTCTGTATGTCCATTTTCACACATTCCCTATGATTTCAATAGTTTATGATTTTAGAGATCTTAATTTAGGGTTCAGGTGATTTCATCCTTTTATCTTTCATCCAGTTTATATGTTCTCAAAGACCATTCAGCTGTGAAATTGTGTAATTCAATTTACTACATTAAACAATAGAGTATTATAGTGAGAGCTTGTTTAGATGGTTATGTTAGCATTTTGGAGAGGCTATTAAAAATGATAAAAACAGAGGATGGCATCAGAAAACAGGTTTTGAGCAAGTGTTTCATTCCTTAAACTTTAGTTTTCATACCTATAAAATAAAAGTAAGACTATCTACTTCACACAGATTTTGCTTAAATTAAGAGAGTTTGAATTAATTGAGATGTAGCTTGAGTATATGCAATGGGTAGAATGCATAGAAAATATAAACTGAGTCAAGGCAGTCTTCTTAAAGAGAAATACTTGCCAAGAAGTGTTTATTATAATTATTATTCAGATATAATTGGTATATGACACTGTTTAAGTGTAAGTTGTGTGTGAATATGTGTTCCATTGCTCAGTTGTGTCTGACTCTTTTGTGACCCCAAGACTGTAGCCCACCATGCTCCTTTGTTTGTGAAATTTTCTGGATATAATAACTGGAATGGGTTGCCATTTCCTCCTCCAGGGGGTCTTCCCAACCTGGGTATCTAACTCACATCTCCAGCATCTCCTTTCATCTATTTACCTCCCAGATGACTACTACTGAACTGCCTGGTCAGCCCCAAATTTAAGCTATATAGCATATTGATATGATACATTTATATACTGCTAAATGATTATCACCATAGCAATATCTAACACCTCTATCACGTCACATAATTATCATTTTTCCGTGGTGAGAAAAAATAAAATCTAGACTCTTGGCAGTTCTTAAGTGTTTGTGTGTTACAGTTTGAGGATATCTCTATATTTTTAGATTTTGGTGATCCTGAGCCATTTGTCTCTACATTCTACTTGAGCTCTCCACAAAGACTGAATTATTTAAGCCACTTTACTCTGTATAGCAAGGATTTTATTGGGATGTTCTTTGAAACCAATTTGTTTATTGGGTGGAATTGAAACAATGTCAGTCATCCTACAAAGCCTTTCCAGTGTTCCTTGTCTGCTTCTAGCATGTATAAGGCAATTGCACCTGTTGCTCAGTGATTAGTATTTCTGCCTGTGACTTTCTCAGGATCCTATACAACAACTTAAAAAAGCCTCTGGTGCAAGTTTGTAGAATAACTTTTTGTACATATTTTTAGATGCCTATACTGTTCTTGGTTGCAAAGTATAGAAGGAAGAAACTGGGGGAAAAAAATTTGACACAATGACTGATGTAAGTTTGAATACATTGTTTTAATGACCCCCTTTGATTAACTTCATTTTAGTTTGTAATTCAATACCACATTAACAACTAGTAGTGACAGAGATATCAGTCATACCACTTTAAACCTCACAAGCACCCCACACTTGAAGCATATTACTTTTCATATAGTAGTGCCATGAACTTTAGGAAATCAATTCATTTCTTTAAGCTTAAATTTTCAAAACAATAAAATGCATATAATAGTAAGTTCCTACTCCACTAGGTTGTTGGAAAAATTAAGAGAAATATAAGATCTCATGAAAAGCACTCAGCCCAACATTGAGCATTCAGTGAGTTACCAATGAGTCATGATTACTTATTAATAATATCATTAATAAGTCATCATTGCTTATTAGTTACTTATTGCTAATTACTTATCAACAATATTGCATAAAATGCTATTTGTTATCTTTTTGATGTTTCAGAGCAAATGAAAATAATGACAAATTTTGAGGAATCATTTTCTAAAATTTTGGAACAAAATTATATTAGATTCAGAGATATACCAATTAGTCAGTTGTATACTAGTTAAGCACTTCTGGACTATAGTAATTAAGTAGGATGTTTTCCTTATATTTCAACAAACACTATTCCATCAAAGTTAATTTTACCAAAAAACAGTTCATTGTAAGCTATATTTATATTTCTCAAAAAGCTATTTTGGAAAGCTGGGGGGAAAAAAATATCTCAGATAATTCTCACTCATAAAAAACAACTCAGGATCACTTAGACAGTCTGTTCTCTCTAGAATTTTATAACTCCCAAGGGAGTCTAGCAAGGTCAGTGCAATCTAGATCTGGACACTGTGAAGTGAAGTGAATTCGCTCAGGCGTGTCTGACTCTTTGCGGCCCCGTGGACTGTAGCCTACCGGGCTTCTCCGTCCATGGGATTTTCCCGGCAAGAGTGCTGGAGTGGGTTTCCATTTCCTTCTCCATCTGGGCACTATACTTCACCTATAAACAATTTTTTCCACCATACTTTAAGCTCAGAAAAAAAAAAATTCTTTGTATGTGAGAGAGAGAGAGAGAGACAAAAGGAGAGAGACAGAGAAGCAGAGAGAGAGAGAGAAAGAGAGAGACAGAAAAGCAAAGCACATTTAAATGAGAGACATCTAGGGAACAGTTTCACGCTTGCTAATTTTTGCTAGTGCAGTAGCATTAATAAGACTTGGTGGTTACATTCCTTTTTAAGCTAATGATATTCTAAATTTAATACAATGATATTAAAATTCAATATATTGTCCATAAAATAAGTAGTTCAAGTCTTCTAGATATTTTGGTTAAAAGAATTGTCAGTTATATTGAAAGAGAAATCAGAAAATCTAAAGCAATGAGTATATATTTGCCAGAAGCATTTATTTACAGCATTTATATAATTATAGGTAATTAAATAGCAGATACTTAAATCCATGCACTTAGTTTAAAATTATACTGTGTTGACTGTTTTTAGAGATTGTGACAAAACTTAGAGATCATCATGTAAATTGACATATATTTTTCAATAATTTCAAAAGCAAATAACTTATTTTATCCTGCTATATTTTACATTTTCTTCCAACACTATTTGTTTTGTTTCCAAATAGCTATCTGTTTTTTAGATAAAAAGATTCTGCAAACATATTATACCAAAAGTCTTTTTATCAATTTTTAAAAATAACAATATATTGTTGTTTTATGAATCTCTAGGTACTACTTAACTCTCTAATAAGGAAACAAATATTCTTACACTGCTAGTGAATACATTGATAGCAGTGAACTATTAGGTTCAAAGATTTACCTGTTTTCACGAGTTTATAAGATAGCACAAAAAGCCTAGTATTTTAGATTTAACTTCATCACTTGTAGAAGTATCCACTTATAGTCACATGCTTACTCTTCATTGCACCTAAAACATAAATGGTATATAGATTTATACTGGATTTATGCTCCACACTCATTTTTATGCCGTTTTCTGTGTGTGTGTGTGTGTGTGTGTGTGTGTGTGTGTGTGTGTGAAGTCACTTCAGTCGTGTCCGACTCTTTGTGACCCTATGCACTGTAACCGTCCCATGGAGCTCCTCTCTCCATGGGCTTCTCCAGGCAAGAATACTGGTGTGGGTTGCCATCCCTTCTCCAAGATATCCTTCCGACCTAGGGATCTAACCCATGTCTCTTACATCTCCTGCACTGGCAATTGATTTCCTTACCACCAGCATCATCTAGGAAGCCCATTTTCTATGTAATGGGTGCTAGCTGAAAGAAGTTTGTCTTTAAAAGGTATCACTTGCAGGTTAGCAAGCTTGTCACTTACACGTTAGACCAAAAAAAAAAAAAAAAAAAAGAAAAAAGAAAAGAAAAAAGAAAAAATTAATCTCCTAAGATACTTTGCTGGTTAGAAGTCACAAATGTATAAATTTTAAAGACTTTTTCACACATAATATTCTGGATTATAACTAGAATAGTACTATACTTTCTTTGATGGTTCTTTTGATAACTGCTATCCAGGTCATGTGCAGGTGTTGTGTGGCTAAAGCTTACATAAGTTGAAGAGAGGAGAACCTTAGAATCTGTGATTCTCAAATGAGGACCATCCCTTGGCTCCCAGCTGGGGATTTTGAAATTATTTGGACATTTTTTATTGTCACAGCTCCTGGAAACTGATGGGTAGAGAGTATTAATAGATAGCCTGCAACGCACAAGACAACCCCCCCTACCCCTACCACAAGGGATTATCCATTCAAAAGTGCTAATAGTGCCCCTGTTGAAAAATGCTGCTTTAATTAAAAGAATAAAATTATAAAATTAAACTTAGGAAAAATGGGGGACTCTAAAGATAAGCTTCATTAATTTCATAGGTAAAACTGCTTCTGCTATTAATTCAATACAAAATCCCAAGTCAAATGTCTTTCGTTTTGAATACTACATTAGCCCTTATGAGTTTCCACCTCTGGCTAAAGGTTTCAGAAGAGTGGAGAAACTAATGTGCTTTAAATGGAAGATCTCTGTCTAATGAATTTAAAAGACAACTACATAATACATGATAATGAGGTTGGCAAGGACCATGTTACAATGATTTGATTAAGTTAAAGGAGTCTAGGGGGGGAAATCAGATAGAGACTTCATATATTGCAGGTAACATTTTCCTAGAAGTAGCAAATTAGTGAAAGTGAAAAAGTATTTTGAATTTACTTTTTAATTTCTTTTATAACTTCTGAACTTTTCTGTAATTTAAGATGCAATAGTTTTGCACAACTCTAATAAAGTACATCATAAGTGATATATTCAACCCCTAATCAAGGACTGTTCAATCGCCCAGTCATGTCTGACTCTTTGTGACCCAATGGACTGCAGCACACCAGGTCTCCCTGTCCCTCACCGTCTCCCGAAGCATGTCCAAATTCATGTCCATTGCATCGGTGATGTCACCCAGCCATTTCATTCTCAGACGCCTTCTTCTTCTGCCCTCAATATTTCCCAGCATTGGGGACTTTTCCAATGAGTTTCAGATTCAGAATCAGTCCTTCCAACGTGTATTCAGGGCTGATTTCCCTTAAGATTGACTGGTTTGATCTCCTTGCTGTCCAAGGGACTCTCAGAAGTCTTCTCCAGCACCAGAATTCAAAGGCACCAATTCTTCAGCTCTCTGCCTTCTTTACAGTCCAGTTCTCTCAACCATATGTGACCATTGGGGAAACAATCGCCTTTATTAAATGGACCTTTGTTGGCAGAGTCAGTCTCTGCTTTTTAATGCACTGTCGAGGTTTGTCATAGCTTTCTTGCCAGAAAACAAATGGCTTCTGATTTCATAGCTTCAGTCACCATCTGCCGTGGTTTAGAGCCCAAGAAGAGGAAATCTGTCATGACTTCCACCTTTCAGCCCTCTATTTGCCATGAAGTAATGGAGCTGAATGCCATGGTCTTCAGTTCAGTTCAGTCGCTCAGTCGTATCTGACTCTTTATGACCACATGGACTGCAGCACGCCAGGCTTCCCTGTCCATCACCAGTTCCTGGAGTTTGTTCAAACTCATGTCCATCGAGTCAGTGATGCCATTCAACCATCTCATCCTCTGTTGTCCCCTTCTCCTCCTGCCTTCAATCTTTCCCAGCATCAGGGTCTTTTCTAATGAGTCAGCTGTTCCTATCAGATGACCAAAATACTGGAGCCATGATCTTAGTTTTTTAATATTTAGTTTTAAGCTGGCTCTTTCACTCTCCCCCTTCACCATCATCAAGAGGCTCCTTAGTTCCTCTTCATTGTTCCTAGTTCCACAAGGTCTGACAGCTATAAAAATCATGTCCCAGGTGGCTATGCATGTGACTTGTGACACCAACTCATGAATCTTGGCTCACCACCCTATAGACACACACACACACACACACACACACACACACACAGAGAGAGCTTTCAGGCTTTATAAAAATGGCCCAACTCATTAAACTACTAGACTAAAAAAAATTAAAAATTGAAATTAATTTCTGTATATGTATGTGTGTTCAGTTGTGTCCAACTCTTTGTGAGCCCATGGACTGCAGCCTGTCAGGCACCTCTGTCTGTAGAATTTTCCAAGCAAGTAGACTGGAGTGGGTTTCCTTTGCCTTCTCCAGGGGATCTTTCTAACCTAGGGATCAAACCGGTACCTCTTATGTCTCCTGAACTGGCAGGCAAATTCTTCACCATTGTGCTACCTGAGAAACCCAGTTTGTGCATATTGCTTATAGTACATAGAGATTATAGTCAAGCTACCAGGGGAGCTGCAAGTTGTTAATGTCTGGTCTAGTAGCAGTTATGCTAGAGTGGTCTATTTCTATGTCATCACTTAGCCCTTTGTTGAATCACATATATTTAACTTGCGCACTTTAGTGTCATCACACTGTCCACAGAAACATGATCAGAAGTACAAATTTATACTGTTTTCTATGATGTGTGCTATTTTGATAAATAGAATTGATTTCAAACTTTCAGAAAGTTAAAAATATGAACCAATATTGTTTTGATTATTCAACAGTTTAAGTTTCATAGGGAGAAAGAACAGGCAAATATATGCTTTCGTACACACTGGTCATAGTAAACACTCTTTCCAACAACATAAGAGACTACTCTACACAGTTTACCAGATGGGCAATACTGAAAGCGTCTTGGTTATGTTCTTTGCAGCCAAAGATGGAGGAGCTCAATACAGTTAGCAAAAACAAAACCGGGAGCTGACTGTGACTGACTGTGCTTTTGAACTGTGGTGTTGGAGAAGAGTCTTGAGAGTCCCTTGGATCACAAGGAAATCAAACCAGTCAATCCTAAAGAAAATCAACCCTGAATGTTCATTGGAAGGACTTATGGTGAAGCTCCAGTACTTTGGCCACCTGATGCCAAGATCTGACTCATTAGGAAAGACTGATGCTGGGAAAGATTGAAGACCAAAGAAGAAGGGGGTGGCAGAGGATGAGATGGTTAAGTGCCACCAACTCAACAGACATGAATTGGAGCAAAGTCTGGAGATAGTGGAGGACAGAGGAGCCTGGAGCACTACAGTCCATGGGATTGCAAAGAGTCAGACACTACTGAAGACTGAAAAATAATTTGTTTATTAGAAATATATTCAATATCCAAAGCAATATTTGCTTTCTCCTAAAAACATAAACTATTCCACAATCATATTTATTTATATATTTATTTTTTTCTTCTCTCAAATGATAGTCATCAAAATAATACTCTGTCTTTAATGTCTCAATTTCCCTGGTATCCACACTCTTCTTAATATTGCATCATATCCTCTTTCTTCATGCACCAAGATATAAATGGTCTATGTAGGAATATTATTGAGCTCCTAGATTCGTGTATCATTGTAAGATTGCCATCAAGTACCTCATTTCTTGGCATCTCTGTGAATTAACACAATCTCCTTAACATTAATTTTTTTTGTAGTTGTCATTGTTTATGCAAATACATTTTCATGTATCAGAAATATAAAAATAAGATCATAAGTTTGAAAGTCTTTGAAGAAATTGAGACCCATGCTCACTGTTATTAAGAATGTAAATTGGTGGGGACTTTATGGAAAACAGTATGGTATTTCCTCAAAAATTTTAAAAATAGAAATACCACATGGGTCATGGTATTTCATGAGTCAGCAATCTGCTACCAGGTATAAATTCAAAAGATTTTAAATCAGGATCTAGAAGCTATATATATATATATATTCCAAGTTCACTGAATTTTTCATAATAACCAAGTTGTCATAACAATCAAGATGTAGAAACAAAATAATTGTGTGCTGACAATAAGTGAAAAAATAAATTGGGGTATATATATATATATATATATATATATACATACAATTGAATTTTTACATTACCTTTAAAACCTTCATGAACTCGATTATATCTTTTTTTTTTTAAGCTAAAATATGTCCCTCATGTCTCAGATGGTAAAGAATCTGCCTGCAATATAGGAGATGTGGATTTGGTCCCTGGGTCAGGAAGATCCCCTAGAGAAGGGAATGGCAACCCACTCCAGTATTCTTGCCTGGAGAATTCTATGGACAGAGGAGCCTGGTGAACTACAGTCCATAGGACTGCCAAGGGTCCAACACAACTGAGTGAATAACCCTTTTTTTTTTTTTCCTAACTCTGTAAGTCCACAAACTTTTCACCTCTAGTGACTCCATATCAGTGCAAAGGTGTGTTCAAGGGAGCATCATATTTTGCAGTGACATCCCATATCTTACTATATTGGCATGCCCATTTAATTGTTCATTTTCTCCTCTAAGGGGCAACTTACTGAGCCAGAAGCTGTCTTTAATTTTGGCACACCTAACTAACCACTAGGATATGCTAGGCAAAGAGCAGGTACATGATAAATCTTTAATTTTTCATGGAAAATCTGTATTTCTCTCTCTCTCTCTCTCTCTTTTTTCCCTCCTTTCTTCATCTCTGCTACCCCTAGCTACCCACAGACTAGAATGTCATGGATTGTTTTAACCTAATGTCTTACGTGTTTTCTATACTCTTTTCATTGGCAATTATCTATTGCCACACATTCACTTATCATTTGTGTTTAACAGGCTTATAGAACAGCATCTTCTGTCCTAAGATCCAGTTCTACATTTTAAGATGACTGTATATGAACTGGAATTCTCCTATAAGCTAAGCTTTTCATTCTTTACTATCCCCATTTCCCATAAAGCTTCCCTTGTAACTTTCCTAATTTTCCTAATACTGCTTAAATAAAGCTCCAAATCAATGAATCTCAAACGCTAGTTATATGTTTAAAATCTACCCTTCTTATTCCTTCATATCATTTAAATTATTAGAAGCTATTAATAGCCATCTCCTGCTTCTCTTAGTTTTCATTTTTATGGCTACTTCACCACCAAGTTATCACTGCCGTCAAAGCAAAACAAATAAAAGCAACCATTCTAACATTAATATTCTCCCCTCTCAGTTCTAGATCTGATTCTTACCTGCCTAAATACTCTCTTGAACCTTGACAATCATTTCTATTTTTCTACACAAACTGCATCTCAAACAAGCCCTTAATTGAAAATAGGTCATAAATTAAATTTGGGGGGATTATATATTCACTTGGGAACAACCATTTCAGTAGCACCAGCTCTGTGATAACTTTGGTTAATGAGATATAATCATGTTTACTGAGTATTTGTGGGAAAGTTTTAAGTTTCATGATAAAATGTAAGTGATACGCTGATGTCACTCTCCCACACTTCTGCTTGATTTGTGGAACATAACTGTTTGAATTTCATTAGCCATCTTGATTCCATTAGGAAATCATGGAGAACCTGAAGCCAATGTGACTAAGGATAACATAGAGAAATATTTTAATAGCTGGAGTCCTTGGTGATGTTTTAAAATAACTGAGTAGATGCAGACATTTCTTCTTCCTTGATTTTATGGTATTAAAGAAAAATAAACCTTCACTGAATACCCTTGATGTTGCTGATTTTTTAAACTATGACAATATTCTCAGTGTATTCACTCAAAACCCCTGACTTTCAAAACTATTCTTTGACTCCAAACTTCAACTTTGTATGCTTTCTTCTAATCACATTTACATTGCACTTCCAAAAGCCAAGATTATCAATGTTTTGGAAAATCCCACCTGAACTTAATTGCACAGGGATTATATCAAATTTTTTATAGAAAAATACCGCCCCTCCAAAAAAAATAGGGAAGTATTCTTTGTATGGCTGCATGAAATCTTGTAATAAGTACATCCATGGTAATGAACTTAATTGGTCTTTATTACTTAAAAATGATAAAGAATTAAAATGATTTGGAATTCTGGGATGCATAGAAACATTAGTGAATTTATGTAGTCCTTACAAAATTTTTTATAAAGATTCAGTTCACATATTTGAGACCTCCAGTCTTTTCAGGTTCTTTTAGGTATTTACATAATATTTTGAAATACCAGGCTAGATGAGGAGTATCTATTGTGTAATGACAGATGCTAAGTAAGGGAAAGGATCTTTTATATGTTTAAAGCCAAAATAGAGAAATAAAACTTCGAAAATCCTGCAAGAGAACATCGACATTGTCAGTTTTATCCATATCTGATATCTCAAGTGTGTGAAATCATTTCAGGCTTTGCAACACAAAGTTGTTACAGAGAAAAGCATAGTTAATGTCAGCTATACCGTGATCAATGACACGATGACTAAATCAGTCGTATATAAATACCTCTGTGCTGTGCTTAGTCGCTCAGTTGTGTCCGACTCTTTGCAACCCCATAGACTGTAGCCCTCCCTGCTCCTCTGTCCATGGAGATTCTCCAGGCAAGAACACTGGAGTGGGTTGCCATGCCCCCTTCCAGGGGATCTTTCCAATCCAGGAATGGAGCCAGGGTCTCCTGCATTGCAGGCAGATTCTTTAACAGCTGAGCCAAGGAAGCCCACAAATACCTCTACCTCACTGGAAATGTGGAAGAAGAAATGGTAACAATATAAAACTGCAAGGTCAAATTGAAAGTTGTCCATTATCCTTCCTGATTAATAAATATTATGCCAATATTAGCTGTGTGGTCCTCTAAATTGCCATCTTTAGTTTATTTCAATCAGGGAGGAGATTATTTAGAAATTGTATATTCCATTATAAGCATTATTTTTCTTGTTCAAGTATGGTTCTGATGAACTCTGATTCGATATAGCAGAGGACTAGGGAAGGGAAATTAAAGACTCATGACTGGGAATAGAAAATTAATTGGTAACAATTCCCTAAAAATTAAATGACTAGGGATATTCCAAAGGACACTGAGAAAGGTATTTTGCAATGATCACTTCTTCCTTCCTAAAGGGAAGTTAGAATGAGTTAGAACTCCTCATTGGTAGTGCACTGGTAGATGCAAGTATTAGCAGCAGCAAAAACAATAATGGTGTTAAGAATGGGACCGAGTAAACTCTGAGGATGAGGTAACAAGTACAACTGAGTGCCTTCCTCTTCTTAAGTAGAAGAGATGATGGAAATCTTTCTTAAAACTCTGAGATCATAAGCAGCACATGGATATGTTTTGGAGGTCAAGTGCCCTTTGGTTTAATAGTCCAGTATTTAGAATAGAAAATCCAATAAAGGAGAGCCTTTGAAAGATGCATTTTTGATAAACTGTTTGAAATACACAAGAAAATACATGTAAAATATATCAAAACCATTAGGCATAAGATAGAATTGAACACCTATGGAGCAAAAAACAATACAACTATCAGTTTCACTGTAATGACTCTCTATTTCTTCCATGTTCCATGGTCACCATTCTCACATCACCCCACATATAAATTACTGACATGAATTATTTGTTTATCAGCTTTTTGCTTTTCTCCTTAATAGTTGTATTACCTGTGTGAGTAACTGTATTTAGTTTTGTTTGTATTTAGTTATTATAAAAATGGCTTCATGCTCTAAGGCTTCAAATTATAAGATTGACTTTTTTTTTTCTGGGTGGAATGTATTTGTAAAATTCTTGAAGCTGTATTCCATTTCCTTTTAGTGTATTAGTGAAAGATTGTTGCTGCAGACCATGTCGTTTGCTGGGATTCATGACCTCCAGAGGAGAGGATTTCGATTTGGGGCCAGAGACCAGGCTTGACCACTTGGAGCTTTTTGTATAATGAGTTTTATTTAAGTATAAAGGAGACAAAGAAAGCTTATGACATAGACATCAGAAGCAGGTAGAAAGAATGCTCCTTGCTAGTTTTTAGCAAGGCATTCTATGTTTGTTGCTTCCCTTGTGGCTCAGCTGGTAAAGAATCTGCCTGCAATGTGGGAGACCCTGGGTTGGGAAGACATCCTGGAGAAGGGAAAGGCTACCCACTCTAGTATTCTGACCTGGAGAATTCCATGGACTATAGCCCATGGGGTCACAAAGAGTTGGACATGACTGAGCAACTTTCACGTTATGTTTGTTAGCAAGCTCCTAATCAGAAAAGAGAAACAGCTCAAGGCTGAAGGAGTTTCACCAGTTTCTTCCACAGTATGCATTTTTGAGATAGAATGGCATGGAGTGTGTCATCCACAGCCATATAACAATTGACAAGAATACTGATTTGTTGAGCCATTATCAGCCCAAGGCTTGAGAAAAGAAAAAAATTAGTCTTAGGTAGAGCCATTTTGAAGAAAGGCAGATTCCAAAGCAAATACATAGTTTCATTAACATAGCTGAAGAAAAATGCATTGGTAAGATCAAGGTTTGAGAAAAGTTCAGGCAAAACCAGTTGTTATCAAAAGAAGCCTTTTTTAATTTTGTGTAGAGAAGGAAAAAAAATCATGCCACTTGCAGTTTATTTCCTCCCACTGCTTGGGGACCTTTGGCCTTCCTTCCTGTTACCCTCTCATTAGTTTCTCAGAGGATACACTTGAGAGTTTTTAGGGTATATAGCTATGAAAGGATTTGTTGGGTCATTGGATTGCTTTCATAGTAAAATGGCTGGTTCAGACATTGCTACTCAAAAATTCTACATAATGTTTTCAAAATGTAAAGCCAATAGTCTAATATAATAAGTTATTTAAGAAAAATACTGAGTAACATTTTAAGAAATATAAAAATGCTGCTGCAATTAATTAAAATATCTGATGCAAAAGTTCATCCTGACCTAAATTGCAGGAATATCTTGACTGGCTATTTAGAAATCCATAGGAAGTGTCATTAATTGCTTTTTTTTTTTTTACCTAAATGAACATAATTATTTTTAAATACTAATTATTTAATGCTTTGGTAGATCTCAGAACTATAATCAAAATAAATGACAATCTAAAGATTGCTTTTTTCCCTGATTATTTCATCAGGAAATATCATTCTAAATTAATAAAACCTGCCTTAAAAATCACATCTCTTTCTACTTCAAAGAAAGATACAAGAAAATAAAAACTTACATTTTTACTCACACATTGCTTTTATAAGTGTTCTACTCTGATATAGAGAAAAGGTATGCTCTTAAATAATGATTGCTATTAAGCTTTAGAAAAATTCATTCTTCATTATTATTCTACAAAACCTTTAGTTTTGCTATGGGTATATATCCAATCAGCCCCTGTGACTCATACTTATCGATGAGAAGTGTTTTTAGGTGTGCAGTTATGATGGGGAATACAACAATCATCCATCTAAAAACACTTTATCAACAGAAGGGACAAGTGGTGATGAAGACTTCTTTTTAGAAGGATAGAGCAGCCATGCTTGATAAAACTGAACAAAATGAAGTTTTCAATCATCATATAAATTCTATCTGCACCACCCTGGACTTCAGAGAACACCTGAATGTTGATTTGATTATGCATATTAGAGTGAAATAAGCTAAGTGGTTAAAAGAGCTAGAATACATAAAAATGCAAAATGTTTTGAAAAGTTAGATTTTCCTGCTAGTTGGCAACCAGACTTTTATGTGTTGTCTAAGACCCTTGAACTGTGATTGAACAGGTTAGAAAACGAGCCTGCCAGCACTGTCACAGTGTATTCTGTATCTCCCGGAAGAAATTTCCCAGGGCTCCTGCTTACCTGTACTTCTCTGGGTTCTGCATCGGCAGACACTCATATGAGTCTTTGTTCTTAGACCTCCTTTATTTCACTGGGGCACCATGCATGATTTTTGCCACCTTTCTAAGCAGCTCAAGCTTTCTAAACAACTCAAGAGGCTCTGTGGTTAAGTCCAAACACTAGTGTCTCATTTATCTGAGATCAGTAAATACCATAAAGGGCATGTTTTGGGATGGTGATATTTTAGCTGAGGAATTAAGAATTTTTCCACACTTCCAAAAACAATGTCAGGAGTCCTATAGCTAAGAAATAGACAGGAGGTTCTGAAGCACTGTCAGCCACCCAAAAATGTGATAGAGTTCCAAAAATGTAGATCCCACAGATTTCCTGGTTAAGTTTGATGTGAAGACAGGTCAAACATTAACACTTGAATATGTAGAATGATAACAGGGTTCCTCCATAAATAAAGTGTGTATTTACAGAAGAGATGGACGATAACTACAGTACTTAACATCACCACCACCACCAGTAGAAGCTGTAACCAACTTTGATATGTTATCTTAATACCAAACTTATTTCAGCTTATTTAAAAAATAACTTCTTTTATAAAATGACCTTTGTTTCCTTATGTATTACCATGTGACTTTATAATACACAGAATATGGAATGAATGGAAAATGAGCTTTCATGAGATACAAGGATTACTCTCCTGTGGTTTAAGTAACATTTTTATTTTGGAAAACTTTTATATTTAAAGCTTGCCAAACATGAAACAGAGCATTTTCCATATACCCTTGACCTAGTTTCTTCTAATATAGTAACACTGACATAACAATGGTACCTGCGTCAAGCTAAGAGATTAACAATGGCACCTTACTTCTTGCTAAACTTGAGGTTTTATTTCAACATTAGCAATTTTCTCTTGTTTTTCCCCCACTGTATGCCTGTTGTCTGTTCCCAGGAACCAATTAAGGATAATACATTGTTTAGTCATCTGTGTCTTCCTAGTCTCCTAGGATCGTGACAGTTTATCAATCGTTCTTTGCCTTTTGTGACCCTGACAGTTTTGAAGAGAACCAGTCCAAGATTTTGCTGTGTCGTTCAGTCAGGATGTGTCTCATATCTTCCTTATATTTAGTCTGGGGTCACTTGACTTTAAGAAGTAAAGCACCAAGGTGAAATGTCCTTCTCACCCCATCACAAGATGGGCTGTATCAATGATATCAGCATAGCTCACCACTGGTGATGTTAAACTTGATCACTCAATTGAGATCCTGTCTGCTCGGTCCTTCATTCTAACATTGCTATTTTGTTCATATTCACTAAGACTATTCCACGCTCAAGGATAGGTTAAGAGGATTAAAATATTCATCCTGTAGGGGGCAGTATATACATATTATGCAGATTTCCATAAGAGATTTCTTTTTTTCAGTATTTATATCCTGTTCTTGCTTATTTGTGCATTTTGAGTTACAATCCAATACGACATCATTTTCTGGTTGTTCCAATTGGTCTAAGTTTACCCATCTGTAGCTCTTTCAGCTTAGCTCCTCCATCCTTTTCCATCCTATTGACTTGTGTCCTTTTGGTTTTTGAACACTTCCTGTTTTCTGTTTTCAGAGATATTCCAGGCTCACCTTGCATGTTCCCTGTTCCAGCACTATAATCAATAATTTCCCTAAAGAGGCATAGTTCCTTTTGTTGGAGAATAATATTTAGAAATGATGATCGATTGGGATGTTCCTTCTTTTAGGCCCACTCAGCAAACTGAGTTTAGAAATATATGCTTATAGATTAACCTGTGTATGTCCACATATTTATAAATATTTTCCTATTTATCTGTTTTGTTTAGCTATTAAATATGATTTATATCAGTGTTTGCAACCCTAGTCTAACATCACAGGGTTTCTTCTAGTCTTACTATTCTGATTTCTTTATAATTGACTCCACTCTCTGATAATGAAAATCTAGCTTCAATTACCTAAAATTTATTTACCTGTTTTTTCAACTCTAGTACTGATGTAAAAGTTCTTTCAGAATTTTAAATTTTCACCTTTGTGAGAAACAAACTTACAAACTACAGTACAGGATTTTTGCATACAGTTTATAATTGTACATTTTCCAATCAGAATGCTGTCATCCAAAATTACTGAGGTCACCTTTTCTTTTCCCTTTCTTTTATGCCTTCTGTGAAATTATACCATACATTGACAGCATAGATTGAATGACCACAATCTGCATTCCATCCCAAGATTCTCCAAAATTCTGTTTTTTTTTTTTTTATTTTGCACATAACTCATTTTTACTGCACTTCATTTTTACAGATATTGCATTTTCTACAAATTAAAGATTTGTGGTAACCCTGAGTTGAGCCAGTTTCTTGGCACCATTTCCAAGAAATGGACTTGCACCTCCAACAGTGTTTGCTCACTTTGTGTCTCTGTATCACATTTGGGTGATTCTCATAATATTATAAATTTATTATGTTCTCATTATATTTGTGATGCTGATCACTGTGATCTGTAGCCTTTTATATTACCACTACAACTAACTGGAGGCTCAGAAGATGATTAGCATTTTTTAGCAATAAGTTTTAAAATGAAGTATGACGTTGCTTATTAGACATAATGTTATTGCACACTTAGACTGCAGCATGGTGGTGGTGGTTTAGTCGCCAACTCGTGTCCGACTCTTGCGACCCTGTGGACTGTAGCCCACCAGGATTCTCAGTCCATGGGATTTTCCAGGCAATAACACTGGAGTGGGTTGCCATTTCCTTCTCCAAGGGATCTTCCCAAACCAGGGATCGAATCCAGGCCTCCTGCACTGCAGACAGATTCTTTACCAACTGAACTGCCAGGGAATTCCTACTGTCATGGGAATACATAGTCCCATCACACTATGCTGTAATCTGGATTACAGCATAGTGTAAGTGTAACTTTTATATACAGAAAATAACATTGTGCAACTTCATTTAGTGTGATATTTGCTTTGTTGTGGTGGTCTAGAAGTGAACCCACATATCTCAGAATATCTCCAAGGCTTGCCTCTATTTCAATATTTTATTGAAGTATAGTTGATTCTCAATGTTGTCTTAATTTGTGCTGTATGGCAGAGTAATTCAGTTACCATATACATATATATATTCCTTTTCGTATTCCTTCTCATTATGGTTTATCACAGGATATTGAATACAATTCCTTGTGCTATACAGTAGGACCTTCTTTATCCTTCTTGTGTATACTAGCTTGCATGTGCAAGTGAAAGTTACGCCTGTATTAAAGTTCACTCTTCATGATGTGTAGCACTATGCGTTTTGACAGGTGCATAAAATACCCACTGCACAAGTGTTATACAGAACACCTTCTGCTTTTACTGACAAAAATTTACACTTTACACATGTTACTTCCATCTGGAATACCATGTTGCAGTCCTCTTTGCCAGGTAAATATATGTTATCCGTTTAAGATTCAGCACAAGCATCACCTTCTTACCGAGGATTCTCAGATTCAGGAGCCTTTAGAATCTTTGCCTCTAGACTTCATTTCAGCTGTAAGTAGTTTTAATGTCAATTTATCTTCATGTTTTCTCACCCTACTTGTCATCTATACATGATGATGCTTAGAGTAGAACCTGAAGGAACTATAGCTGGTGCTCACTCATGCTACTGAAACTGATAATAATTTACCAATTTCCTCCAGTGAGGCAAAAACCATAGCCGTGTCTTAATATTCCTTGGTTTTCTTTTCCTTTGGCGTGAGATGCTCTTATATCTGTTTGTTCACCATCCATCACTCTACAGCCTTCCACTATACACTTTACAGTCTACAGGTCACTCTACAGTGATCAGTTATCACTCTAAGTGATATTTCTTAATTCCAGTTCTTTTTCCAGTCCTCAGGCCACCCTTCATGGTATTGATCTCAGCTCTTCATGCAATTATTAGATGTTGTTATTTACAGGTAGCCTATCCTCAGTTTACAGAGAACATAGTCACCTCGGAAATTCTCAGAGTTGCCTAGAATAACTCTGACAGGAATAAATTAATAACAAATAAAAATATGCCTTCACCCAAAGCTTAAGTAGTGAATTGTATATTTTCATGCTTAGCTACCTACAGGGAAACTCCATTACAAAAACAAAATCATCATTGACTGAGGAAGATTTTCTCTGCTTCTGTTTCTCCCTTATATGGGCCATACTGACTGAGAATTGGCAATTAGAAATCAGAAATCTGGACAATAATCTACAAATTCAAATATAAAATTTCAGCAATCCCTTTCCAATCACCACCTTTCTGTATTTTTTCAGCAATAATTATTTAGTCCCATCACAATTGTTTAATGTACTGATCTTACCAACTTTTTAAGATCACGTATCCCTCACCTACCAATACTCACAGCTACTACCTTTACTCAGAATGCATTTCATGGGTGGGGAATTCCAATTTTTCTCTTGCCTTCCTGACCTCCCTTATCACTTTGGTACTCTGCTTTACTCATTTGAAAGAATAAACATACATTCATTCAGTCTGACACAAAATCATACTAATCAATCTCTCCTTAATTGTAACACAACTTCCTTAAGTGCTCTTCACTCTATAATTCTCCTGATAGGTGATTCTCTTATATGAAGTTTATTACTCATTTTCTGATCCATACTACTCAAATATTAACTTGGAATTACAGATTATCATATTAACTCATACTTTTCTTTGAAACATCTTTTTAACTTGTTGAATTAAGATGGAGTCCTTTTTGGTAATTTAAGCAATTTTAAGCATTAATTTAATGTGCGTGTGTTCACACATGTGTATGTGTTTGGTAACCATGAATGTTGCTCTTTATTATTGTAGAATTACTAGTAACTCACTTCCCTTAGTGGCTTGTAAGCCCTCTTTAACTAATCTTATTATTTACAGAAATGTCCAGTTGTGTTTGTGTGTATGGGAGTGGAGTGAAACTGATAACCTGTAATCATTTTATGATACTATACATATATTTTTAAGAGTTAGGACTGTAGTATCTGGGAAGAAATATCCTGACAAAATCAGAGAAAGGGGAAACACTCATACATTACATTTATACAATCAAGACACAATTATGCTAAATATTAGAAACATCCAGTGGAGTTAAGGACTTGGTCAGTACCAGATGGAATTATATTGAACTAGTGGAGAAAAGAAAGATATGTGTCTAATGTACTTTGTTTTCATTGATTTTAATGGACTTTTTCTTAAAACAGCTTTACATTTACAGAACTATTGAGAAGATCATATACAGAGTTTCCATTTACTCCACATCCAATTTCTCCTACTATTAATGTTTTGCATTAGTAAGGTATGTTTGCTATATTTAATGAACAAAATATAATACCTTAGTATGAACTAGGGTCCATAGTTTATTTAAACTTCCTTGAATTTTACCTATATCATTTTTCTTTTCCAGAATCCCATCCCAGATACCATCTGACATTTACTTTACCTGTTTCCTTAGACTGTTCTTGTGGCAGTTTCTCAAATGTTCCTCATTTTTTTTTTTACATTGAGTGTTTCCACAACTAACTTTTTAAATGCTATTTAAGTAAACACTTGAAAACATAATTCGTGGGGAAAAAAAACAAAACTAGCCTCTATGATCTCTAGAATCTGATGATATTAAATTCTTTAGGAAAAAGTCAGTCCATTTACATGTCAGCAATCTTCAGAGGGAAAACAACAGCCTGTAGCAATTATGGTTCTATAGAGCAATATCGTTTACCTTCTTTTACATGGCCTTAGGCATTTTTGAAGCAATTTAACAATCTATGCCCAATGAGCTCTTTATTTAGATAGTACATTACAGTGCCATTTTTAATAAAAAGATAAGTCACCTCATTGAATAACTTTCCTTTAAGATATACAACTGTTTTCTCTTTCACCTGAAATCAAGCAAGTATTTCAAGATAAGCAGAGTCTGAATCTAAATTCTACTTGTTTTTCTTTTACATCATTCTCCTATAGGGGATACATCAATTTTCTTGATATTTGTTTTGTAAAGACCTACAGAAAATAGTAAGTAAAAGAAAATGATGCTGTGGAGTTACATTTTTCTGCCATGAAAATTGGTGTCAGGGTGACACATAGAACTCTCTGTCCATCAAATGGGAATGTATTAACTGCTTAATCTGTGCCTGAAGAATAAATACATAGGATACAAAAGTTAACATAAATGGCCCCCTTTCAGGGCATACTGCTGTCCCATGATTCAGTCATACAAATTCCAGCCACATATAATTGTTGAATGTCTACTGTCTAATAAGGTCTGTGACAGACCTTCCTTAAATACTTAAAAAGTTACTTTCCTCAGTAAGCGTGCAACTTGTAGGAAGAACATAAATTAAGTGGTTCTATAGGTTGCTATAGGTATATAGTTGGATATTGCCTAAACTTTAAAGGAAAAGTTTGGGCTTTAAAAACAAAACAAAACAAACAAAAACTTTAAAGGGCCTAAGCTTTACAAGAAAAGCTTTATAAGAAAAGTCTAATCTTCATTCACACCTAATACTGTAACAGTACTAAAGAAAAACCTTTCTCTTCAGATGCCCACATAATTTATACCCACCTGCCATTAATGGTTTTGTGCCAGAAAGTTTCTGGGAATAAAAATCAAAGTTGCGTGTCTGAATTCTGGCCAAGATGTGATTTTTGTCACGCAGATGGCACTTCCGTGCAGTGCCTGGTGTTCATCCCATCACCATCCTGAAAAATGAGCACAGGAAGAGTAAATGAAATTTGATTAGCAAGTCTTCTTTTTTAAACAGATGTTGTGCCTGATATAAATTATTCTTTTAGAATTTCTAGCATATGCCAAAGTATTTATCACAGATTAACTGCATGAACTTGCATGCTATTACCAAGCCTTCTGAGTGTGAAAATGGATGGTTGCATTTTTCACAGTTCTGATCAAAATAATCACGATGTTGTATAATTATAATTCAGATAAGAAAACTATATTTTAAAGTGCAATAAATTATTATATGAAAAAATGGAAACATATTCTAAGTTCTTTTATTTTTTGCCTTATTCAAAGTTACTAGAAATAGCTATTTAGAATTATTATGCTTTGTATTACAAATGTATCTTAACACTAAAGATTTTCTAAGAGTTGCAAAAAAAAAAGTTATTTCTGCTTTTACTTTACATCTGATTGTCCCACCTTTGCAAATGAGGTCTTTAATCCCAGCAGTCTCCTAGGACATTAGTTCTGAATTCATTATTTTGTATTGTTGGTTTGTTAAATGCAGTCAAATACATACTACCCAATCAAGCCAAGATTTACTAAGCATCAAAGGATTTGAAACATAGCAATGAAAATAGTATTTTTAAAATGAATTTACCTCCTGGGCTGGTGGTCTATTTCACCATAGATAATATACATGCTGTTCTTTCAAAACATCCCACCCTCACGTTCTCCCCCAGAGTTCAAAAGTCTGTTCTGTACTTCTGACAGAGGTGGGATGCATGAGTCAAGTGCTCGGGCCTGGTGCACTGGGAGGACCCTGAGGAGTCGGGTGGAGAGGGAGGTGGGAGGGGGGATCGGGATGGGGAATACGTGTAACTATATGGCTGATTCATGTCAATGTATGACAAAACCCACTGAAATGTTGTGAAGTGATTGGCCTCCAACTAATAAAATAATATTAAAAAAAAAAAAAACTCAGATCAAAAAAAAAAAAAATGAATTTACCTGCATTCATTGTTGTTTTATATCTCATTTGGGTGCTTATGAGATTGTACATTGGAAACATGAATAACTTCCCTATATCATGATTAATATTTTTCCCATGTCACCATTGAAATCAAGTTCCTATCTTAAACTGAAATCTTTTAAATGTAAGGACTCAGGGATCTGTACCATTAGTGAGGGATGGACTGGATGTTAACATTATATATCACTTGTTTTGTTGGTTTAATATGTAAAATAACTTCTCCTTTGGGAGCTAAAGTTGAAAAATACAATAAGATAATCTATTTTTCTCATTAATTTGTTCTGTGGTGGTTTTCTTTATGTTTAAAGAAAATCAAATTGGAAGAAATCAATGTCAGAATGATATTGCTTCCATATAAACTCCAGATTGAGCCTGGTGAGGTTATAGTTACTATGGAAACAGAAGTGTGCTCTTTAAAACACTTTCTGTCCTAACTACTCTTCTACTTATACTGAGTGATTTCTTCAAAAATAGGACTCATGGGGGTGTATTATGAGAAATTGTATTCCCTATAAAGATACATATCCATATAATTTGTTAGGAGTCTCTTCAGCATATGGAGGTTAATTAGATATAAGTGTTGCCAACATGAATTTTAAAAGCACAGTATTCCCCCAGTAAGTAACCAGGTGTGGAAAAATGCAAAGTGAAGTATTCTAAAAAGAGTATTCAGATGACACTAGAACTGATACAGATAGCTCTTAGATTTATGAATCAATATGAAAATATGTTTCAGAAACTGTGGAGATGTTAAAAGAAATTTATTTTATATGTTAGTCTTTGGCAGGTCAAAATGGGTGAATCATGTTTAGAGAATTGCTTCAAAAAAGCCTTTACAATGTTTGCAAACTTTGAAGTAAATAAGGTTCAAATCCTTAAGGTGATTACTTCACGCAGTTTTCATTGCCAGCTTTAGATTTTTAAGATAATGGTAGATTATATTAAAACAGTATTTTGATATTTTTATTTTCCTCCAATTTCTAGAAAAAAATTATTTTCAAAATATTTATTTTCTCTTGCGTGAGAAAATGTTACTGTTAAGTCACCCAGAGGGGCTTTTTTTTTCCATTCATGGTGGTTTACTGGGCCAATTGATGGAATATAAAGATTCTTTACATAAAAAGGAATGAATCTTTAATCATAAACCCATTACTTACTACCTAGGTAACTTGAGGCAAATCACTCAGATTTTCTGATCCCTAATTTCTTTACCTCCAGTATCGGGATAATAACAAGAGCTAATCATTTTGCTTTTTTATTATGGCAACTAAAAATAAATATGACAGCTATATTAGATTGAGCTACTATAAAAAAGTTTCATAGGCTTAATGGCTTTAGACAGCACAAGTGCATTTCCACTTGAAATTACCTTGGACTGCAAGGAGCTCAAACCAGTCCATCCTAAAGGAAATTAACCCTGAATACTTAATGGAAGGACTGATGATGAAGCTGAAGCTCCAATACTTTGGCCACCTGATGCGAATAATTGACTCATTGTAAAAGACCCTGGTGCTGGTAAAGATTGAGGACAGGAGGAGAAGAGGGAGATAGAGGGGATGGTTGGATGGCATCACCGACTCAATGGACATGAGTTTGAGCAAACTCCGGGAGACAGTGAATGACAGGGATTCCTGGCGTGCTGCAGTTCATGGGATCACAGAGTCGGACACAACCGAGCAACTGAAAAACAACAACAAAACAAAGTTTCACAGGCTGGATGGCTTAGACAGCAGAAATATATTTCCTCACAGTTCTGGAGGCTGCAAGTCCACACTCATATTGCTATCAGACTTAGCATTTGATGAGACTTCTCTTTTTGGCTTTGTAGATAGCCTCTTGTCACTGTGCACTCAAGTGGTCTTTCTTCTGAGCACATCAGAGAGCTCTCTGGTTCTCTTCCTCATCTTGTTGTTGTTTAGTTGCTCAGTTTTGTCTGACTCTTTGCAACCCCATACACTGCAGCATCCTTCTTCTTATAAGAGCACTATCTTATTGTATTAAGGTCTCATCCTTAGGATCTCATTAACATTCATGAACATCTTATAGTTCCTGTCTTCTAATATAGTCATATACAGGTTTAGGGCTTCAACATGAATTGTAGTGAGGGACACAATACGGTCCATAAAAACAGTGCTTTACAAAACTATAAATTACAGAATAGCAATTAATGGCATTATTATTTCTATTTGCTTTCTCTTGTGATGGGAGTGTCTCCCATAGGAAATGAATGACTAATGTTACAGCTTCAGCCAAGCTGTTGTTCAAGTTGCAAACTCTCTACAGAGTCTTTCTTTTATTTTTTTTTTTTTTTTTTCTTTTTTTTTTTTTTTAATTTTATTTTATTAGTTGGAGGCCAATTACTTCACAACATTTCAGTGGGTTTTGTCATACATTGACATGAATCAGCCATTGAGTTACACGTATTCCCCATCCCGATCCCCCCTCCCACCTCCCTCTCCACCGGACTCCTCTGGGTCCTCCCAGTGCACCAGGCCCGAGCACTCGTCTCATGCATCCCACCTGGGCTAGTGATCTGATTCACCATAGATAATATACATGCTGTTCTTTTGAAACATCCCACCCTCACCTTCTCCCACAGAGTTCAAAAGTCTGTTCTGTACTTCTGTGTTTCTTTTTCTGTTTTGCATATAGGGTCATCGTTACCATCTTTCTAAATTCCGTATATATGTGTTAGTATGCTGTAATGTTCTTTATCTTTCTGGCTTACTTCACTCTGTATAATGGGCTCCAGTCTCGTCCATCTCATTAGAACTGATTCAAATGAATTCTTTTTAACGGCTGAGTAATATTCCATGGTGTATATGTACCACAGCTTCCTTATCCATTCATCTGCTGATGGGCATCTAGGTTGCTTCCATGTCCTGGCTATTATAAACAGTGCTGCGATGAACATTGGGGTGCACGTGTCTCTTTCAGATCTGGTTTCCTCGGTGTGTATGCCCAGAAGTGGTATTGCTGGGTCATATGGTAGTTCTATTTCCAGTTTTTTAAGAAATCTCCACACTGTTTTCCATAGTGGCTGTACTAGTTTGCATTCCCACCAACAGTGTAAGAGGGTTCCCTTTTCTCCACACCCTCTCCAGCATTTATTGCTTGTAGACTTTTGGATAGCAGCCATCCTGACTGGTGTGTAATGGTATCTCATTGTGGTTTTGATTTGCATTTCTCTAATAATGAGTGATGTTGAGCATCTTTTCGTGTGTTTGTTAGCCATCTGTATGTCTTCTTTGGAGAAATGTCTGTTTAGTTCTTTGGCCCATTTTTTGATTGGGTCATTTATTTTTCTGGAATTGAGCTTCAGGAGTTGCTTGTATATTTTTGAGATTAATCCTTTGTCTGTTTCTTCATTTGCTATTATTTTCTCCCAATCTGAGGGCTGTCTTTTCACCTTACTTATAGTTTCCTTTGTAGTGCAAAAGCTTTTAAGTTTCATTAGGTCCCATTTGTTTATTTTTGCTTTTATTTCCAATATTCTGGAAGGTGGGTCATAAAGGATCCTGCTGTGATTTATGTCAGAGAGTGTTTTGCCTATGTTCTCCTCTAGGAGTTTTATAGTTTCTGGTCTTACATTTAGATCTTTAATCCATTTTGAGTTTATTTTTGTGTATGGTGTTAGAAAGTGTTCTAGTTTCATTCTTTTACAAGTGGTTGACCAGTTTTCCCAGCACCACTTGTTAAAGAGGTTGTCTTTTTTCCATTGTATATCCTTGCCTCCTTTGTCAAAGATAAGGTATCCATAGGTTCGTGGATTTATCTCTGGGCTTTCTATTCTGTTCCATTGATCTATATTTCTGTCTTTGTGCCAGTACCATACTGTCTTGATAACTGTGGCTTTGTAGTAGAGTCTGAAGTCAGGGAGGGTGATTCCTCCAGTTCCATTCTTCTTTCTCAAGATTACTTTGGCTATTCGTGGTTTTCTGTATTTCCATACAAATTGTGAAATTATTTGTTCTAGTTCTGTGAAAAATACCGTTGGTAGCTTGATAGGGATTGCATTGAATCTATAGATTGCTTTGGGTAGAATAGCCATTTTGACAATATTGATTCTTCCAATCCATGAACATGGTATGTTTCTCCATCTGTTTGTGTCCTCTTTGATTTCTTTCATCAGTGTTTTATAGTTTTCTATGTACAGGTCTTTTGTTTCTTTAGGTAGATATACTCCTAAGTATTTTATTCTTTTTGTTGCAATGGTGAATGGTATTGTTTCCTTAATTTCTCTTTCTGTTTTCTCATTGTTAGTGTATAGAAATGCAAGGGATTTCTGTGTATTAATTTTATATCCTGCAACTTTACTATATTCGTTGATTAGCTCTAGTAATTTTCTGGTAGAGTCTTTAGGGTTTGCTATGTAGAGGATCATGTCATCTGCAAACAGCGAGAGTTTCACTTCTTCTTTTCCTATCTGGATTCCTTTTACTTCTTTTTCTGCTCTGATTGCTGTGGCCAAAACTTCCAAGACTATGTTGAATAGTAGTGGTGAGAGTGGGCACCCCTGTCTTGTTCCTGATTTCAGGGGAAATGCTTTCAATTTTTCACCATTGAGGGTGATGCTTGCTGTGGGTTTGTCATATATAGCTTTTATTATGTTGAGGTATGTTCCCTCTATTCCTGCTTTCTGGAGAGTTTTAATCATAAATGGGTGTTGAATTTTGTCAAAGGCTTTCTCTGCATCTATTGAGATAATCATATGGTTTTTATCTTTCAATTTGTTAATGTGGTGTATTACATTGATTGACTTGCGGATATTAAAGAATCCTTGCATTCCTGGGATAAAGCCCACTTGGTCATGGTGTATGATTTTTTTAATATGCTGTTGGATTCTGTTGGCAGAGTCTTTCTTTTAATATATGTTCTAATCAACTGACCGCTTTAAACAAAAAATGAAGTGGAGAATGTCACTCTTTTCAAATGTCACTTTAAGAACCATGGCCCTTTGTCAGTTTAGAGTAATGGTATTTCCCAGTTAATATGTCTTCTCTTGATTATTAGGTACATTATATTCAGCAACCACAGCTGGTCATCATCATCAGTTCCCTTTCTTCCAGCTTAAATGATACTCTTATTTTCCATATTTATTTCTCAGTTTGCATTCACCACCATTACACTTTCTGTTGACCACGTTTCTAGTACAGGGCAGCTCATGAAATAGAAAATAGTTGCTTTTTGATGTAGGTAGAGAAGATATATGTTGGAAGGAATAAAGGATTCAAAGAGGTCACTACTGAGTCTGTATTTTGAGGTGACCCTCTACAACCCTGCCTCACTGAAGGGGAACGCACAGACAGGACACTCAAAGCCTGAATGGTTTTCTTTATAATCATGCCCCAGAGACATGAACTTGTTACATCAGGCCACATTATGGTTCCATTATAAATGGGACTCAAAGTAACATAGTAAGCAAAAACCAGTTATAACTATGAGCATTAAGACTTAGTTTTCTAGCCGCCCATTTTATAAAGATGTTTTAAAACAGACCTATTATGTCTTTGTGTAGAAATACTCACTGGGTAGAGTGACATTGTTTTAAGTATCTAGGAGATACTTGAGAAAGTATGACCTTGAGAAAATGCATTTCTTGTCACTGAGCAGTCGATATACAGAGAATGCAGCAATTGCCGTGACAGGACTAACCTGCCACATGACAGAAACTTGATGACAATAAATGACTATGGAAAAAATTAATTTGGCAGGTAATGAATCATCATAAGCTTTACATCAAAAGGTAAAGACCATATCCTTATAACTCTTCTGTAAGGTTATGAGTACAGGTTGAGGCACAACTAAACTTTTTTATATTGAATGAATAAAAGGGTAAGTGAAGGAATAATGAATATGTAAGATAGAACTTACTCTGTAGTATCTTACATCATTTTATTATTTTCCTGGTCAGTGCCTTAATTAAGAAGGAATGTACTATCTTAAGAATAAAATTCATTGGTTTTTATTTGTAATGATTCTATTTCATTATGGTTCATTGAGGAATATAGAGAGCAGTAAGAACATACTTAAGATATATATTTTCTGTAAATCTGAAAGCATTCTGTAATACTATACCTGAAAATATAAAAGCAACCCATTTTCTTTCATTTTGTATTATGTTGACACAGCCTTATTTTATTTTTCCTCCTTTTGAGCTATTTGCACCATGTTCTGGTCTACCCATGATTTTCATAACATTTGGGAACATTAACCAGCTCTATGTGCATGCATGCATGCTAAGTCGTTTCAGTCATGTCCAACTCTATGCAACCCTGTGGGCTATAGCCCACCAGGCTCCTCTGTCCATGGGATTCTCCAGGCAACAATACTGGAGTCGGTTCCCAAACCCACATCCAAGGGATATTCTCAACCCAAGGATTGAAGCCGCATCTCTTAAGTCTCCTGCATTGGCAGGTGGGTTCTTTCTCCAGCACCACCTAGGAAGCCCAAACTGCTCTATATTTGTCTATAAATTTACATTTTCACATAGACCATTTTATAGCATTTAGATTATACAGTTTTAATGTTTGTGAATATTTCATTATGTAATCAGTATTTTGGTAAGGAAAAAAAATGACCTATGTCTGTTAAATTAAGAGAGCATTTTGTAAGAAGTCAAAATGGGAAAAAGTTCATTTTTAAGGCTGGTTTTAGGTAATGATGTCTTTTGAAATGAACATTGAAAACTCCCTAAAATTAAAAAAAAAATCGCAGGATAAAAGTATATTTACAAATTAGATGTGATTGTTAGTTACACATTTGAAAAAATTAACCATTTTCTTGTACCAAGTATTCATACCCACACAGATTTTTTTGTCATTATGAGGTAATAATAATATCAATCTATATATTAAAATGTATTACTGACATCCATTTATATAGAAATAAAATATTGTAAGGCCCAAAATGACTTCC
This sequence comes from Muntiacus reevesi, assembly GCF_963930625.1. Taxonomy (NCBI): domain Eukaryota; kingdom Metazoa; phylum Chordata; class Mammalia; order Artiodactyla; family Cervidae; genus Muntiacus; species Muntiacus reevesi. The sequence goes on from NC_089269.1 coordinate 36,658,322, forward strand.
ATGCAAAATAACTTCAACCTTAAATATAGCACCATTAATATAATTTGTCTGTGAAATAGTATATCAGAAGCTTATTTTGTGCTAAATTAAGTACTTAGGATCTAAATTTGAGAAGCATATTTAAATATAACCTTCATAATTTAAATAAAGCTATTTTAAAAATATAATCAAAATACATGTGTGAAATAATGGCCTGTAATATTTATTTTCCAGTTTGGAACTTTAACCATAAATATATTTTAAAAGAATTCATTCAGTGCATGCACTAATCCAGATGCCATACATCATTTTCTTACATCTTCAGGATAATTTTATTATATTAAATATCAAGATACTTTGACTAAAATTTAAGAATATATTAAGAATATTGTCTCCATTAGCAGATGTAGCCTAGAATCAGTTCTGTTGTTGAAAACCAATCATGATATTTAGCTGGGAGATGTCCAGGGCTAACTTTATGCACTGATATTCTGACTTCACCTTAAAAGCTCTGTGGATCCAGTACAAGGAAAAACTCAATCTAGGGTCTACTAATGAATATTCCAATCCCCCCTGGAACTGGAAATATTTTAAGAAATCTACTTTCCATTAGTGGCTACAGAACTGCTCTAAACTGCTTAAACATCTTAAAGAGAGAGCCCTAGATGAAGCGCTTATAAGAGAGTAACTGCTCTTATCCTAACGCTGTTATGCCTTCGATTCTGGTATCTGTCACTGGATGACATGTTAAGGTGGATCTTGATTATCCAGCGGTCACACACTTGACGAGGATGTCTGAGAACAGTTTAAACAATGATGTAAACAATAGGTGCATGTGTGCTTAGTCACTTCAGTTGTGTCCGACTCTTTGTGACCCTATGGACTGCAGCCCATCAGGCTTCTCTGTCCATGGGATCTCCAGGCAAGAATACTGGAGTGGGTTGCTGTGCCCTCCTCGACGGGATCTTCCTGACGCAGGGATTGAACACACATCTCTACATCTCCTGCATTAGCAGGTAAGTTCTTCACCACCAGTGCCACCTGGGAAGCCCAACCATTGGGTACTCATTCATGAATTAACACAGGATTATATGACGTTTCTCACATAGAATTGTTGTTTTGGAGTCATCCATCTTCAACTTGTGCTTATTGGGAAACTAGAAAAGGTGAGGTGAGATGCACGCTCAGCTGGTGCTCTGTCACCATAAGGTCAAACCCTAGCAGACTACAGTGGCCTCACTGAGTTGTGAAGGCAAAAATTATCTTTTAGGGTTGCATAATTTTCTAGAATTATAGGTCAGGGTGCTGGAAAGGATGGGGCTAAGTAGGGTTAGGAGATGAAGTTCTGTACGGATTTCCCTGCTGGTCCTCGTGTACACTTAGTGCAAGACTTCACAACCCATTACAGAGCAGCTCCTGGGAGATTTAGAAATGGAATGGTCAGACATTTTAAAAAATGCTGGAATTTGAGATCATACAGAAATGCCGAGGCCCAGCCCCGGCAGGACCAGGAATACCCAAGGGATGAGTGGTGTCAGCAAGGAAGACAGACAGATAGACAGACAGACACACAGAAGGTTGCGTAGAAGAGGTAGCTTTTTTTTTTTTTTTAAGGATAGCTCAGTTTTATTAGAATGAACGTTACCTCCCCCTTAAGTCACCACATATTGCATCAGATACTGGTTTGTGCTTCTGTCAATATTTTTTTCCCATGTTTTTCCCCTAAGCATTCATCTAGAACGTTTCTGATTACAGGGTTTATTCTTAAATGTCCCGTACATAATCTTCTTGCCTCAACGGCCTAACATTCTCACTCTAACAAAAACAGTGTTCCACAAATCTCAGGTATAGTGTAAATTCTTTGGACAATAAAACAATACATGGGAAGGGTCACAGTAACATGTTTGACATTTCTGAGAATAGTTCCATGAGAAAAACCTGATATTTTTCTTTACCTGAAACCACAAAATCTCAATTTAAAATGATTAACTACACACAAAGATACCTCTAACACAGCAAAACACCTCTATTAATAGTGAGATAATGGCAGTGAAGCTGGTTAATATAAATCTTCTATTGAAATCCTATGTACCCCATTTTCTAATTTTACAAAAATACCCATAATATCCCATGTTGTTTAAAAAAAAAGGGAAACAATGAACAAATAGCAGCAAGGAAATAGCAATAGTGAAAACACTCTCAACCAAGGAGCAAGTAAACTGAAGCAGTATATCTACTTCTAAATCTAAATGCCTCTACTCTTTTCCATTCTAGAACATTATAATCTTTAAGCAAGCAGCCAAACTATGCCTGTGGCCTTTTCTTTTTTGACTTGATGTTTATGGTCATGTCCTGAGCCAGAGCAATCATGAACATTTCCAAAAAAGCTTGGACTTTTCCAGCGAGGCCTTATTTCTACATATTATATTTCCAAAAATTAATAGCCCAACAACAGTAAGACAGAAGGAAGAAAGGACATACCGGGCCCCCGGGACAACCTCGAGGGGAAGAGCTGCCTTGCAGGTTCCTTTCTTGTTCTGGAGGCTCCGGAGGGGACATATTGGGCCTCTGGGGCAGCCCCGTGTGAAGAAGAGCTGCCTTGCAGGTTGCTCTCTCACCCCATGACCTCGTCACGGACTGGGCGCATCCGAGCAGCTCCCAACACAGAAGGGACAGAACTTATAAAGCATTTAAGAAATTCTTCTAAGCCTCTAGAAAAAGCTCTTGCTTAAGAGAAATGACAGTAAAATTCTGCACACTATGACTGAAGTTAGAAAAGAAATAAACCTGCTCTAAAAATAAAGTCAAGCCTTAGATAAAGCCTTAGAGATAAAAGTTATTCAGCTATAATTTAACTGTCCAGCAGAATAAAACTCAATACTTTCAAAAGAAGACAAATGAATACTGTTTATAAGTTGCCATGTTTACTAGGGCTTCCCTGGTGGTTCAGTTGGCAAAAAACCCGCCTGCAATGCTGGAGACCTGGGTTCAATCCCTGGGTTGGGAAAATCCACTAGAGAAGAGAATATTCCAGTATTCTGACCTGGAGAATTCCATGGACTTTATGGAAATCAGTGGGGTTGCAAAGAGTTGGACACCACTGAGCAACTTTCACTTCACTTCATGCTTAATATAAAGCATAGGGCAGGTAACAGAGCATGTTTATCACTAAATTTGTAACCTTTATTTAGATTCTTTAATCATTTTCTATGTGTGTAATTATATAATTTGCAAATAGGAGAGTTTTATTCCTCTCTACCTTTTATGATTTCCCCTTTTTTTCATCCCTTGTTGAATGGGTCATATAAAGCTTTACACTGCTGTCTTTCTCTAGAATTTGAGATTTTTTTCTTAAGAACACATACTGTAATCATCAGAGCTACCATTAAAAGCAATCAAGAAAGATTCATATTAAAAGTCTTGAAATATATAGATTATTATATCTATTTCTGTATGTCTGTCTACCTAATTATCTATTCAGATATTACAAAAGGGACTTTTTAAAAGCCAAAGGAAGAAAAGGAAAATAAAGAGACAAGACTCATAGAAAATAAATAGCAAGAGGTGGCTGTGAATTTGAATAACTCAATAATTACTTTACAGTTAAAATGCAGGCTGTATATATGCTGTTTACAAGAGGTATACTTTTAAGTATGGAGACACAGGAGGACTGAAAGTTAAAAAGTGAGAAAAGATATACCATGCAATCATTAAGGATAGAAAAATTTGAGTGATTATATTCATATTGAGCAACATAGATGTCAAGATAAGGAGTGCTAGTTATCATTTAGAAGTGAAATTTCATAGTGGTAAATAAATTTTTTTCTGAAAGAATACATAAGCATTCTAACATGAATTCATCCAGACAGAGAGCTTCAAAATAAATGAAACAAAATCACATGGCAGTAAAGGGAGAAAGAACAAACAAACAAACAGCATCAGAGAAATTTACCACCATTGCCTCAGTGATTAATAGAATAAGAAAACTAAATAATCACCAAGGATATACAAGAGTCAAACAAAAACGATCCACTGTTTATTGATCAACCTTTGCTAAACACTGTACCCAATAGCTACAGAAAATATTCAACAAGATAGATAGTATGTTGGGTCATAAAAAAATTTCTAGAAATTTCAGATGAATGAAATTTGCAAATTAGATTTAAAAAACTCATAGGATACAAGGTCAACATATTTACAAAAATCTACTTTATTTCTGAATAATTGCCACCCCAAATTGGAAAAATCAAATAAGTTTTTAAAAACTTACTTGCTTATTTTGACTGTTCTGAGTCTTCACTACTGTGGGGGGCTTTTCTCTAGTCATGTCGAGCTAGGGCTACTTTCCAGTTGCCATGTGTGGCCGTCTCATTGCTTTGGCCTCTCCCATTGTGGAGCATGGGCCCTAGAGCACAAAGGCTTCAGTAGTTGTGGTACGTGGGCTCAATAGTTGTAGCTCCTGGGCTCCAGATCACAGGCTCGGTAGTTGTTGTACAAGAGCCCAGTTGCTCCTCAGCAAGGGGGATATTCTCAGACTAGGGATCAAATCCATGTCCCTCGAATTGGTAGACAGACTCCCCACCACTCAGACACCAGGGAAGCCCTAAATAAAAACTTGATTTACAAAAAAATCGAAGTACATAATGATAAGGAGGAATTTAACAAATAATATGTACAAATCTCACACTAAATTTTCTAAAACATTGGACATAAAAATTCAAAATATATAAAGCAAAGTACCATTTTTAATAGTTGGAGACAACATGTTTTTAATATTTATTGTCTTCAAATAGATCCATAGCATAATGCAACACCAATCAATATGTCAACAAGCGATTTTCTACAAATCAAAAGTTGATTCTAAAATTTGTTGAGAAAACAATGCAAGAAGCCTAGGCAAAATGATCTTGAGAAACTGTACAAAACTGGAGGACTCACAGGCCTGAATCCAGGACTTGTTACTGTGCTATAGTAATACTAACTACATGAGAATCAGAAAACAGATTAAAGTGAAATATTAGAGACTGTTACAGTATTTAACCAAGGAGGCCATTAGACTGAGGTGGCTCTAACACCTTCGTAGTCTATGTAAGCAAGCCAAAACCCAAACCAGAGTTGATGAACTCAAACCCTAGATAAAGAAACTTAAGAATCATCAATCACAGATGGCTAACCAGGTTTTCCCAAAGAAGACAACTGCTTAAGCTATAGCCAAATAATCTCTATGCTCTGCTTTCTGCATCTTTTTATTAAAAAGTTGCCTGTCTCCTAACCACCTTTAGTTTGACATTGCCAATTTCAGTCAATGTATGCTCAGAAAAACTCTTGAAAATTTTAATGTGCCTCAGTTTAATGCATATAGGATCATAGGATTCCTTTAAAAATAAAACTATGCTGTTAAAACAGGCTATATAGAAAAAAGCTTCAAACACTATCATAAATCATACACAAATAAATGCAACAAGATTTGTAGTCTAAGTTTGTAATCGAAATTAGTCAGTTCAGTTCAGTTCAGTAACTCAGTTGTGTCCGACTCTTTGTGACCCCATGAACCGCAGCACGCCAGGCCTCCGTGTCCTTCACCAACTCCCAGAGTTTACTCAAACACATGTCCATTGAGTTGGTGATGTCATCCAACCATCTCATCCTCTGTCGTCCCCTTCTCCTCCTGCCCTCTATCTTGCCCAGCATCAGGGTCTTTTCAAATGAGTCAGCTCTTCACATCAAGTGACCAAAGGATTGGAGTTTCAGTTTCATAATCAGTCCTACCAATGAACACCCAGGACTGATCCCTTTAGGATGGACTGGTTGGATCTCCTTGCAGTCCAAGGGACTTTCAAGAGTCTAATCCAACACCACAGTTCAAAAGCATCAATTCTTTGGCACTCATTTTTCTTAATAGTCCAACTCTCATATCCATACATGAATATGATTTTTCCACTGGAAAAACCACAGCCTTGACTAGACTGACCTTTGTTGGCAAAGTAATGTCTCTGCTTTTTAATATGCTATCTAGGTTGGTCATAAACTTCCTTCCAGGAGTAAGTGTCTTTTAATTTCATGACTCCAATCAACATCTGCAGTGATTTTGGAAACCAAAAAAATAAAGTCAGCCACTGTTTCCACTGTTTCCCCATCTATTTGCCATGAAGTGATGGGACCAGATGCCATGATCTTCGTTTTCCGAATCTTGAGCTTTAAGCCAACATTTTCACTGTCCTCTTTGACTTTCATCAAGAGGCTCTTTAGTTCTTCTTCACTTTCTGCCATAAGGGTGGTGTCATCTGCATATCTGAGGTTATTGATATTTCTCCCAGCAATCTTCATTCCAGCTTGTGCTTCTTCCAGCCCAGCGTTTCTCATGATGTACTCTGCATATAAGTTAAATAAGCAGGGTGACAATATACCGCCTTGACGTACTCCTTTTCCTATTTGGAACAACTCTCTTGTTCCATGTCCACTTCTAACTGTTACTTCCTGACCTGTATACAGGTTTCTGAAGAGGCAGGTCAGGTAGTCTGTTATTCCCATCTCTTTCAGAATTTTCCAGAGTTTATTACGATCCACACAGTCAAAGGCTTTGGCATAGTCAAGAAAGCAGAAATAGATGTTTTTCTGGAGCTCTCTTGCTTTTTTGATGACCCATCGGATGTTGGCAATTTGATCTCTGGTTCCTCTGAATTTTCTAAAACCAGCTGGAACTTCTGGAAGTTCACGGTTCACGTATTGCTGAAGCCTGGCTTGGAGAATTTTAAGCATTTCTTTACTGGTGTGCGAGATGAGTGCATTTGGGCAGTAGTTGCTTTCCAGGTGTCACAGAGGGTAAAGCATCTGCCTGTAATGTGGGAGACCTGGGTTCGATCCCTGGGTTGGGAAGATCCCCTGGAGGAGGAAATGGCAACCCACTCCAGTGTTTTTGCCTGGAGAATCCCATGGATGGAGGAACCTGGTGGGTTACAGTCCACAGGGTCGCAAAATGTCAGACACGACTGAGCAACTTAAGTTTCACTTTCAACTTTGAGCATTCTTTGGCATTGCCTTTCTTTGGAATTGGAATGAAAACTGACCTTTTCCAGTCCTGTGGCCTCTGCTGAGTTTTCCAAATTTGGTGGCATGTTGAGTACAGCACTTTCACAATATCATCTTTCAGGATTTGAAATAGCTCAACTGGAATTCCATTCCCTCCACTAGCTTTGCTCATAGTGATGCTTCCCAAGGTCTACTTGACTTCACATTCCAGGGTGCCTGGCTCTAGATGAGTGATCACACCATCATGATTATCTGGGTCATGAAGATCTTTTTTGTACAGTTCTATGCATTCTTGCTACCTCTTCTTTATATCTTCTGCTTCCGCTAGGTCCATACACCTTCTGTCCTTTTTTGAGCCCATCTTTGAATGAAATGTTCCCTTGGTACCTCTAATTTTCTTGAAGAAATCTCTAGTCTTTCTCATTCTATTGTTTTCCTCTATTTCTTTGCATTGATTGCAGAGGAAGGCTTTCTTGTCTCTCCTTGCTATTCTTTGGAACTCTGCACTCAGATGGGAATATCCTTCCTTTTCTCCTTTGCTTTTCACTTCCCTTCTAGTCTGAATATAGGCCAAAGCTTTAAAGGTACTGGAAGGAAATATATATTCATAAATATAGATAAGTCTTGTAGTCAATTTATATAAGTAAATTTTTCAAATCGACAATAAAAAAGACATTTAAACCATTAAGGTGTTGGGAAAAGACTTGAACAGACACCCCACAGAAGAAATTCTGCGAAGGCCTTGAAGTATGTGAGAATGTATCATTATTAATCATCATCAATCAGCAGGGGATGCAATAGATTCAACTCCACGTTCGTAGAATAGTTAAAATTGTATAGGATTGACAACACTAAATTTTGGTGAGGGTGTGGAGGAAGGAGATGCTTGGAACTGGGGTAAATAGTACATTTTTTTTTAATCATTGATAAATCGACTTTCCACTTCCTTTTTTTAATCATAATTTTATTTATTTGTTTTTTGGCATCGCTGGATCTTCCTTGCTGCGGTGCTTTCCTGTAGGTGTAGTGAGTGGGGGCTACTCTCTAGTTGCAATGTGTGGGCTCCACTTTGGTGCGGCTTCTCCTGATTCAGAGTAGGGGCTCAAGGGAATGCGGGGGGCTTCAATAGTTGCAGCATGCAGGTCAGTAGTTGCGATCCCTGAGCTTTGGAGCACCAGGCTTAGTAGTCGTGGCACGCGGGCTTAGTTGCTCCTTGGCATGTAGGATCGTCCCAGACCAGGGATCGAACCTGTGCCTTCAATGGCAGGTGGATTCTTTACCACGGAACCAGCGAGGAAGCCCTTCATTTTTTAGGAGTGAAGTGTGTAACTTCTCTATGAGTCAGGAAGCCCTGAAGAGGGAGCTCTCACTCATAATCACTCGTGGCAGCATAAAGATCCTGGCAGGAAGAGAGATTCCCTTCTGAATGACCAGCAAGCTACTTCTCTCTTGTAGTCAAAGTACAGCCATAGCCTCCACAGTTTCCTCTTTTCCTCTATAAAAGCAAGCCCAATCTGTGTTGTTTCCCAGACTTGCCTATGGTCCGCCACAGTTCGCTTGTTCTTGCATTTTCTACTATTCCTGAAGGAACACATCTCGCTATTAAAATAGCTGTCTCTTTCGTTCCTTTTAAGGTCAAGACCTATGACCTTGCAGTTAAACTCATGTGTTTATCTCTAAAATATTTGTATGAGAATTTTTATAAAAACTTTATTTAAACACATAGGAGGGTCATAATAAAGTCCATGTCAAATAAACTGAGAATCATAAAAACGATACAGGATTTAAAAATTGAAAAGAAGAGCAAAATTATAGCAGGAAATAACTGCCTGTAGAAAATTGCAGAAACAATAGAAATCAAAATTTAGTTCTTAGGCTTGTATTAGCCAAGACAAAAAAGTAAATATAATGAACAACATTGATATTGTTTATTAAAAGAAATGATGCTTAGAAAGCAGATTATCTAAACAATTTCATGGAATCAAATTCTACATATCATATTAAAAACAATGAAAAAATGATCATTTTCATGATATTGCATCAAGCCCAGAGCTGGGCTTCTTCAGTTTTCAATTAACAAGAGATGAGAACTTGACATTACATCATAGTTTAGCAGTACAATTTGAAAAGGATTCCTTATTGTCTGGTTAAGGGCTTTGCTAATTTAATTTCATGTAAGGGTAATAGTGAATTCACTGACATGCTTATCTTACCTCCTACTAACAAATCTAGATCTGACTCAGATTGAAAGAATGTAGTGCATCTTAACAAAAGCACCCTTGTGTTTAGGGGTGCTCACTTGTAACCATTGCTGTAGTGAAAATATTTGCTTGTCCTCTCCACTGTCCCTATCACAGAGGTATCATCTCCAGCTGAATAGTAATTCTATGGAGTGTCCTCATCTATTTGATTCTATGTGTCTACTTCACAGTTTTTTAGATATTTCCCTTTAAAACTGAGTATTGTCCAACAGTCCATTTTGGCATATGTCAATCTCCTTGTTCTTTTTAGCCAATGGAAAGCAATTGATATGTATATGTACTCAGACTTTACCTTTCAAAGTAGCCTAAAAACATATAACTTCAAATTTAAAGCACTACAAAATATATTTAGAAATAAGTTAATGCTTCAAAATCAAATTTCCAGTGTCAAAAGTACCTTAAATATCCACAAATAAAATATCAAAGAAGCTTAAACTCAAAATTCAAATGGGTATATCTTTCCTTCTCTCTTTTGCCTTTCTCTTCTCTTCTTTTCACAGCCATTTGTAAGATCTCCTCAGACAGCCATTGTGCTTTTTAGAATTTCTTTTTGTTGGGGATGGTGTTGATCCCTGTCTCCTGTACAATGTCATGAATCTCCATCCATAGTTCATCAGGTACTCTGCCTATCAGATCTAGTCCCTTATATCTATTTTTCACTTCCACTATATAATCATAAGGGACTTGATTTAGGTCATACCTGAATGGTCTAGTGATTTTCCCTGCTTTCTTCAACTTATGTCTGATATGGCAATAAGGAATTCGTGACCTGAACCATAGTCAGTTCTTGGTCTTATTTATGCTGACTGTATAGAGCTTCTCCATCTTTGGCGCAAAGAATATAATCAATCTGATTTCAGTGTTGGCCATCTGGTGATGTCTACATGTAGAATCTTCTCTTGTGTTGTTGGAGGAGGGTGTTTGCTATGACCAGTGTGTTCTCTTGGCAAATCTCTCTTAGCCTTTGCCCTGCTTTCTTCTGTACTCCACGACCAAATTTGCTTTTTACTCCAGGTGTTTCTTGACTTCCTACTTTTGCACTAGAGTCCCCTATAAGGAAAAGGAAATCTTTTTTGTATGTTAGTTCTAAAAGGTCTTGTAGGTCTTCACAGAACCGTTCAACTTCAGCATCTTCAGCATTACTGGTCAGGGCATAGACTTGGATTACCATCACTTCATGGCAAAATGGTGGGGAAGCAATAGAAACTGTGAGAGACTTTATTTTGGGGGGTCCCAAAATCGCTGCAGATGGTGACGACAGCCATGAAATTAAAAGAGGTTTGCTCCTTGGGAGTAAAGTTATGACCAATCTAGACAGCATATTAAAATGCAGAGTCATTACTTTGTCAACAAATATCCGTCTACTCAAAGCTGTGATTTTTCCAGTAGTCTTCTATGACTGTGAGAACTGATCTATAAAGAAAATTGAGCACTGAAGAACTGATGCTTTGAGAGTCCCTTGGGCTGCAAGGAGATCCAACCAGTCCATCATGAAGGAAATCAGTCCTGGATTCATTGGAAGGACTGATGTTGAATTGGAAACTCCAATACTTTAGCGACCTGATGGGAAGAACTGACTCATTGGAAAAGACCGTCATGCTAGGAAAGATTGAAGGCCCAAGGAGAAGGGGATGTCAGAGGATGAGATGGTTGGATGGCATCAGCACCTCACTGGAAATGAGTTTGAGTAAATTCTGGGAGTTGCTGATGGACAGGGACGCCTGATGTGCTCCAGTCCATGGGGTCGCAAAGAGTTGTACATGACTGAGTGACTGAACTGAACTGAAAACTAGAAACACACAAAGTGAAAATAATCAAAATTTATTTTTTCGCTTTTATTCATCTTCACAGTAAATGGTACTCCATTGTTTCTGAAACATGAGCCATTAGGACTGTAGATTGTATCTTTTTATTGTAGTATAATTGCTTTACAACACTCTGTTAGTTTCTGCTGTACAACAAAGTGAAATAGATATGTATGTTCATATATCCCCTCCCTCTTGAACCTCCCTCTGTAGATTTTATTTTTTAAAAAAGATAGAATCTTCCCAACCCAGAGAACAAACCCATGTCTCATGTTTCCTGCAGGAATAGGCAGGTTCTTTACCGCTAATGCCACCTGGGAAGCTCAGAAATCATTTACTAATTTCTCTCACTTCCTCTTTCCAAGATCAGACTCTTTTTATAGGAATGATCTAGAACATTCTTTACGTCCAAATATGATAAATAAGCAAAATTTGATAGTGTATCACATTCTTGTAGATGGAAAGAATGCAGCATAATTCAGAATAGTTGAAACACAAATCAGTGATAATAGACAATTATAAGTAATTTCAGAGCACACTTGAGAGTCACAGATGTTTTTAGTCGAGTACAGGGAACTTTCCAAGTGGCACTAGTGGGAGAGATCCTGATGGCCAACATGGGAGACATAAGAGACGCTGGTTCGAGCTCTGGGTTGGGGAGATGCCCTGAAGGAGGGCATACCAACTCACTCCAGTATTCTAGCCTGAAGAATCCAATGGACAGAGGAGCCTTCAGGCTACAGTCCATAGGGTCTCTAAGAGACATGAGTGAATCTACTTACAACATATGCACAGAGAACTTGAACTCTGAGACTTCTACACTGGTAAAGATTGTGCTGTCAGCTTCTATTGGTTCTATAAAATAAGGCTCAACTTGACTCTTCTAATCCTTAGAAATATCTCTGTGGATTTCTGCAGTTTCAAATTTTGTACCCTAATCAAATTTTCTGGACTATAACAATTTTACTCCAGTAAGACAATGGCCCTCAACTCAATTTTCAGAGTTAAAATACATTATTTGGGATTGTAAGGTAATTTTCTCAGTGGCTTACTGTCTTTAAGACTATGGAATATTCATTCAGGAATTATCTGTATGTATTTTGTTTTCATCATTTAGCACCCGTAAGAGATTCAGGCATAATATAATATCAAATAAGTAACTACTAGAAATCAAATTTAAAGTATTATTGAGTTACAGGTTCAAACTTCACACTTTATATATAAAGATAAATTAGAACCATAATTTTTGAATATCACTGGCATGTTCAGAAAGCATAATATTAAACATATTGACATGTTTAATTTATTAAATTTATGTGTGGGAAGGCTTTGCTTATTGGCACTTAAAATTTGATGTATTTTTAAATGTATTTTAAAATATTTAAGTTAATTTAATTATATAAACTATAAACTTTCAAACGGGCTTACTAGCATTTACTAGAATTGTGTAATTTTCTAGTTGAACTAAAAAAGTACAAACAAATTTTAATTTGTCAAATTCAGTAAATTAAATATTTATTTTAGAACTTTTGATGTTACCGATATTGATTTTGTGTGCAATTAGTAAGTTGAGTTCAAAGATACCAAAATATCTGCATTTGAAAATTTTTTTCATTTAAATTATTTCTATCATCTTTATAATGTTCTCTTTGTTAGCAATTTTGTAGCCATTAAGTTCTTTCTCTATTCAGTAGACAAAAACAATCTTCTTCTTAAACATTTTAATCCCTTGTTTTTAACTATATCCAGAGCTTGAACACTCTGTGGTGGCTAGGGTTGAATTTAAGTGTATCATCTGTGAACTCCCCTGTACATAATTATATGCATATTTTATGCATTGTGCTGCTGCTCTGTTAATTTGCTCATATCTTTCCATTTTCTCACTATCTCTTAGAATTCATTGACTTGTTAACTTTTTCTCAAACATCTCAAACATCAATCTCACAGGCAAAGTCCTTGAGAAAATTCTTTCCTGATTGTTAAGACGAATCAAGTAGCCGTTAATGTTTTCAAAGTTCTTTGTAAGTACCTTGGTGTTAAAATTTTCTATATTTCGTTAAATGACCTGTGTATATTTATACATATCACTAGACTTTAGGCCCCTAGAGGTGTTTTTTTTTTTTTTTTTTTTATGTTTTATAGCTTAATTACTATTGAAAGTAATAGCACATTGAAAGTCCTCTCTAAAGTGTTTTTTTTTTTAATTGAAATGAGTGGATTCTTCAATACTAGTCCTTTTATTTAACAATATTGATAAAAATTGATCAAAGACATATGAGAATTTGTTTCATATTACTGAAAATTATTTCCAATTGCCAAGAGTTAGTTTTAAAAGCATCGATTCATTGTATTGAATCTTTGAATTTTTTTCTCTTTTTTCCCCTACACCAAAAAAAGAGACCAGTGCTTCAGAAAGAGCAAGTCAAGCTTCAGACTGAACAGGTTCTTCTGAACCGTGGCATAGTCTAGGAATCCAGGGAGAGCAGTATTGGTAGAAGCTGAGTCAGTTGAATATTGCAAATGAACTAATTACTACATTGAGCCTAACTAGTCTACAGAAAAAAGGACATGTTAGAATTATGGTAGGCGCTGAGAGAGAGCATTTGAGGGCAGACAGGCTGAAGCCACAATCACAGACAACTAGCCAATCTGATCACACAGACCACAGCATTGTCTAACTCAATGAAACTAAGCCATGCCATGCGGGGCCACCCAAGATGGACGGGTTATGGTGGAGAGTTCTGACAGAATGTGGTCCACTGGAGAAGGGGATGGCAAACCACTTCAGTATTCTTGCCTTGATAACCCCATGAACAGTATGAAAAGGCAAAAAGAGAGGACACGGAAAGATGACCTCCCCAGGTCAGTAGGTGCCCAATATGCTACTGGAGCTCAATGGAGAAATAACTCCAGAAAGAATGAAGGGAAGGAGGAGGCAAAAACAACACCCAGTCGTGGATGTGATTGGTGATAGAAGAAAGGTCCGATGCTGTAAAGAGCAATATTGCATAGGAACCTGAAAAGTTAAGTCCCTGATTCAAGGCAAATTGGAAGTGGTCAAACAGGAGATGGCAAGAGTGAACATTGTCATTCTAGAAATAAGCTAACTAAGATGGACTGGAGTGGGTAAATTTAACTCAGATGACCATTATATCTACTACTGTGGGCAAGAATCCCTTAGAAGAAATGGAGTAGCCATCATGGTCAACAAAAGTGTCTGAAATGCAGTACTTGGATGCAATCTCAAAAACAACAGAATCATCTCTGTTCGTTTCCAAGGCAAACCATTCAATATCACAGTAATCCAAGCCTATGCCCCAACCAGTAATGCTTCAGTAATGCTGAAGAAACTGAAGTTGAAAGGTTCTATGAAGACCTCCAAGACCTTTTAGAATGAACACCCCCAAAAAGATGTCCTTCTTATTATAGGGAACAGGAATGAAAAAGTAGAAAATCAAGAAACACCGGGAGTAACAGGCAAATTTGGCCTTGGAGTACGGAATGAAGCAGGGCAAAGGTTAATAGAGTTCTGCCAAGAGAACCCGTTGGTCACAGCAAACATGCTCTTCCAACAACACAAGAGAAGACTCTACACATGGACATCACCAGATAGTCAACACCGAAATCAGATTGATTATATTCTTTGCAGCCAAAGATGGAGAAGCTCATATAATCAACAAAAACAATACCAAGAACTGACTATGTCTCAGATCATGAACTCCTTATTGCCAAATTGAGACTAAAATTGAAGAAAGTAGGGAAAACCACTAGACCATTCAGGTATGACCTAAATAAAATCCCTTTATGAGTATACAGTAGAAGTGAGAAATAGATATAAGGGACTAGATCTGATAGACAGAGTGCCTGATGAACTATGGATGGAAGTTCATGACATTGTACAGGAGACAGGGATCAAGATCACCCCCAAGAAAAAGAAATGCAAAAAGGCAAAATGGCTATCTGAAGAGGCCTTACAAATAGCTGTGAAAAGAAGAGAAGCCAAAAGCAAAGGAGAAAAGGAAAGATATATCCATTTGAGTGCAGACTTCCAAAGAATAGCAAGGAGAGATAAGAAAGCCTTTCTCAACGATCAATGCAAAGAAATCAAGGAAAACAATAGAATGGGGAAAACTAGAAATCTCTCCAAAAGAATTAGAGATACCAAGGGAACATTTCATGCAAAGATGGGCTTAATAAAGGACAGAAAGTGTAGGAACCTAACAGAAGCAGAATATATTAAGAAGAGGTGGCAAGAGTACACAGAACAACTGTATTAAAAAGATCTCCATGAACCAGATAATCACGATGGTGCAATCACTCACCTAGAGCCAGACATGCTGGAATGTGAAGTAAAGTTGTCCTTTGGAAGGATCACTACGAATAAACCTAGCATGAATCTAACAGAAGCAGAGGATATTAAGAAGAGGTGGCAAGAATACACAGAAGAACTGTACAAAAAAGACCCAGATAATCACAATGGTGTGATCACTCACACTCACCTACAGTGAGACATCCTAGAATATGAAGTTAAGTGGGCCTTAGGCAGCAACACTATGAACAAAGCTAGTGGAGGTGATAGAATTCCAGTTGAGCTATTTCAAATACTAAAACATGATGCTATGAAAGTGCTGCACTCAATATGTCAGCAAATTTGGAAAACTCAGCAGTGGCCACAGGACTAGAAAAAGTCAGTTTTCATTCCAATCCTAAAGAAAGGCAATGCTAAAGAATATTCAAACTACCACACAATTGCACTCATCTCACACACTAGTAAAGTAATGCTCAAAATTCTCCAAGCCAGGCCTCAGCAATACATGAACTGTGAACTTCCAGATTTTCGAGCTGGTTTTAGAAAAGGCAGAGAGGAACCAGAGATCAATTTGCTAATATTTGCTGGATCATTGCAAAAACAAGAGAGTTCCAGAAAAACTATTTCTGCTATATTGACTATGTCAAAGCCTTTGACTGTGTGGATCACAATAAACTGTGGAAAATTCTGAAAGAGATGGGAATACCAGACCACCTGACCTGCCTCTTGAGAAACCTGTATGCAGGTCAGGAAGCAGCAGTTAGAGCTGACATGGAACAGCAGCAGTCTGTTCCAAATAGGAAAAGACTGTATATTGTCACCCTGCTTATTTAACTTATATGCAGAGTACATCATGAGAAATGCTGGGCTGGAAGAAGCAAAAGCTGGAATCAAGATTACGGGCAGAAATATCAATAACCTCAGATATGCAGATGACACTACTCTTATGGCAAAATTTGAAGAAGAACTAAACAGCCTCTTGATGAAAGTGAAAGAGGAGAGTGAAAAGTTTGGCTTCAAGCTCAACATTCAAAAAACTACGATCATGGCATCCAGTCCCATTACTTCATGGCAAATAGATGGGGAAACAGTGGAAAAAGTGGCTGACTTTAATTTTATGAGCTCCAAAATCACTGCAGATGGTGATTGCAGCCATAAAATTAAAAGATACTTACTCCTTGGAAGGAAAGTCATAACCAACCTAGACAGTATATTAAAAAGCAGAGACATTGCTTTGCCAAAAAAGGTCCATATGGTCAGGGCTATGTTTTTCCAGTAGACATGGTTGGATGTGAGAGTTGAACTATAAAGAAAGCTGGACACCAAAGAACTGATGCTTTTGAATTGTGGTGTTGGAGAAGACTCTTGAGAATCCCTTGGACTGCAATGAAATCCAACCAGTCCATCCTAAAGGAGATCATTGGGTTGTCATTGGAAGGACTGATGTTGAAGCTGATGCGCTGATACTTTGGCGACCTGATGTGAAGAGCTGACTCATTTGAAAAGACCCTGATGCTGGGAAAGATTTAGGGCAGGAGGAGAAGTGGATAACAGAGGATAAAATGTTTGAATGGCATCACCGACTCAAGGGACACGGGTTTGGGTGGACTCCCCGAGTTGGTGTTGGACAGGGAAACCTCGCATCTGCGGCTCATGGGATTGCAGAGTCCGACACGACTGAGCGACTGAACTGAACTGAACTGAAGAATTACCAGCAGTTCTCCTGTTTCTATGATGCTGCTGCTGCTGCTGCTAAGTCACTTCAGTCGTGTCCGACTCTGTGCAACCCCATAGACATCAGCCCACCAGGCTCCCCCGTCCCTGGGATTCTCCAAGCAAGAACACTGGAGTGGGTTGCCATTTCCTTTTCCAATGCATGAAAGTGAAAAGTGGATGTGAAGTCGCTCAGTCTTGTCCGGCTGTCAGTGAACCCATGGACTGCAGCCGACCAAGATCCTCCATCCATGGGATTTTCCAGGCAAGATTACTGGAGTGGGGTGCCATTGCCTTCTCCGTTTCTGTGCTAGGTAATTTAAATTTGTCGTTCTGTTCATAAATCGTATCCTTTCTTTCATTCTCTTAAGCCCCTTCTAAACTATTCTGCTACTTTCCATGATGGCAATGCAAACTATTTCTTGCTTTTACCTACTGGTGATCATATTTGCCTAAGATTGTTCCAGTCCTGATGGAAATTCAAGCCATAGTGAGATGTCACTACACACCTTTATGAATGACAAAGAGGGGGGAAATATAGAACGTAATGTTTAGCAAGGATGTAGATCGATGATAACACTCATATATTGCTGGCAGAAATGCCAAAATTTTAGCCAGCTTGGGAAATAATCTGGAAGTTTCTTAATACATTTAAACATACAGTTATATCAACCAAAACCACACTCCTGAGTATTTACTCCCCCATAAAAGCATCTCCAACCAAAAGTTTGGATGCCAGTGTTTATTGAGTTTAATTCATGCTTTCACAAAACTGGAAATAGATGAGATGTCCCTTAATTGGTGAATAGATAAAATCTATGCTGCATCTAGTCTTGTCAAAGCTATGGTTTTTCCAGTAGTCATGTATGGATGTGAGAGTTGCACTAGAAGGAAAACTAAGCGCCGAAGAATTGATGGTTTTGAACTGTGTTGTTGGAGAAGACTCTTGAGAGTCCCTTGGACTGCAAGGAGATCCAACCAGTCCATCCTAAAGGAAATCGGTCCTAAACATTCATTGGAAGGACTGATGCTGAAGCTGAAACTCCAATACTCTGGCCACCTGATGTGAAGAACTGACTCAGTTGGAAAGACCCTGATACTGGGAAAGATTGAAGGAGGAGAAGGGGACGACAATGGATGAGGTGGTTGGATGGCATCACCGACTCAATGGACTTGAGTTTGAGGAAATCCCGGGAGTTGGTGTTGGACAGGGAGTCCTGGCGTGCTGCAGTTCATGGAGTTGCAAAGAGTCAGACATGACTAAGCAACTGAACTGAACTGAACTGAATGCTGCATTCACTCAATGGATCGCTACTTATGCATTAAAATAAATGGACTACTGATAACATGAAATGACATAGATGAGTCCCAATTGCATTTTGTAAAATGAAAGAACTCAGATTGTAAAGGCTACATGCTGTATATCTGACATCTGGGAAAAGACAGTATCATAATGACAGAAAAAGAGCAGTATTTGCCAGAGGCTAAGAGTACAGAAAATTGATTGACTACAAAGTGCCACAAAGGAACTTTATAATGCTGAAAATATGTCTTTCTTATAGTGTTCATTACACAGCAATATGCATTTGTCAAATTCATAGAACTTAATAAATGTAAAAGTGATTTTACCCTATGCATATTATGGCTTAGAAAAATCTGACTTTTCAAAACTTTTCTTAAATCACCCTAAATATCCATAGAAATAAATTTTTAACAAAATGTAGTTTTTAAAAATTATCAAAAATTTCTAGTAAAAATACTTAAAAATTTTTTTCTACACAAAATCTATGAAATTTTCTCAGCAACACTAATGCAACCAATTGATCAATGCATTTCACCTCTTTTCCAAAAATCAGAAAGCAGCAATAATAACATAAAACAATACATTCTTAACAAAGTGTTCCCAATATAATTTAACATTTTTGAACTGGTTTTATTTTCTATATGGAGTCCATACATTTACACTTCACTGTAATTTAATTACATCAGATATTTAACAGTTCCTCCAAGCTATATCCAAGGTCTTGGATGGTGTAGACTATGTAATTAAAATTGTAAAATGGAAAATATATTGATTAGTGACTTTTCATTTTGATATTCCAAAATTGTGATCAACAGATAGAAATCTTGATCTTTCTTGTTTTCTTTCTTGTTGTTTCTCAGTCTGCTTTTTATATATATATTTTCTTTCTCAAAAACTAATTCATAAGAAATCAGTAATTTTACTATCTGATGAAATTTTGTAAGTATCATTCTTTTAGAGTATGTGCATAAATGCAAACATACATGTAATAGATGAATAGGCAGATAGATGACAGATACATACAAACATACATAGAATTAATATGGCAAAATAAAACATTTTAAAGAATCATAAAAGTGATGACTCCATGCTAAAAAGTATACTCCTCAATAAGCAAGTTTAACATAATAGGTATTATTTTCCCTAACTCTAAAGAACAAGATCTTCCAGTTTTCTTCTCATGTGCAAACTCTATTAAGACCTTTCCTTTTGTCAGGTATGAAGTTTTTATATTGTGTTTTCTCTTCTCTAGAGACTAGGTCTTTGAGTCTCTTCTTTCATTTACAGGCTCCTTGAGTGATCTCATTCATTGTCAGTGACTTCAAATGCCATCCTTTTGCTGATGATTGTAAAATATTTGACCTGAGCTCTGTTAGAGATAGAGAAATTTCTATCCATGTGAATGTAAGTGTCTCAAAATGCCTAAAATATATATATCCAAACCTTAATTCAGTCATGAATGACAGAAATCATTAAGAAAACTACACTTCTCCTAAGTTCTCCCTTTCAGGGAAAGGCAACTGCAGATGTTCACTTATGAACAAGAAACAGTGTCACAACTGATATGCCTGTTTCCTCCTCATGTGTATTTGATCAACGAGCAAACATGCCAGTGCTACATATTAAATGTTACCAAATTCCTTCACTCCTTAAACCTATTCTTTGTCTCCCTATTTTCTCTCAGGATATCTAACTTTCTTACATGCTTATAGGACTCTTGATCATCCGGCTTCTCTTTGTTTCTCTGCCATATCTGCTTCCAGGATTACGTTTTTCTTCCCCAAAAGTCTATGCTCCCATTTACTTTTGGGTCTTTGCACACTCTGTTCCTTTTACTAAAGTGTTAGTCACTCAGTTGTGTCTAATTCTCTGTGACTCCATGGACTGTAGCTCACCAGGCTTCTCAGTCCATGGAATTTTCCAGGCAAGAATACTGGAGTGGGCTGCCATTTTCTTCTCCAGGGGATCTTCCTAATCCAGGGGTCAAACTTGGGTCTCCTTCATTCCTGACAAGATACTTGACCATTTGAGCCACCAGGGAAGTCCCTCCTTTTGCTAAGGCACTTTTTATTTTCCTGGCTTATATAAGTTTCCCTTTTTATAACCTGTCTAAAACATCCTAATTTTTCATATTTCCTTGTATACACTGGGACTTCCCAGGTGGCACTTAAAGGTAAAGAACCCACCTGTTAATGTGAAAGACATAAGAGATTCGGGTTCGATCCCTGGGTGGCGAAGATCCCCTGGAGGAGAGCGTGGCAACCCACTCCAGTATCCTTGTCTGGAGAGTCCAGTGGATAGAGGAACCTGGTGGGCTACGGTCCATAGAGTCCCAAAGGGAAGGACACAACTGAAGCGACTTAGCACACTCACACATGTATACATTGCTCTTTGTCAAATATGTTTGCTGATAATTCAACACAACCTGTGTTGACAATATCATAACATGTTTACAATTATCTACTTGTTTGTATCTCCATGTTGAGTGTATATATATAAATATGTGTGTGTGTGTGTGTGTGTGTGTGTGTGTGTGTGTATACAATATGTGTATGTAACAAAAATTATGTTCTTAATAATTTATATTTTAATAGCAAACACTACACTTTTTACATTTGGGGTTAATTAATTAGAATTTTTTTTAAACATTCTTAAAATCACATGAATGGGGTTGAGAAGCTTTTTGTCAAAGCTATGCCATACTGTTCTTGATAAGAGAGAATAAATTATGAAATGAAATTACATATAATAGAAACTTCATTTACCACTGTAATTACTCTCAGCATAGCAATTGGTTGCACGAGAAAATAATAGATTACAAGACATGCTCAATGAGAATAGATTTGGGGAACTTCACAGCAAAGCTATGATCTTTCTGACACTGCATAGTGGTTTGCATAAGAACAGGGAAATGTAAGAGATAAAGTAGTCCTTTGGATAGGAGAACATTTGTATTGACAAGAAGCAATAAAATATTCAAGTTTTAATCTAAATATAACTTTGTATTCTAACTTTTACAAAATGCTATTGTTATGGTTTATTTCCTCAATTGCTTCAATGATTTATAAAATGGTTATTCTGTTCTCAAAAAATTTTCATCCTTGCCTATATGTATGTAGATACAGAAAAGAAATAAAGGTAATATATAACCAACTGGGCTCCTATATCTACTAAAACGAGGGGAAATATGTCAGAGAAGAAAACAATAACACATGGATCTGAGGGGATATATGAGTTGTAGTTTAATTATTCTAGCAGCATCAAATTCAGAATAAGAGAACAAAGATAAAGTTGACATTTGTGACATGATGGATTTAGATCACAAAGATTGTAACATAATCCTTGCAACACAAACCGATTATGTGCTTATGTTCAATGAAAATATCATATCAAAGCCATCTCAAGTATAATGAAAATAATGGATGGTAAATAAGATAAAATATAAACATCCTTAGATTTTATTAAAAGGAATATGCATGTCACATCTACATCAAATATTTCAAGTTTAAAGTAAACATATGAATGCACTTTTGATTCACAATTATGTGTAATAATGCAATTTTCATCATTATTCACACTTAAAGGTCTTTTGATTTTCTTTGTGATTTATTTTTGACCCACAGACCATTTAGTAGTGTGCAGTTTAATTTCCAATTACTTGGTGTTTTAAATAGCTTGTTTTTAATTTATCCCCCTGTGATAAGACAGTATACTCTGTCTTTTTCAGTCTTTTTGAGTTTATTGATAAATGTTCTATGATAGAAATAGCATTTAATTTTGATGAGTATTGCATGTGCTCTTGAAAAGTGTCTTCTCAGTTGAGTGTGTTTTATACATGTTAATTTGGTTAAGATAGTTAATAGGGTATTTCAAATCATTTATGCTTGTTTTTATTTCTCTATCTAGTTCTATCAAAAGTTGAGAGAATAGCATTAAAATCTCAAGCTAGCTTTTGTCTTTTTAATTTGATAAATTTTGGTTTATATTTAAGCTCTACTTTTCAGAACCAGTTTATGATTTCCTTGTCTTCATGATGTGTTGATATTTTATGCATGTCCTTTTTCATTTCTGATCATATCTTTTACCTGGAAATATCTGACAGTAATGCAGTCATTTCATTTTTTCTTACACTTACCTTCTGCTTGCATTCTTTCATGTTCACTCTATCTGTATTTCACATTTAAAATATGTCTCTTGCAAACAGCATATGCTTAGTTTTACAATTTTATTCATTTTTTAAATTCTTTAGTTTTTAATAAGAGTGTTTAGCCCATTATCATTTAAAGAAATTATCCATTTGCCTGGATTATATCTAGCATTTTCTTTTTCTATTTTTACCTCTCTACTTTTAGTTTCATTTTTCCTCCTCCACAGCCTTCATTTGAATAAGTGAAAACTTTATTAGAATTATATTTTATCTCTTGGCATTTTAGCATTTACCTATTTGCATTAGTTTAGTTGTTGTTTGGGGATTCTAATACACATTTATAACTTTTCACTGTCTACTTAGAGTTAATACTTTAAAAGTTCATGGAAAATGTAGAAACCATATAATGCTGTAGGACAGTTTATCACATCTCTCATTTTTGTAGTTATCATCCTATGTAGAAAACCTCTATTGATCATAAACCTCACCAGACAATGTTGCAATTTTTCTTTAAGCAGTCTTTATTGTAAGAAATACATAGGGAAAACATAGCTTTTATTTTTGCTCAAGTATTTTTATTTTAATTTACATTTCTTGTGCTCTTTGTTCTCTTCAGAATTCCCTGTATAATTTCTCTTTTGCTTGATATAATGCTTTTGATAGTTTTAATTGTGCAAGTTTTCTATTTGAATATATCTGGTTCATCTACATTCATCAATGTAGGCATGGCCACTGCACATAAAATTGTTTTTTATTGTTTTAGTTTTTTGGGGCGAAGCCTGTGTTTTCCTTTTTAGAAGTTACAGATATCATTCTATCTTCTAGCATCCATTGTTTCAATAAAAATTGACCAGCTATTGAAATTACTCTTGTCCTATATACATTGAATTGCCTTTCTCAGTCCCCTTTGAAGATATAAGCTTCACTTTGAACTTCAGAAATTTGCCTATAGTTTGATTGGTATGATTTCTTTTCTTATTAAATATGCTTCTCTGATTTTCTTCCTGGTCTAAATTTACATCTTTCAAAAATCTGGAGTACCAACTATATGCTCTCTTAAAATAATTTCCCGATATTTTAATTCACCTGCTCTTCTAGGTGTCCAGTTATGACTAAGTTAAGTACATTTATGTTGCTTCACAAGTTTCTGATATTCTCTTTATTAGTTTTCCAATCTTATTTCTTTTTTATCCTTCAGCTTGGATGACTATTTTATTGCTCTATTTTCTATTCTTCACTTGATTTTCTATCGCCTCCAGTCTTAAGTCTGTCCAAGTGATGTTTTGTTACAATTTCTTATTTTGTATCTTTCACTACTTTATTTTCTTTATTCCCTATTAAAGCATTTTCTTTTATTTTCTTAGCACAGATATGGTAGTATCTGGTACGTTCATTCCAACATCTAAGTTGGTTCTTCATTGGTCTCCAGTTACTGTCTTTTTCTTCAGTGTGGATTATATTTGCTGCTTCTCATATAACTAATAGATCGGATCTTATCCTAGACATTTTGAATTATATAGTTTGGACAATTTGTTTTCTGTTATATTTCCCAAAGATGGCAGGCTGAATTTAGCCTCAAAGCAAAAACCATCAGGTCAGTTATTTTAGCCTGGCTTGGGATACTAGGAATGCATAGTTCAGAGATGAACCAGAAAGGAATAGCAATCCACTCCAGTATTCTTGCCTGGAAGATTCTATGGACAGAGGATTCTGGAGGGGTGGCGGGGGGTGAGGTGGCTAGGGCTACAGTCCATAGGGTCACAAAGAGTTGGACATGACTGAGTGACTAACACTCTCACTTTCACTTTATACAAAGAATTGGAAGCTCTCTACAGTTTTCTCCTTTCTAAGATGTTTGTGTATATATTCTTAACTATTTGAAGACTTGGTTCTTCAAAGAAAACTGCAGAGCATTCGTGATTTGACTAGCCCACACTGTAAAACTGGAACCTGTCTTGGATCAAGATGCATGCAAGTTAGTTGCTCATCCTTAAGCTATATTTTTTTTTCTGATGAGGGGCAGCACTCCTCCAGTATATACCAACTATTTATTCTCCAGTGCCATCAATTCCTTGCATTTTTTCATTGCTTTTAGTTATTTTCAGGAAGACTAGTTGCTCTAATAGCAGCTACTCAATCATCACCCTGAAAACACATCTTTGATTGTATTGTGGGGTGATTTTTTTTTTTTCAAAATGTTCAAAAATAGTTGATTTTTTGTATGCTTTTCATATTCCTAATTTGTTATTCTATACACACATTTGGAGTGCTTCCTTAGTGCTCCCAATATCCTATTTTGGGGTTTACAGTATTTATTGAATATCTTAGTAACAATTGGTCAAAATATCCTGAACTTGCAGTGCTTTAATCTCATTTTTATTGAAACCTTGTAGGCATAACACATACAGGTATGACTGCATTTTTTCATTTCTCCATTAACTTATGTTGTAAAATCCAATTGCTTCAAGGTGAGACTTTTGCTATAATATTTATGAAAGACATATTCTTGCAGAGTCCATTAAGTCCATTACAAGAAAGGATGCAGCTGAATCACAGGTGTCAAGATACAACTTTTACTGCTAAAGGCTATTATTTAAATTCAAGGATTGACTAAAGTAAGATGATCACCATTCTTAAAACATACTTACCATTTTCTATTAATATTTTCTATGAAGCCAGAACCAAAACATATGAGAACAACTGTGTTGATGTGCATATCTATATTATAGTATATGAGAGTCTTAACAATATTTAGTTTGTGATTTGATAAGAAACATTCAAAATTCCAATGAGGAGATGTTTATCTTGTTGGCTATCATCAACAGTAGAATCCCTCTAAGAGAATATCATTGGAAGGACTGATGCTGAAGGTGAAACTCCAATCCTTTGGCCACCTCATGCGAAGAGTTGACTCGTTGGAAAAGACCCTGATGCTGGGAGGGATTGGAGGCAGGAGGAGAAGGGGACGACAGAGGATGAGATAGTTGGACGGCATCACCAGCTCGATGGACATGAGTTTGAGTAAACTCCAGGAGTTGATGATGGACAGGGAGGCCTGGCGTGCTGCGATTCATGGGGTCTCAAAGAGTCAGACACGACTGAGCAACTGAACTAACTGACTGAAGAGAATATCATGAAAATCATTTTGCTCTCATGTGTAGTATATAAGATGCAATAATTTTCTTACTTTACAAAGAAAGTTGGAAAGAAAAAGATGAATAGGAAAACAGAAAGTTTTAAAGATTTCTCATAGGTTATAATTTTGGAATATGAGATTTCTGTGGCCACCAGATCATTGCAGAGTTGTTTGTTTGTTTTATGATCTAATTTCTCCCATGGCTAAACTCCCATGGTTTTACTTCCAGCCAAGATTATTTTTCTCTTGGACACAACAGGCTCTGATAGCCATTAAAATATTAATTTAATTCATAGTAGTCATACCACAACAGCTATATACTTGTTATATATATATATATATATATATATATATATATATATATATATATATGCCACCCTGTGAGAATGAACTTTGAAAAGAAGTGAAAAAATAAATAAATAAATAAAATTTAAAAATAAAAGAATTGTGAGTGTAAGGAGTTCCATGGGCTAAGACCTCATTGAAACAACTACCTGGTGAAAAATGTATATATAAAAAAAGAATAATTATAAAGTCTCTGGAAATTTTCCTAATGGGGTAAAGCAAATTAGTACATATCCTTAGTGAAAACTTACCGAGCATTGGTAAGAAGAAAAAAGTTTGTGACATTTGAGCCATTCTTACCACTGCCTCCCTTCCCTTACCCTCCATTTCAGCATGGTAGAAGACCCATTCAAGTTGACTGGCTTGATATTTTTCTAAGGACTCTTGAGTCTTCTCCAACACCACAGTTTGAAAGCATCTATTTTTAGTGCTCAGCCTTCTTTATGATCCAAATCTCATCCATACATGACTACTAGAAAAACCATAGCTTTGACTATGCAGACCTTTGTTGGCAAAGTACTGTGTCTGCTTTTTAATATGCTGTCTAGGAGCAAGTATTCTTGAAAGAAAAGATGTTACATTAGAAAATATTCTATTAATGGTAAAGAAAGTAGCAAAGAAGAGAAGAGAAACAAAAAGTAAGATACAGGACATAGTGTGGAAAAGTCAATAAGCAGATGTAAGTCCAAATAAATGACAATAAATACATATGGATAAAAAAGTTCAATGCAAAGGCACAGGTTGCCAGATTGGAGAAAGAAAATAGGAATCAACCATAAGCTTTTTACAAGAGATATTTTTTATATATAAAGATAGATACATTTCAAAGGTAAAAGAATAGGGAAAAAAAGATATACCATGCAAGCAACCATAAGAACCATATGACCATATGACCATAAGAACCATAAGACCATATGAACATCAGACAAAAGTAGAATTTAAAACAAAAGATGTTTTAGAGATAAAAAGGGGACATTTTATAATCATGTATCAATTAATTGCTAAATGTAAGCATTATATGGTCTTCTGTGGTAGCTGTGATGGTAAAGAATCTACCTGCAATGTAGGAGACTCAGGCTCAATCCCTGGGTTGAGAAGAGTCCCTGGAGAAGGAAATGGCAATCCACTTCTTTATTCTTACCTGGAGAATTCCATGGACAGAGGAGCCTGGTGGGCCATAGTACATGGGATCACAGAGTCGGACACCACTGAACAACTAACACTTTCACACGTTCAGGTATTATATAAATATTTACACCTAATAACAGAGACCCAAATTGCATGGAGCAAATACAGAATTGAAGGAAGACCAGGTGGTGCTAGTGGTAAAGAACCCAACTGCCATTGCAGGAAATATAAGAGATGAGGATTTGATCCCTGGACTGGCAAGATGCCCTGGAGAAGGGCATGGCAACCCACTTCTATATTCTTACCTGGAGAATCTCATGGACAGAGGAGCCTGATAGGTTACAGTCCATAGTGTCACAAAGATTTGCACATGACTAAACTGACTTAGCATGCATACACATAGTTAACTAAAAACAAGCATTAAAAACAATTGCAGAAGACTTCAATAATGGACAGAAGAACTATCCATTACAGAAGATCAAAAAGGAAATAGAAGACTTGAACAACTCTATTAGCCAGTGAGATCTAACAGATATCTATAAAACACTCCACCAAACAATAGCAGAATACATATTCTTCTCAAATCCATATGAATCATTTGAAACATTCTCCAAGAATAAGGTATGCCATAAAATAAGCCCCAGAATTTTCAGAGAGATTTAAATCATACGCCTTAATTTCTTTTAGAACAATGAAATTAAATTAGAAGTTAGTAACATAAACACATTTGGAAAAGTGCTAAATATGTACAAATTAAATACCATATGGCTAAGTAATCAATGGGTCAAAACAGAAATGACAAGAAGAATTAAAAAACACTCAGAGATGAATGACAATGAAAACACAGCATATCAAAAGTCTTGAGTGAAAGACACTCAGTCATGTACAACTCTGTGACCTCATGGACTATACAGTCCATGGAATCCTCCAAGCAAGAATAATGGAGTGGGTAGCCTTTCCCTTCTCCAGAGGATCTTCCCAGCCCAGGGATTGAAGCCAGAATTCCTGCATTGCAGATGGATTCTTTACCAGCTGAGCCACAAGAGAAGACCAAGAATACTGGAGTGGGTAGCCTATCCCTTCTCCAGGGAATCTTTCTGAACCAGGAATTGAACTGGGTTCTCCTGCATTGCAGGCAGATTCTTTACCAACTGATCTATGAAGGGTTACCCCTAAATCAGTGCTTAGAGGGTTATTTATATCTACAAACACCCATACAAAAGTGAAAGATCTCAAATTTTTATATAGACAATTGTTTCCCCCTGAAATGTAATATGTTGAAATTCTAACCCACATTCCTTAGAATGTGTTCGGCAGGGTGGTGCATAGATTGTGGGATCTTAGCTCCCTCTTCCCCCAAGGATTAAACTGGAGGCCACTGCAGTGAAGACACCAAGTCCTAACCACTGGATGGCTAGGAAACTCTCTCTTAGACTATGTTTGTAGAAATATTTTAAGCATTTAATTAAGCTTAAATGAGATCATTGGAGGTAGCCATAATCCAATACTACTATTATCCATATAAGCAGAGGAAATTTGAGCGTGGACATGTACAGAGTGAAGACCCTGTCAGACACAGAGAGAAGATGGCCATCTACTAGTCAAGAAGAGAGGCCTCAGAATAAACCAACCGTGTTGACACTTTGATTCTCAAGCTTCATGCTTCCAGAAGTCTGAGAAAATAAATTTCTGGTTTTTAAGCCATTCAGTCTGTGGTGCTTCCTTATGGCAGTCATGGCAAATTAATACACAAATCAATAATTTAATCTTCTAAGTTAACACCCTTGAAACATAGGTGGCAATTCTAAAGTAAGCAGAAGGAAGTGAATGATACATTTTAGTGTAGAAATCAATTAAATAGTAAATAAAAACACAACAGAGAAAAATAAATGAAACCAAAAGTAAGTAATTTGAAAGATAAATAGTGAAACTGACTAAGAAAAAAGATAGAAGATACAAATTACTAATATTAAGAATAAAAGAGAAACTATTACTACTTTCTTGCAGAAACAGAAAAGGATATTATGGACATAAAATGCCAACAAATTAGATAATTTAGATGAAGGGAAAATTGCTAGAAAAATAAAAATGATCAAAATGTATTCAATAACTAGAAATTAAATAGACCCACAAGTAAAATGATGATGATGATAATTTCCCACAAAGAAAAATCCTAGCAGAGACAGATATACCAGTAATTCTAGCAAACATTTAATAAAGAATTAATAGATAACCTCCTCCAATTAAAATAAATAAAATTATATTTAAAAAATAAAATTAAAAAAAAGAATTAGTAGAATTTATTTATTTGTTTATTTATTTTTTTATTAGTTGGAGGCTAATTACTTTACAATATTGTAGTGGTTTTTGTCAAACATTGACATGAATTAGCCATGGATATTAAAAAAAGCTCTTCCAAAATTAAAAAAAAGGGAGCTTCACAGACAATTTTATGAAACCAGTATTACTTTAATAGCAAAACAATGCAAATATGTAAAAAAAAAAAACTACAAACCAATTTGCTTATTAATATAAACACAAAATCTAGCAATATATAAAATATACACTGTAACTTGAGGAGATTTATATAAGAAATGAAAGGTTGGTTATATGTCCAGAAATCAATGCAGTGAGCCATATTAGTAAAATCAATAACCAAAAAAAAAAAAAAAACCCAACACAGTCATCTGAATAGACTAACACTTCTAATTAAAAACTTTAAAACACTAGAGAAGAAAGAAATGTTGTCAATCCAATAAAGAGCATTTACAAAAAAACTCACAGGTAATACTGAATGGTGAAATGTTGAGACCTTTTCTCTTAAGATCAGGAACAAAACAAGAATGTCCTCTGTCACCACTATCCAACATGATGTAATAAATACAAATCAGAACAATTAGCAAGAAAATGAAATAGAAGGCATTCAGATGGAAACGGAAGAAATATAATTATTGCTATTGGAAAATAGCATAATTCTATGTATAGATAATCCTAAGGCATCTTATAGAAAAATTACTGGTAAACATATTTGGCAATGTTTCAGGCAGAAGAGAAATAAAAATAAATTATATTTCCAAAGACTAGTCAAAATGAATCTAAAAAATTTCCATTTATGATAGCACTGAAAATAATAAAATACCTAGGAATGGATTTAACTAAAAAGGTAAAAGATTTGCATAATTAAAAATACAAAATTTTGATGAATGAAATTAAGAAGACCTAATCAAGTGGAAAAACATTCCTTGTTCATGGAATGGAATAGTTAATATTGTTAAGATGACAATACTCCTTAAAGTAATCTTCAGATTCACTGCAATCTCTATTAAAATTCTAACAGAAATTCTTTCAGTAATGTAAATGCCTATTCTCAAATTTATATGGAATTTCAAAAGATCCCAGTTAACAAAACAATATTATGAGAGAAAAACACAACTGGACAAGTCATGCCTTTTATTTTAATATTTTTACAAACATGTAACACCAAGCAAGACTGTACTGGAGTAAGCTTACACATACAGATAAAGGGAATAGAATTGAGTACATACGCTAACTCTTACATTGACTATCAACAAAATGATTTTTGGCAAAATTACCAAGAAACTTCAATCAATAAAGCATATTCTTTTCAATAAATGATGCTGGAACAATTGGATATACATATGTAAATGATTTTAAGAATCTGTTATGGAGAGATAAAGGTTTGAGCTTAAAACTCAATACTTGCAGGAACTCTGGTAAAAATCTCAAATTCTATTTGAGATCCACGAAGGCTAACCTTAAGGGATTGCTGATTAGTTAAATATGGTTATAGAACAATCTGGAACAACCTAGATTAGTCATATTATCTATGAGAAAAATTACAAAATGTACATGTAAATAATGCATCTCTGACTCAATGGACATCAATTTGAGTAAAGCCCGGGAGTTGACATAGATAGGGAGGCCTGGCGTGCTGCAGTCCATGGGGTCGCAAAGAGTTGGACATGACTGAGCAACTGAACTGAACTGAGTTATCTATACAGAATAAAATAATCATATTTAAGGACTTCACTGGTCCTCTAGTGGTTAAGAATTCACCTTGCAATGCAGGGGATGTGGATTCAATCCCTGGCCAGGGAACTAAGATCTGCCACTCCATGAAGCAACTAAGCTGGTGCATCACAACTGCTAAGCTCATGGGCTCCAGAGACCACGGACCCAACGACAGAGCTTGGGTGCCGCAACTAAAGATCTCTCAGGATGCAATGAAGATCCCTTGTGCCACAAGAAAGACCTGACCAGCCAAGTGAATAAATATACAAATATTTTAAGAAATAATGTTTGGATAGAATTATAGAAAAAGCAAAAAGCTGTAGTGTTCACTTCACTGTTCTTCGTTATCTACTATTCAAATTGTTTCTCAGGACAAATAATGAAAAATAGCAAAATAACACAAAACTATCACCATTCAGAGAAAAGCCTTTGTGCTTTTTTCTTAAAACTTAGGTACATGTATTTTTGAAACACAGTTCAAATATTATATAAGTATTGCAATATACTCTGCATTACAAACTCAATTTTTACACTAAAATCATAGTGAAATGAAGACCAGATATAATTACGTTGACATAAGCAATATAAAAATCATACCAAATGTCTAATACTGGCATAAACATCATGTTTATAAGTGCTTAGACAAGTAAAATAAGAATGACTATTCAAAATAATAAGTGAAAGAGAAAGTCTAGGAAAGCTAGCTTAGAATACCAAATAACATTTATTGTTAAATTTTATTTTCAACTATTGATTATCTCTAAGAATGTAGAACTGGAAGTTCATCAAAAAAGTACTCGATCAGCATGCTGACAATTATTTACCCAATAAAGACTTTCCTACAAAATATTTCACAAGGACTCTTTATATCTTCAAAAAACAACTTTAATTATGCTCTGTTAGTCCTTGTGCTGGGGTTCCCAGGTGGCACAGTGATAAAGCACCTGCCTGCCAATGCAAGAGACATAAGAGACGCAGATTTGATCCCTGGGTTGGGAAGATCCCCTAGAGTAGGAAATAGCAACCCATTCCAGTATTCTTGCCTGGAAAATCCAATGGGAACCTAAAGGGTTGCAGTCCATGGGGTTGCAAAGAGTCAAAAATGACTGAGTACACACCACACACACACACACACACAGAGTTCTTGTGATACAGTTTGAAATTGCTTAATGAAATTGCCAAGACATAAAAAGCCACATTTAACAAGACATAATAAGCCACAGTGAAAGAGATTAAATTATGTGTAATAGTAACAAG
This sequence comes from Muntiacus reevesi, assembly GCF_963930625.1. NCBI lineage: Eukaryota > Metazoa > Chordata > Mammalia > Artiodactyla > Cervidae > Muntiacus > Muntiacus reevesi. The sequence continues at coordinate 36,690,766 of NC_089269.1, forward strand.
TAAATAATTCATGTCATTATAGTTGTCACATTTTACTGAACCATAAACTATACAGGACATGGGAAATAATATGAAGTTCAGTAGGAAGGACTCAAAAATTAGACCATGGGTTTATGTTCTAAAGCAAATTAAATTGAAGAAACAAGGGTGAGTTATTTGTTTAAGCTTTCATTTTAAAAGTAGTCATCATGAAAAGATGCTCAACATTGTTAATTATTAAAGAAATGTACATCAAAACTACAATGAGATATCTTCTCAAGCTCAAAATCATCAAAAAGTCTACATAAAATATGTGCTGGAGAGGATGTAAAGAAAGCGGAACACTCCTACGCTGTTGATGGGACTGTAAATTGGTATTGCCACTATGGATAACATATGGAAGTTACTTTAAAAACTGAAAAGAGAACTACCATATGACCCAGCAATCCCATTCCTGGATATATACACAGAGAAAATTATAATCCTAAAAACTGTCATATAAAGTGAAGTAAGTCAGACAGAAAAAGACAAATATCATATGACATTGTTTATATATGGAATCTAAAACAGAGTACAAGTGAACTTGTTTACAAAATAGAGTCACAGATGTAGAAAACAAATTTATGGTTACCAGAGTGAAAGGGGTGGAGGGATCGATTGGGAGATTCGGGCTGATATATACACACTACTGTGTATGAAGTAGATAGCTAAAAAAGACCTCTTGTATAGCTCAGGAAACTGTACTCTGTAACGGCCTCTGTGGGGGAAAAAATCTTACAAAAGAGTGGATGTGTGTATATGTACAACTGATTCACTTTGCTGTCCATCTGAAACTAACACAACTTTGTAAATCACCTATACAACATTAAAATAATTTTAAAAAGTAATCATCTCAAATCACAGAATATCCATGTTGGAGGAGTATAAATGCTGCCCATAGACCACTGAGTGCTTGTTAAAGTCAGCTGTAAGATAAGTACAAAAAAGTAATAGTTAGTGTTTTAAAATAAGTATAGTGTATCACAGTAACACTTTTTTGTGTGTGTAGGGCAAAGCATCATATATTTTTAAAGAACATCTTTCACTACAGAGAGTTTGAGATGTGCTGAGATGCAACACAAATGATGGTTACAGAAGCAAGACAGAAAAATAAGAAATGAGATTAGCAATGGTTGAAATACTACTACTAATAAAAATATACTTATTATTGCTTTACAACATGAAGTTATTGTGCCATTAAATTTACAAAGATTCATACTTTTAGTTTATTCTCAAAATGGTAAGTTGAAAAGTATTATTATAACATATATATGGAAACTGAGATGCCAAATATTAAACATGCATGTATATAAAATATATATAAAACATAAATATTTATATCTATATATATAGATTATAAAGAGAGAGCAAAACATTGAATACAGATTTAAGGCCAAAATCTGGTAATCACTTTTCTATATTGTGCCTTTCCTATGAACAACTGGCATTATTAATGACATCTCAGATGATATTTCAAAGTGCAGAATTACCAACTACAAAGTTTTACACAACTTGTTCTAAATTCAGAGTATTCTCAACTGTAACATAAAGAGAAAAATGAGCCAACCCTACTATTTCTTCAGTTTCCCATGTGTCAAATGGCCAGTTATTTCACAAATATTATTTAACTTAATCATTAGCCAACAGTAAGTCCAATAAAAATGCCTAGGGCAACTTTGATGTAGAAAATTTAAGCCTATTTATACTTTATCATATGTTCAACAAATAATTGACAGTTTACTTCTCCAAATGTAATACAAGTATTCTTCTCTGAAGTCAATTAAAGTCAGATAGTAAGGATTTCATAAAGAATTTATTGAAATCAAAATGTACTTGAGATATAAAGAAAATGCAAACATTTAACAGGGTTCTTGACCTTGGACTTCCCAGTTACCAGAAAAGTAAAAAAAGAGTCTTGTTTCAGCCACCTATTCTAGCATGGCTTCTAGTTTATAGGAGCCTGAACAAGACAATTCGAGATGCCATTTTCAAGCTTATCTAAACAGTGCCAAACATCTTATGGACAACAGAGGGTATTTGTTTGCTGTTTTGTTGTTCATTTAAAATTCAATCTTTAGTCATATGAAAGCTGCAGCTTTTCCTTCTAGTAATTTTTAAACCAAATTCACACCTATATTGAAGAAATCAGGGAAAACCTATATACCACTCAGGTATGGCCTAAAAATATCCCTTATGATTATACAGTGGAAGTGAGAAATAGATGTAAGGGACTAGATCTGATTCATGACATTGTACAGGAGACAGGGAGCAAGGTCATCCCCAAGAAAAAGAAATGCAGAAAAGCAAAATGACCATCTGAGGAGGCCTTACAAATAGCTATGAAAATAAGAGAAGCCAAAAGAAAAGGAGAAAAGGAAAAACATACCCATTTGAATGCAGAGCTCCAAAGAATAGCAAGGAGACATAAGAAAGCCTCCTCAGTGATCAGTGCAAAGAAATAGAGGAAAACAATAGAATGGGAAGGACTAGAGATCTCTTCAAGAAAATCAGAGATACCAAAGGAACATTTCATGCAAAGATGGGCACAATAAAGGACAGAAATGGTATGGACCTAACAGAAGCAGAAGATATTAAGAAAATGTGGCAAAAATACACAGAAGAACTGTCCAAAAAAGATCTTCATGACCTAGATAATTACGGTGGTGTGATCACTCACTTAGATCCAGACATCCTGGAATGTGAAGTCAAGTGGACCTTAGGAAGTATCACTATGAACAAAACTAGTGGAGGTGATGAAATTCCAGTTGAGCTATTTCAAATCCTAAAATGTGATGCTGTGAAAGTGCTACACTTAATATGCCAGCAAATTGGAAAATTCAGCTGTGACCACAGGAGTGGAAAGGTCGGTTTTCATTCCAATCCCTAAGAAAGGCAATGCCAAAGAATGCTCAAACTACAGGACAATTGCACTCACCTCACACACTACTAAAGTAATGTTGAAAATTCTCCAAGCCAGGCTTCAGCAATATGTGAACCGTGACCTTCCAGATGTTCAAGCTGGTTTTGGAAAAGGCAGAGGAAACAGAGATCAAATTGCCAACATCTGCTGGATCATCGAAGAAGCAAGAGAGTTCCAGAAAAACATCTACTTCTGCTTTCTTGACTATGGCAACGCCTTTGACTGTGTGCATCACAATAAACTGGGGAACACTCAGAAAGATATGGGAATACCAGACCACCTGACCTGCCTCTTCAGAAACCTGTATGCAGGTCAGGAAGCAACAGTTAGAACTGGAAATGGAACAACAGACATGTTCCAAATAGGAAAAGGAGTACGTCAAGGCTGTATACTGTCACCCTGCTTATTAAACTTATATGCAGGGTACATCATGAGAAACCCTGCGCTAGATGAAGCACAAGCTGGATTCAAGATTGCCAGGAGAAATATCAATAACCTCAGATATGCAGATGACACCAACCTTATGGCAGAAAGTGAAAAGAACTAAATAGCATCTTGATGAAAGTAAAAGAGGAGAGTGAAAAAGTTGGTTTACAGCTCAACATTCAGAAAACAAAGATCATGGCATCCGGTCCCATCACTTCACGGCAAATAGATGGAGAAACAGTGGAAACAATCACAGACTTTATTTTTGGGGGCTCCAAAATCACTGTAGATGGTGACTGCAGCCATGAAATTAAAAGATGCTTGCTCTTGGAAGAAAAGTTATGACTAACCGAGACAGCATATTAAAAAGAAGAGCCCTTACTTTGCCAACAAATATCCATCTAGTCAAGGTTATGGTTTTTCCAGTAGTCATGTATGGATGTGAGAGTTGGACTATAAAGAAAGGTGACTACTGAAGAATTGATGTTTTTAAACTGTGGTGTTCGAGAAGACTTGAGTCCCTCGAACTGCAAGGAGATCCAACCAGTCCATCCTAAAGGAGATCAGCCCTGTTTGTTCACTGGAAGGACTGATGTTGAAGCTGAAACTCCAATACTTTGGCCACCTGATGTGAAGAGCTGACTCATCTGAAAAGACACTGATGTTGGGAAATATTGAATGTTAGAGGAGAAGGGGATGACAGAGGATGATATCGTTGGATGGAATGAGTTTGAGTAAACTCCAGGTGTTGGTGATGGACAAGGGAGGCCTGCATGCTGCAGTCCATGGGGTCACCAAGAGTCAGATACTATTGAGTGACTGAACTGAACTGAAATTTTAACAATGTATATTTTTCTTTAATTCAATTATCAGGCATTAATAGCCAAGGAGAGAATTAGACCACACACTGTGGTTTACCTTTTTCTTTTTTCTCATAACAATATAAATTTAGAACCCTTGATAATTTCCTTACTTTCTGATTAATCTTCAAGAGGTATGCTAATCACATTTCAGCAATAAAATCTCTGTGTTACACTGTTCCATGCATTTCAGAAAATTTAATTTCCCTGGATCTTATTTGCAAAATATTTGTAGTCACTTTCTGTTCCTAAGGACTTAAACAACAAAAATTCTATGTTTATAGCATGTGTTTCCTAACATATCTAATGCAAGTGGCATTGGTTTTATGTTCATAATATTGGAGTTGCTCAGGAAGGTAAGAGCTTAAAAATTCACTGTAAACATTGCTGAATATTCTTTTCCAATTAGAAAAGATTATAGTTTGTTGTATTTTGTTATCTATATAGTTTGTTTTATATATATATATACCCATTTATTTTTATTAGTTGGAGGCTAATTACTTTACAATATTGTAGTGGTTTTTGTCATACATTGACATGAATCAACCATGGATTTACATGTGTTCCCCATCCCGATCCCCTCTCCCACCTCCCTCTCCACCTGATCCCTCTGGGTCTTCCCAGTGCACCAGGCCTGAGCACTTTCTCATGCATCCAACCTGGGCTGGTGATCTGTTTTTTTATTCTTGTGCTGTTGAAAGAGGGTGTTTGCTATGACCAGTGCCTTTTCTTGGCAGAACTCTATTAGCCTTTGCCCTGCTTCATTCTGTACCCCAAGGCCAAAATTTACCTGTTCCTCCAGGTGTTTCTTGACTTCCTACTTTTGCATTCCAGTCCCCTATAATGAAAAGGATGTCTTTTTGGGGTGTTAGTTCTAGAAGGTCTTGTAGGTCTTCATAGAACCCTTCAACTTCAGCTTCTTCAGTGTTACTGGTCGGGACATAAACTTGGATTAGCGTGATATTGAATTGTTTGCTTTGGAAATGAACAGAGATCATTCTGTCATTTTTGAGGTTGCATCCAAGTACTGCATTTCAGACTCTATTGTTGACTATGATGGCTACACTACTTTTTCTAAGGGATTCCTGCCCACAATAGTGGATATAATGGTCATCTGAGTTAAATTCACCCATTCCAATACACACATATGCAAAATGATCTAAATCATTCCATAAATAAAAATTCACATAAACTTTAAATATTATTGTAAGACTTTTTGGAAAATAATTTTTAAGAGGGCAAGTAATACATGAATCAAGAAATAGATTATGTATTGTGTTTAAAATATCTCATCTAATTTGCTTTATATCAGGTTAATAAAAATTCATGTAGGGTTTTTCTGTTTTGTTTTGTTTTTTGCATTACATAGTGTTATATACATGTATCTCCAGACAATTTAGAGACACATAAACTGAAAAGCAAGCAAATTTTTCCTTTTCTTATTTTGACATATGACTAAATGGGAGGATTATAAAGAGAGAACAATATATTTGTGTCCTTTTTTTAAATGAAGAGTGGAAATAGCTTACACAGATCTGAATTAATTACAACCCCTGAGGTAATATCAAGCAAGGTAACAATAAAAAACCAATTCAGGTGGCTCATAGTCTTTGACAACTGTAATAAAGCATACCAAAAATAAGCTCTATAGAGAATTAGTTAAGCCTAGGAAAATAGTTTCTGTTGTATCTTTAATAAAAGAATTGCATTACAGAGCCTTTACTCATTGTGATTAAAATGTAATGTTTTATGTTAAGTATGTGTATGGACAATTTAAAGGAAGCATTTAATTAAATGTCTGGAATTTGAGAGAAAATATCTATGCTTAAAAGACAAAATGGAAACTATAAGAACAAGGAAGAAAATGCTTCCTTACAATTAGTTTTAATTAACTGATTACAAATCAAGCGAGTTTTTGGAAACATAAATATATGTCACAGATGCAGTTAGATTACAGATACTTTCAGACTAAACTATAGGTGTTGACAAACAAGTTTTCAAAAGCATAATAATTTTCAAACTCAGATCAATCAATGTAATCTAAAAGTCAGCAAAAGACATTGAGAGTCCTTGCAGTGTGGGAATTTTGGTGACATATTTCAGTAATGATGTAAAACTCCTAAGGAATGACAAGATCAGAAAGAAGATAATGAAAGCTTGAATGCATAATATTAAAGATGTAATTGTGGTAAGTTTTTCCAGTCCCTCAAATAAACAAGCAGATGAGAATTCTATTTCTCCAGGAGTCAACTTAGGTGTTGGGACATTATGTTTCCAAAAGTTTAAGAAAGAGCCTGTTAGTGTCTGTAGAAGTGCAAAGCAATGGTGATTGGGCAAATAATAATAAACTTTTATTTCCTTATGTTTTGTAAAATGTAAATGTAGCATTGCCTGAGTTATAAACAAATTTATACTACTTTCCTAGATTTAATATGTAACCTCTGAATTATATAAAGCTTTAATTTTTAAAGTAAAATTTGGAAAAAAAGCTTATTCCATTATTTAGAGACTTTTAACATGCTTAAGAAAATAGGGCATTTAATTTTATTTTCTTACATGTACTTGACAGTTTATTATTTTAAAAGTTTACAGGAGTGATTTTTAGGAAAATTATTTTATTTTGCCAAGATAAAGTATAGAATCAGTCTTACCAAAAACAGATACAAGGCCAATTTGGTTGGAAGAAGTGAAATAATACACCACATATGAAAGAATTACAAAAGAGTATAATTCTTGTAGAAATCCTTTGACAGAATATCTCAAGGTTCTGTAATATGTTTGTATTTATAGACCCACCATTTCTACTTCTAAGAAACTGGCTAAAAGAAATAACCCTCCATATACAAAGTTTTATACAGAAAATATTCACTGCAAAATTAGCAATAATCATGAAAAAAAGAATGTAATATAGATTTTAAACGTATATACCTGTTTATAAAGAGAAGGAAGTTTCAACCCACTCCAGTATTCTTGCTTGGAGAATCCCTTGGACAGAGGAGCCTGGCAGGTTGAGGCGCATGGGGGTGCAAAGAGTCGGACACAACTAAGCCTGCCCATGCCTGCTTATATGAAATCCATAAAAATGAACATCAAGCAGTAGTTGAAATTATAATTACGATAACATAGAATCATTTGTAAAATCACTTATTTTCTTTTGCTAAGTTAAAAGGCAAAATGTACATTTGGATCCAATATAACTCTAACCCAAATTATGAAAATGACACATTTAAAATACAAAATAGCAGGAAATTTATTGATTTACAGCATCACTAATGGTTTATGTGAGCAATAATTCCATCATTTTCTTTCTAATAGTTATCTTTTTAAGACTTTTAAAGTTTGCTAAATGTGAAGATTATAAAATGTTATATTATTAATGTCTCTTCTTGTATCTACCTGTGCATATGTGTGTACTCAGTTGTGTTTGACTCTGGCCCCAAGGACTGGAGCCCAATAGGCTCATCTGTCCATAGGATTTTCCAGGCCAGAATACTGGAGTGGGTTGCCATTTCCTACTCCAGGGTATCTTCCCGACCCAGGGATCAAACCCTCATCTCTTACATCTCCTTCACTGGCAGGCAAATTCTATATCACTAGTGCCACTTGGAAAGTCTTATATCTACCTAGCAGAGAATTTGAAAATAATTTTATTTCTTATAAGTTACTTGTATTAGTTTTCTAGAGCTGTGATATGAAATACCACAGACTAGATACCTTAACCAACAGAAATTTATTTGCTCACAGTTCTGGAGGCTAGAAGTCAAAAAAATCAAGGCACAGTCAGATTTGGTTTCTTCTGAGGCTTCTCCATTTGGTTTGCAGATGGCTGCCTTCTCATCCTCAAGTGTTTTTTGTTTTTGTTTTTTCCTTTGTGTACACATGTCCCTGGCTTCTCTCTCTGAGTGCTTCACTCCTTTACTTATAAGGACACCCATCAGAATGGATTGGACCTCCCTAATGGCCCCACTGAACTTAATTACCCCTTCAAAGGCCCCATCTCCAAATGTCACCTTTTGAGGTACCAGAGGTTAAAATTTCACTGTATGAATTTTAGCAAAGCACAATTCAATTCATAACACCACTGATGTTTTTTCTCTTCTGAATCTTACAAAGAAATTTCTGTTTTCTACTTCTTTGTTTGTTTTAAAAATGATTCTAAGACAGTTATTTAAAAAATTCACCTGTTTTTGATTTTCATGGAATTTTCAGTTTTCAATAAGCACATCATCTTTTCATCCTATGGTCCTTTAGAGCACTACTCTTTCCTGTAATTTATATTTGGCTTGATAGAGGCAGAGCAGCAAATGTTAAAAGCATGATATCTGGAATTAGAATGCCTGGATTTGGATATAGTTTCCCACACACAATCTAAGTAATTTTTCTCAAGCTCCTTCTGTTGGCTATTTCTTCATTTCCAAAAGGGGAATACCTAATAGCCTCTGTTAGAATTAAATGGAATAATATAGGCAAGGCACTTAGTTCTTAACCCACACTGAACACTCAATTCATGTTAGGGATGATGGTGATGACAATGATTTTTATTATGAGGAGTCCATTGACAGTAAACGCAGAAGAGGGAATACTCTTCCTTTTTGAGATTTAATCATGTTTATTAAATTTTATTTTATTTATTTATTATTTTTGGCTGTGCTGGGTCTTCGTTGCTGTGTGCAGACTTTCTCTAATTGCAGAGAGCAGGGGCTACTCTCTAATTGTGGTGCTCGGGCTTCTCATTAAACTGGCTTCTCTTGTTGTGGAGCATGGTAGAGCAGAGGCTCAGCACTTGTGACAGCCAGGCCTAATTGCCCTGCTGCATCTGGGAATCTTCCTGGATCAGGAATCGAACCCATGTCTCCTGCACTGGCAGGCAGATTCTTAACCACTGGGCCACCAGGAAGTCCTAATCATATTTCTGAAAGAACACCAGCAGCAAGAATTTGTATGCTTTTTAGCGTAAGACCAATATATCTGTGAATGTATATTATTTTTGTATCTCCACAACCACCAAGCATAAGAATTGAGATTTAATTTAGTAATACTGTATATAGACAATATATAGAACCAGAAATACCCAATTCAATGCCATGTTAAAGGTAAAATGATAAAATGGGTTACCATGCCCTCTTCCAGGAGATCTTCCTGACCCAGGAATTGAACCCACGTCCCTATGCTTCCTGCATTGGCAGTCAAATTCTTTACCATTCTTGCCATCTGGGAAGCCCTATATATATAGATAATATATAGAACCAGAAATAGCCAATTCAATGCCATGCTAAAGATAAAATTGATACAATGTTAGGATGCTTTATGCACTAAAGATTTTCACTAGCACAGTTTTTTGGTTTTTTTTTTTTTTTTTAAGAGATTTCTAAGTATTGTTGTTTTTGGTACTTTTGACTTCTTGGTTTACCCCAAATGTCTTCTATAAACTTATGTGTTTTTCTTCATTAATTCTTGCTAAGTCAATCTGCAGGTCCTGTGAACATCACACAATCAACCCCTGTTTGTTTGTTTTTTTTTGGGGGGGGGGAGGATGCTGCTAATACAACCATGTGCACACATATCTTGCTAAATTCTGGCTAATGAGGAGGATCTTATCTGACACTTTCAATCAAACAATAAGTAACACTGGGTCCTTTATAAAGCCACATGGTGGGTACATGAAGATCATACAAAAGGAGACAGTATTAGCCTTTGAAATATAAAATATTAAATAAAATGAAGAAAAATATTATATTAATGAAAAATCACACATGTTTTTTTAATAGCAGAAAATGTAGGCAACTGTATGAGATTTTATATTAAAAGTTGACATGAAAAATTTTAGATCTTCAAATTTAGAAAAATGACTTCCCCACTTTCAAGTACAGATCTAGCCAGTAAGACAAAAGGAATGTTAACTTGCTCTCAAGATAATATTTTGGACATAGTATTTTATTAAAAAAATATATATTTTCTTTCTAGCCTCTAATTCTTCAGGATATCAGTGGATCCAAAATGGTTCTCTAGAACTGTGAGTTAAAAATTTATTCAGGTCTATAAACAGATTTGCTTTTCTGCCTTGTGATCCAACTGTGGTGTTGAGAAAGACTCTTGAGAGTCCTTTGAACTGAAAGGAGATCCAACCAGTTCATCCTAAAGATCAGTCCTGAGTGTTCATCAGCATTAAGACTGATGCTGATGCTGAAATGCCAGTATTTTGGTCACCTGATGCAAAGAACTGACTCATTGGAAAAGACCCTGATGCTGGGAAAAATTGAAGGCCAGAAGAGAAGGGGACAACAGAAGATGAGATGGTTGGATGGCATCACTGACTCAATGGGCATGAGTTTGAATGGACTCTAGGAGTTGGTGATGGGCAGGGACGCCTGGCGTGCTGCAGCAGTCCTTGGGGACTCAAAGAGTCAGACACGACCGAGGGACTGAACTGAACTGAACTGATCCAATCTAAGACTTTGCAAGCCCCCAAAATGTATCCTGAGCTCTGCTGCAGGCACTTTCTACAACTTTGTGCTTAGAATTTGAGCAGCAAATATAATCCCCAAAAACTTACTCCTCAACTGGCTAACTCACTGTGGCGTGGTCAATTTATACCAATGGTGTGAATGCGTGTACGCTAAATCACGTCAGTCATGTCTAACTCTTTGTGACCTTATGGACTAGGGCCCACCAGGCTCCTCTAAGGAATTTTGTAGGCAAGAACACTGGAGTGGGTTGCCATGCTCTCCTTATGGGAATCTTCCTGAACCACGGACCCAATCCATGTCTCTCAGGTCTCCTGCATTAGCAGGTGGGTTCTTTACCACTACTGCCACTTGGGAAGACCATCTAGGATACAAAAATCAGGCTTTTTCTTCACTGCAGCAGGACACCTCTTTTCACTTCTAAGTGAATTTCCAAAACAGAACTGAAAGGGAAATTAGCAAAAATACATTCTCTAGACACTTTAGATATAATCTCTGAAAATGGCTATCTGCAACAAATCTTCAAATCACAAATAATCATTTAAATTGGAACATCTCATTTTAATTGGGATGAAATTGGGCAACTGATATTGCAATACCCTAATTTTTGCAATGGCTCGAGAATAAAATTTGTGTTTTACAGTCAGCAGAATAATGACTGAGTGTTGGACAGACATTGGTGAAGCAAGAAGATACCTGCTCTTGAATAACTTAAGACTTGAATAGTGTGAAATATTGATGTCAATAAGTTAAAAAAAGAAAATGTCTCAGTTCAGTTCAGTTGGTCAGTTGTGTGTGACTCTATGCAACCCCATGAACGGCAGCACGCCAGGCCTCTCTGTCCATCACCTACTCCTGGAGTTCACCCAAACCCATGTTCATTGAGTCAGTGATGCCATCCAACCATCTCATCTTCAGTCGTCCACATCTCCTCTTGCCCTCAATCTTTCCCAGCACCAAGGTCTTTTCAAATGAGTCAGCTCTTCGCATCAGGTGGCCAAAGTATTGGAGTTTCAGCTTCGGCATCAGTCCTTCCAATGAATATTCAAGATTGATTTCCTTTAGGATGGACGGGTTGGATCTCCTTGCAGTCCAGGAATCACAAGAGTCCTCTCCAACACGGCAGTTCAAGAACATCAATTCTTCGGTGCTCAACTTTTTTTTTTTTTTTTCTTTTATAGTTCAACTCACACCCACATATGACTACTGGAAAAACCATAGCTTTGACTAGAAGGACCTTTGTGGACAAAGTAATGTCTCTTTTTTTAAAATGCTGTCTAGGTTGGTCATAACTTTTCTCCCAAGGAGTATTCGTCTTTTAATTTAATGGCGGCAATCACCATCTGCAGTGATTTTGGAACCCCAAAAATAAAGTCTGCCACTGTTTTCACTGTCTCCCCATCTATTTGCTATGACGTGATAGGACCGGATGCCATGATCTTAGTTTTCTGAATGTTGAGCTTTAACCTAACTTTTTCACTCTCTTCTTTCAATTTCATCAAGAAGTTCTTTAGTTCTTCTTCACTTCCTGCATAAGGGTGGTGTCATCTGCATATCTGAGGTTATTGATATTTTTCCTGGCAATCTTGATTCTAGCTTGTGCTTCATCCAGCCCAGCATTTCTCATGATGTACTCTGCATATAAGTTAAATATGGAGGGTGACAGTATACATACAGCCTTGATGTACTCCTTTTCCTATTTGGAACCAGTCTGTTGTTCCACGTCCCATTCTAATTGTTGCTTCCTGACCTGCCTACAGGTTTCTGAAGAGGCAGGTCAGGTGGTCTGGTATTCCTATCTCTTCATAATGTACCACAGTTTATTGTGATGCACATAGTCAGAGGCTTTGGCACAGTCAATAAAGCAGAAATAGATGTTTTTCTGGAACTCTCTTGCTTTTTCGATGATCCATTGGATATTGGCAATTTGATCTCTGAATCTTCTGCCTTTTCTAAAATCAGCTTGAATATTTGGAAGTTCACTGTTCACATATTGCTGAAGCCTGGCTTGGGGAATTTTGAGCATTACTTTACTAGCATGTGAGATGAGTGCATCTGTGTGGTAGTTCTCTGGACTACCACACTAGAATTGTGTGGATCTTCTCTAGATAGGAAACACAGAAAAGGTGTGTAAACTTGAGCCCAAAACAACAAATTAAATGGCAATGAGACCATACTTACCAATAATTACCTTAAATATAAATGGGTTGAATGCCCCAACCAAAAGACAAAGACTGGCTGAGTGGATACAATAACAAGATTCCTATATATGTTGTCTACAAGAGACCCACCTCAAAACAAGGGACACATACAGGCTGAAAATGAAGGACTGGAAAAAGATATTCTATGCAAATAGAGACCAAAAGAAAGCAGGAATAGAAATACTCATATCAGATAAAATAGTCTTTAAAATAAAAGCTGTGAAAAGAAACAAAGACAGACACTACATAATGATCAAAGGATCAATCCAAGAAGATTTAACAATTATAAACATATATGCACTCAACATAAAAGCACTGCAATATGTAAGGCAAATGCTAACAAGTATGAAAGGGGAAATTAAGAAAAACATAATAATAGTGGGAGAATTTAATACCCCACTCACACCATTGGATAGATCAACTAAACAGAAAATTAACAAGGAAACACAAACTTTAAATGATACAATGGGCCAGTTAGACCTAATTGACATCTATAGGACATTTCACCCTGAAACAATCAATTTCACCTTATTCTCAAGTGCACATGGAAGCTTCTCCAGGATAGATCATATCCTGGGCCATAAATATAGCCTTGGTAAATTAAAAAAAAAAAAAAATTGAAATCATTCCAAGCATCCTTTCTGACCACAATGCAGTAAGATTAGATGTTAATTACAGGAGAAAAACTATTAAAAATTCCAACATATGGAGGCTGACCATCACACTTCTGAATAACTAACAAATCACAGAAGAAATTTTAAAAAAAGAAATCAAGATATGCATAGAAATGAATGAAAATGAAAATACAACATCCCCAAACCCATGGGACACTGTAAAAGCAGTGCTAAGGGGAAGGTTCATAGCATTACAGGCTTACCTCGAGAAACAAGAAAAAAAGTCAAATAAATAACCTAATTCTACACCTAAAGCAACTAGAAAAGGAAGAAATGAAGAACACTGTGGTTAGTAGAAGGAAAGAAGTCTTAACAATTAGGGCAGAAATAAATGCAAAAGAAACAAAAGAGACCATAGCAAAAATCAACAAAACTAAAAGCTGTTTCTTTGAGAAGATAAATAAAATTGAAAAAGCATTAGTCAGACTCATCAAGAAACAAAGGGAGAAGACTCAAATCAACAAAATTAGAAATGGAAATGGAGAAATCACAACAGACAACACTGAAATACAAAGGATCATAAGAGACTACTATCAGCAACTATATGCCAATAAAATGGACAACTTGGATGAAATGGACAAATTTTTAGAAAAGTATAACTTTCCAAAACTGAACCAGGAAGAAATAGAAAATCTTAACAAACCCATCACAAGCACAAAAATTGAAACTGTAATCAGAAATCTTCCAACAAACAAAAGCCCAGGACCAGATGGCTTCACAGCTGAATTCTACCAAAAATTTAGAGAAGCGCTAACACTTATCCTACTCAAACTCTTCCAGAAAATTGCAGAGGATGGTAAACTACCAAACTCATTCTACGAGGTCACCATCACCCTAATACCAAAACCAAAGATGCCACACACACACAAAAAAAAAAAAAAGAAGAAGAAGAAAAACTACAGGTGAATATCACTGATGAACATAGATGAAAAAATCACCAAAATTCTAGCAAATAGAATCCAACAATATATTAAAAAGATCATACATCATGACCAAGTGGGTTTTATCCCAGTGATGCAAGGATTCTTCAATATTCACAAATCAATCAATGCAATACACCACATTAACAAATTGAAAGATAATAACCATATGATTATCTCAATAAATGCAGAGAAAACCTTTGACAAAATTCAACATCCATTTATGATAATAATAATTAAAGAAAAAAAAGCTCCAGAAAGCAGTAATAGAAGGAACATACCTCACCATAATAAAAAATATATATATGACAAACTCATAGCAAAAATTATCCTCAATGGTGAAAAATGGAAAGCACTTCTCCTAAAATCAGGAACAAGTAAGGGTGCTTACTGTCACCACTACCATTCAACATAGTTTTGGAAGTTTTGGCCACAGCAATCAGAGCAGAAAAAGAATTAAAATGAATCCAGATTGGAAAAGAAGAAGTAAAACTCTCACTGTTTGCAGATGACATGATCTTCTACATAGAAAACCCTAAAGACTCCACCAGAAAATTACTAGAGCTAATCAATGAATATACTAAAGTTGCAGGATTTAAAATTAACACACAGAAATCCCTTGCATTCCTATACACTAACAATTAGAAAACAGAAAGAGAAATTAAATAAACAATTAAATTCACCATTGCAATGAAAAGAATAAAATACTTAGGAATATATCTACCTAAAGAAATAAAAGACATATGTATAGAAAATTATAAAACACTGATGAAAGAAATCAAAGAGGGCACAAATAGATGGAGAAATATACTATGTTCCTGGATTGAAAGAATCAGTATAGTGAAAATGAGTATACTGCCCAAAGCAATCTATTAGCTCAATGCAATCCCTATCAAGCTACCAATGGTATGTTTCACAGAACTAGAACAAATAATTTCACAATTTGTGTGGAAATCCAAAAAACTCGAATAGCCAAAGCAATCTTGAGAAAGAAGAATGAAACTGGAGGAATCAACCTGCCTGACTTCAGGCTACACTACAAAGCTATTGTCATCAAAACAGTATGGTACTGGCACAAAGACAGAAATATAGATCAATGGAACAAAATAGACAGCCCAGAGATAAATCCATGCACCTACAGACACCTTATCTTTGACAGAGGAGGTAAAGCAGAAAAGACAATCTCTTTTAACAAGCGGTGCTGGGAAAACTGGTCAACTACTTGTAAAAGAATGAAACTAGACATTTTCTAACACCATACACAAAAATAAAATGGATTAAAGATCTAAATGTAAGAACAGAAACTATAAAACTCCTAGAAGAAAACATAGGCAAAACACTCTCAGACATAAATCACTGCAGGATCTTCTATGACCCACCTCCCAGAGTAATGGAAACAAAAGCAAAAATAAACAAATGGTACCTAGTTAAACTTAAAAGTTTTTGCACAATGAAGGAAACTATAAGCATGGTGAAATGACAGCCTTCAGAATGGGAGAAAATAATAGCAAATGAAGCAACTGACAGAGAATTAATCTAAAAAATATACAAGAAACTCCTGCAGCTCAATTTCAGAAAAATAAAAGACCCAATCAAAACATGGGCCAAAGAACTAAACAGACATTTTTCCAAAGAAGACATACAGATGGCTAAGAAACACATCAAAAGATGTTCAACATCATTCATTATCAGAGAAATGCAAATAAAAACCACAATTAGTTACCATCTCACAGAGTGGCTGTGGTCCAAAAGTCTACAAACAATAAATGCTTGAGAGGGTGTGGAGAAAAGGGAACCCTCTTACACTGTTGGTGGGAATGCAAACTAGTACAGTCACTATGGAGAACAGAGCTAAGATGTCTTAAAAAACTGGAAATAGAACTGCCATACAACCCAGCAATCCCACTTCTGGGCATACACACCAAGGAAACCAGAATTGAAAGAGACATGTGTACCCCAGTGTTCATCACAGCACTGTTTATAATAGCCAGGACAAGGAAGCAACCTAGATGTCCATCAGCAGACTAATAGATAAGAAATCTGTGGTACATATACATAATGGAATATTACTTGGCCATTAACAAAGAATATATTTGAATCAGTTCTAATGAGGTGGATAAAACTGGAGCCTATTATACAGAGTGAAGTAAGCCAGAAAGAAAAACACCAATATAGTATACTAACACATATGTATGGAATTTAGAAAGATGGTAACGATAACCCGATATGCGAGACAGCAAAAGAGACACAAATGTATAGAACAGTCTTTTGGACTCTGTGGGAGAAGGCAAGTGTGGGATGGTTTGAGAAAATAGCATTGAAACATGCATATTATCATATGTGAAACAGATCACCAGTCCAGCTTTGATGCATGAGACAGGATGTTCAGGGCTGGTGCACTGGGACGACCCAGAGGGGAGGAATGTGGGAGGAGGGTTCAGGATGAGGAACACATGTCACCCATAGCTGATTCTTGTCACTGTATGGCAAAACCACTACAATATTGTAAATTAATTAGCCTCCAATTAAAATAAATAAATTAAAAAAATAAAAAGAAAATTCTGAGTAGGGTCAGTGGCATGCAGAAATCTCGTCAGATAGTATTTGAAATTTCGAGGTTGAACCCACGTAGACAATGACAAGTGCATACTTATATAGAGAAATAAAAGAACAGACCCTGACAGGTTTTCATGTTCTCAGGAAACTAAAGCACTAGTTTAGTTAGTGGTACAAATACTGAGGGGTAGAGAATCCACCTGTCAATGCAGGAGACATGGGTTTGATCTCTGATCTGGGAAGATACCCTGGAGAAAGGAATGGCAATCGACTCCAGTGTTCTTGCCTGGAAATCCCTATGGACAGAGGAGCTGGTGTGATATAGTCCATGGGGTCACAAAGAGTCGGACATGACTTAGCAACTGAACAACAGCAGATACTCAAGTTAAGAACTAGAAGACTGGTGACAGGAGGTGAGAAACTAGGACTTGGA
Source organism: Muntiacus reevesi (assembly GCF_963930625.1). NCBI lineage: Eukaryota > Metazoa > Chordata > Mammalia > Artiodactyla > Cervidae > Muntiacus > Muntiacus reevesi. The sequence continues at coordinate 36,708,238 of NC_089269.1, forward strand.
TCTCTGAGCTGCAGATGAAGGAACCCAAGTAAGAGAGTAGAAGCTTAATTAGAGCTGAACAGGCTGATGAGACAGAGCACTGACCATCTGCTTTTCCACTATCATATTTCGCTTTCAGGTTATTGGTCACCCCTGGAGTCCTGTGTCCAAAATCAGACTAATAGATGGGAAAATGAAATAATGACTTTCTTGAGAAGAGGAAGCATGGGTGCTTTTAGTATTCACAGCTTTAAGCCTCAAATGGACTAGGAAATGAGAGAAAACTTACCTTGGCATATTAAGAATCCAGTGCACACAGAGGGTGAGTGGCAAAGACTGAGGCTGGGAAAATGAGACTAGATACCGATGTGTGATACGATGTTGTGGAATACAGACATCGCCCTCTGAAGGCCATTCTTATTCTCCAGCAATCATCTTTCAGCCAGGAACCATCTCTTATTTGAAAGGTGCACAAAATTCATGGCAATGGCCTTTAGTCTCCTAGGAATGTTTAAATTTTATAGCAAAGTTTTCAAAAGAGTGTGCTTCTATTCATTTAGTTTGATCAATTGTGTTTATTAGTCAAAACAAACAAAAGCAAACAAACAAACAAACAAAAAAACATGACATGAAATCTGAGAAGCACTCCCTGGTATCCTGCTGATGTTATCTTCAACAATAGATTGCGTCTGTTTTCAGATATAGATGTATGAATATAGGCTGAATATTGGTATTGTTTACCTTGTCTTTATATTGCTACAGGTTTACAAATCCTAGAAACAAATCATTTCTGAAAAATACATGATACCGCATGTTGTATTATGTCACTGTTGGGCATGATACTGAATGAAAAAAGACAGTGGTGCATTTGGGAGGTTGCTCTCAGCATATCAAATTGTCATCTTATCGATTGTCCAGGAAAACTTATTTGATGTTTTCCTCAGGGTGTCTTAATAATTTCGAGTGGATCATAAACCATATAAATTAGGTTTCAAAATAATTAAACCTGGACTGTGCAAAGTTTGCCTTCTGACTGTCAGGTATCACAGTCTAAGCTGTAACAAATCAAACTATGTCACAAAAATATGAGTCTACCTATAAATAATCTATGAAAAAAGTAATAAATAATAAACACCATCTTAGAGTGTCTCAAGTTAATGCCAAGTTCAGTTTATTCCGTGAAATTTGTAATTTATGTTTTCAGTTAAAATCCACTCTTTCCCAGGTATTTTATAAAAGTCGATCTATCAAATCCAATGTGGGTTAGCGCTCAGCCAGGCTCCATAAAATGAAAACAAAGTTAAACAACTTCACAAGAGACAGAAATGGCCTTTTAAGATTCACAGGAGTGTGCTTCTCTGTCTAATCTGAGCAGCCATCATAAGGAGATTGATGTGCTCCAGCTAAGAAGTGTTTCATGAGGCGGCTGTCTGCTCAGTGGTACCAGAATGGTGCTATCTGTCTTCATTGTACTCCATTAACATACCCCTCAGATCTATCAGGCAAATGTCTACATACCTACTTCATAAATTATTAACAACGACAGTTAAATATTTCAGAACTTGTTTGGGAATTTCACTCACCTTATAGTCTTTAATTTACACACACTCATGATTTTAAACCTTTTATGTCCAAGGATTCCTTACAACTATTTTATACTCCTGCTTAAGATGAGATTTTTCTGTTGATAACAATCCATTGTGTGCAGTTTATTGAGGGAAATCCAAAAAGAGAATGAAAATTGTTTACTAACAACGAACTATTTCCTTTGAGAATTAAGTAGATAACAGCTTCATATCAATATGACTGGAACAATGAAATCTTATTTGTACCCTTTCAATTCAAAGTAATTCTGAACTGAAAAAGAATCCATTCAAACTAACTGTGCTTCTTCAGAATTTGTCTTTTGGAATTACTTGTATTTAGCTCATTTGAATTTTATTTGCACACTGACATATACCAGTTCAGTTCAGTCACTCAGTCGTGTCTGACTGTTGGTGACCCCATGAACCACAGCACGCCAAGCCTTCCTGTCCATCACCAACTCCCGGAATTTACCCAAACTCATGTCCATTGAGTTGGTGATGCCATCTAACCATCTCATCCTCTGTTGTCCCCTTCTCCTCCTTCCTTCAATCTTCCCCAACACCAGGGTCTTTTCAAATGAGTCAGCTCTTCTCATCAGGTGGCCAAAGTATCTGAGCATCAGTTTCAACATCAGTCCTTCCAATGAACACCCAGGACTTATTTCTTTTAGGATGGGCTGGCTGGATCTCTTTGCAGTCCAAGGGACTCTCGAGAGTCTTCTCCAACACCACAGTTCAAAACCATCAATTCTTCTGCCCTCAGCTCTCTTTATAGTCCAACTTTCACATCCATACATGACCACTGGAAAAACCATAGCCTTGACTAGACAGACCTTTGTGGACAAAGTAATATCTCTGATTTTTAATATGTTGTCTAGATTGGACATAACTTTCCTTCCAAGGAGTAAGTATCTTTTAATTTCATGGCTGCAATCACCATCTGCAGTGATTTTAGAGGCCCCCAAAATAAATCCAACCACTGTTTCCCCATTTATTTGCCATGAAGTGATGGCACCAGATGCCATGATCTTAGTTTTCTGAATGTTGAGCTTTAAGCCAACTTTTTCACTCTCCTCTTTCACTTTCATCAATAGGCTCTTTAGTTCTTCACTTTCTGCCATAAGGGTGATGTCATCTGCATATCTGAGGTTATTGATATTTCTCCTGGCAATCTTGATTCCAGCTTGTGCTTCCTCCAGGCCAGCGTTTCTCACGATGTACTCTGCATATAAGTTAAATAAGCAGGGTGACAATATATAGCCTTGACATACTCCTTTTCCTGTTTGGAACTAGTCTGTTGGCCCACGTCCAGTTCTAACTGTTGCTTCCTGACCTGCATACAGGTTTGTCAAGAGGCAGGTCACATGGTCTGGTATTCCCATCTCTTTAAGAATTTTCCACAGTATATCAGTGTGGTTTAAATGCTTAAAAGCCCAAAGTTTTATTTAATATTTTTAGTGTGTTAATTGATAAGATCCCAAATTGTTGCATGTTATTCTTATAACAATTCTAATGCCTTCCTGAACTATAAAACTAATTGATTTCAGTGTGTAGATGCAGTCAGAAAGACAACTGTTTTCCACATATTTAAAAGAAATTTGAACTGAATAAAGGCAAAATAGGTTTCAGATTTTAAACGCATCATATTTGCTAACCTAAAACTTGAGTTTACATTCTTTGTAGAGTATAGGTGACTTTTCATTGGTCTTTTTCTCTTAGCTGGATGACAGTAGGTAACAGAAATAAACATTGAAATTGGACAGATATATATTGTGAATTACAGAACAGTGTTTGAAAGGAAACCAAATTATGAATGTCTCACCAACAAAAAATTAAATTTGCTTATCACATCAGAAGGACAGATCTGTAATAAAATTTAGTCAGGATACTGTGAGAAGGAGGATTTATGTAAATTATTTTGCTAGATTTTGGTAGTAAATATATTTTCACATATTTGTCAGGAAGCAGGTTATATTTCTTCAGAGTTTGGAAAGCAGGTACAAGTAGGTTAAGTCAATTCCAAAAAAGCCAAAGACTGAAAGAAATAAATGGGAATCTCACCCAGTTCTTCATGACTCCAGTGAAACTGATGTTTGTGTTACATGTTTGTTATGTCAAGAAGGAGTAAAAGAAACTCTGGAGATAAGATCAATGAAGATCAGCATTCTGTTTATTTGCCTTTTTCTCACTATTTTTAAAATGTATTTTGTTGGAATATATCTTAATATAGCATACTAAAATTAAAGTCTACAACTGATAAATTTTGGTATGTGCATAGGTGGCCCTAGTGGTAAAGAACTGGCCTGCCAATGCAGGAGACATAAGAGATGTGGGTTCAATCCCTGGGTCAGGAAGATCCTCTGGAGAAGGGAATAGCAATCCACTCCAGTTTTCTTGCCTGAAGAATCCTATGGACAGAGGAGCCTGGCAGTATATAATCTGCGGGGTCACAAGAAGTCAGACACGACTGAAGCAACTTACATGTATGCACCCATATCTAGTGCACCCAATAAAGACAGAAAGAATATTTCACATCTGGCAACCAAAAAAGATTATTTATGCCCCTTTTGGATTTCTCCTTTTGCTGTTTTTACCACCTCCCTCCCAAACCCTAGGCAAATGATGATCTACTTTCTGCTGCTATGTTAGTTTGTAGTTTCTAAAATTTTATGCAAATGTAAGCATCTTTTTTTTTTTTTCTGACTTTTTTTCACTCAACCTAGTTATTTTGAGATTCACTCATGCAGTTTTATGTATCAGTCGTTTTTTTCTTTGCATTGGCAGGTTGTATTTGATTATATGAATACACTACAGTTTGTTTATTCATTGACTTAATAGACATTCGCGTTTTTCTGCTTTCTGGCTATTACAAATAAAGCTGTTGAAAGTATACTTGTCCAATCTTCATATGAACACGTACTTTCACATATATGAGTCCAATGGTTGGATCGTATGATAGGTAAATATTTAATTTTAGTTCAAATCTTTGTTTTATTTAAGGAAATGGCCAACTCTTTAAATAGTAGTTGCACTCCCACAAGTGGTATATGAGAATTCTAATCCCATCACATCTTCACTTCTACCTGGTATGAAAAGTTTTTGTTTTTCTTTTTTGGTCAAAAATCAATTGGTATAATATGTATGAGTTTGTTTCTGTACTTTCTTCTCTGCCTCATTAATCTATTTGACTACCTTTCCACTACTAGTATGCTGTCTTGGCTACTGTATTTTATAATAAATATTGAAATCAAGTATGTAAGCCCTACAACTTTGTTCTTTATAAGATTGCTTTTCTTACATAATATTCTTTGCATGTATGCTCAGTTGCTCAGTCATGTCCAGCTCTTTGCGACCTTATGGACTGTATGTAGCCTGCCAGGCTCTTCTGTCCATGGGGATCTCCAAGCAAGAATGCTGGACTTGCTTGACATTTCTTTCTTCAAATATCCTTTGCATTTCTGTATAAATTTTAGAAACATTCTGCTGCAAAAAGAAAAAATAAAAGAAAAGGTCTTTTGTTATTTTGATTGGGATTGCATTCAACGTACAAATAAATTTGGGAAGTATTGATGTCTTAACAGCATTGAAACATTTAATTCATGAACACAGTGTATTACTCTGCTTATGTAGGTCTACTTAATTACTTTCAAAAATAGTTTGTCATATACAGATATTGCATATTTAATGTGAAATTGTCATTAATTCAAATTTTGTTATTTAAAAATACTAATTTTTATTTTTTTATTGAAGGATAATTACTTTACAAAATTTTACTGTTTTCTGTCAACCCCAAACATGAATCAGCCATAAGTATACATATATTCCCTCCCTTTTGAACTCCCCCTCCCCCCAGCTCCCTCCTCATCCCACCCCTCAAGGTTGATACAGAACCCCTGTTTAAGTTTCCTGAGCCATAGAGCAAATTCCTGTTGGCTATTTATTTTGCATATGATTAGGTAAGCTTCCATGTTACTCTTTCCATAGATTTCACCCTCTCCTCCCCTCTTTCTATGTTCATAAGACTATTCTTTGTGTCTGTTTCTCCATTGTCGCCCTGTGCATAAATTCTTCAGTACCATTTTTTCTAGATTCATATATATATAATACAGTATTTATCTTTCTCTTTTTGACTTACTTCACTCTGTATAATAGGTTCCAGGTTCATCCACCTCATTAGAATAGACTCATATGTGTTCTTTTTATGGCTAAGTAATATTCCATTGTGTATATGTACCACTACTTGCTTATCCATTCATCTGTCAAGGGACATATAGGTTGCTTTCATGTTCTAGCTACTGTAAATACTGCTGTACTGAACAATGGGATTGGAAGTGGTTAAACAGGAGATGGTAAGAGTGAACGTTGTTATTCTAGGACTCAGCGAGCTAAGATGGACTGGAATGGGTGAATTTAACTCAGATGACAATTTTATCTACTACTGTGAGCAAGAATCCCTTAGAAGAAATGGGGTAGCCATCATAGTCAACAAAAGAGTCCGAAATGCAGTACTTGGATGCAATCTCAAAAATGACAGAATGATCTTTGTTCATTTCCAAGGCAAACCATTCAATATCACAGTAATCCAAATCTATGCCCTGACCAGTAACGCTGAAGAAGATGAAGTTGAAGGGTTCTATGAAGACCTACATGACCTTCTAGAACTAACACCCAGAAAAAGATGTCCTTTTCATTATATGGGACTGGAATGCAAAAGTAGGAAGTCAAGAAACACCTGGAGTAACAGGTAAATTTGGTCTTGGAGTACAGAATGATGCAGAGTAAAGGCTAATAGAGTTCTGCCAAGAGAATGCACTGGTCATAGCAAACATTCTTCCAACAACACAAGAGAAGACTCTACACGTGGATATCACCAGATGGTCGACACTGAAATTAGATTGATTATATCCTTTGCAGCCAAAGATAGAGAAGCTCTAGACAGTCAGCAAAAACAAAACTGGGAGCTTACTGGGGCTCAGATTGTGAATTCCACATTGCCAAATTCACAATTAAATTAAAGAAAGTAGGGGAAAGCACTAGACCATTCAGGTATGACCTAAATCAAATCCTTTATGACAATAAAATAGAAGTGAGAAATCAATTTAAGGGACTAGATTTGATAGACAGGTTGCCTGATGAACTATGAGTGGAGGTTCATGACATTGTACAGGAGACAGGAATCAAGACCATTCCCAAGAAAAATAAATGCAAAAAGGCAAAATGGCTGTCTGAGGAGGCCTTACAAATAGCTGTGAAAAGAAGAGAAGTGAAAAACAAAGGAGAAAAGATATACCCATTTGAGTGCAGACTTCCAAAAAATAGCCAATGAGAGATAAGAAAGCCTTCTTCAGCAATCAATGCAAAGAAATAGAGCAAAACAATAGAATGGGGAAAACTAGAGGTCTCTCCAAGAGAATTAGAGATACCAAGGGAACATTTCATGCAAAGATGGGCTCAATAAAGGACAGAAATAATAGGGACCTAACAAAAGCAGAATATATTAAGAAGAGGTGGCAAGAGGACATAGAACAACTGTACTAAAAAGATCTCCACGACCCAGATAATTATGATGGTGTGATCACTTACCTAGAGCCAGACATCCTGGAATGTGGAGTAAAGTGGTCTTTAGGAAGCATCACTACGAACAAACCTAGCACAGGTGATGGAATTCCAGTTGAGCTATTTCAAGTCCTGAAAGATGATGCTGAGAAAGTGCTGCACTCAATATGCCATCAAATTTAGAAAACTCAGCAGTGGCCACAGGACTGGAAAAGGTCAGTTTTCATTCCAATCCCAAAGAAAGGCAATGCCAAAGATTGCTCAAACTACCACACAATTTCACTCATCTCACACGCTAGTAGAGTAATGCTATTGCTTAAAATTCTCCAAGCCAGGCTTCAGCAATACGTGAATCACAACCATCCAGATGTTCAAGCTGGTTTTAGAAAAGGCAGAGGAACCAGAGATCAAATTGCGAACATCCATTAGATCATCGAGAAAGCAAGGGAGTTCCAGGAAAACATCTATTTCTCCTTTCTTGACTATGTCAAAGCCATTGACTGTGTGGATCACAATAAACTGAGGAACATTCTGAAAGAGATAGGAATACCAGACCACCTGATCTGCCTCTTGAGAAAACTGTATACAGGTCAGGAAACAACAGTTAGAACTGGACATGGAAAACCAGACTGGTTCCGAATAGAAAAAGGAGTACGTCAAGGCTGTATATTGTCACCCTGCTTACTTAACTTATATGCAGAGTACATCATGAGAAACACTGGGCTTGAGGACACAAGCTGGAATCAAGATTGTGGGAAGAAATATTAATCTCCGATATGCAGATGACACCACCTTTATGGCAGAAAGTGAAGAAGGACTAAAGAGACTCTTGATGAAAGTGAAAGAGGAGAGTGAAAAAGTTGGTTTAAAGCTCAACATTCAGAAAACTAAGATCATGGCATCTGGTCCCATCACTTCATGGCAAATAGATGGTGAAACAGTGGAAATAGTGGTTGATTTTACTTTTCTGGCCTCCAAAATCACTGTAGATGGTGACTGCAGCCATGAAATTAAAAGATGCTTACTCCTTGGAAGGAAAGTTATAACCAACCTAGACAGCATATTAAAAATCAGAGATATTACTTTGTCTACAAAGGTCCTTCTAGTCAAGGCTATGATTTTTGCAGTGGTCATGTATGGATTTGAGAGTTGGACTATAAAGAAAGCTGAGCACAGAAGAATTGATGCTTTTGAACTGTGGGGGGAAGACTCTTGAGAGTCCCTTGGACTGTAAGGAGATCCAACCAGTCCATCCTAAGGGAGATTAGCCTTGGGTGTTCATTGGTAGGATTAATTTTGAAGCTGAAACTCTGATACTATGGCCACTTGATGTGAAGAGTTGGCTCACTTTAAAATACCCTGATTCTGGGAATGATTGAGGGAAGAGGGAGAAGGAGACGACAGGATGAGATGGTTTGATGACATCACCGACTCAATGGACATGAGTTTGAGTAAACTTTGGTACTTGGTGCTAGGCAGGAGGCCTGGCATGCTGCAGTCCATGGGGTCCAAAAAGTTGGAAACGACTGAGTGACTGAACTGAACTGAACTAGACGGATAGGCCTTAGCTCTTCTCTAGATATTGGTAAAATTCTCCTGTGAAGCCATCTGGCCCTTGGGCTTTTGTTTTTTGGGAAATTTTTTATCACAGCTTCAATTTCAGTTCTTGTAAATGGGTTGTTCATAATTTCTATTTCTTACTGATTCAGTCCTGGAAGATTAAACCTTTCTAAGAATCTGTCTGTTTCTTCCATGTTATCCATTTTATTGCCATATAGTTATTCAAGCAGTCTGCTATACTCCTAAATCCTTTGCATTTTTGCATTGTCTTTTGTAAACTCTCCTTTCTCATTTCTAATTTTCTTGATTTGATTCTTCTACCTTTTTTCTTGATGAGTCTGGTTAAAGGTTTGTCAATTTTGTTTATCTTCTTAAAGAACCCTCTTTTAGTTTTATTATTCCTTACTATTGTTCCTTTCATTTCTTTTTCACTTATTTCTACTCAGATTATGATTTCTTTCCTTCTATTAATTTTGTGATTTTTTTTCCTTCTCTTTCCAGTTTTTTTTTTTTTTTTCCTTATGTAAAGTTAGGTTTGTCTATTCAATGTTTTTCTTGTCTCTTGAAGTAGGATTGCTTTGCTATAAACTTTCCTTTTTGAACTGCTTTTGCTGCATTCCATAGCTTTTGAGTCTCTTTTTTTTTTGGGGGGGGGGCATTCCATAGCTTTTGAGTTGTCATGTTTTTATTGTCATTCTTTTCTAGAAACTTTTTGATTTGCCTTTTTATTTTTTCAGTAACCCAATGTTGGATATTTAGAAACGTGTTGTTTAGTCTCCATATGATTGTGTTTCTTACAGTTTTTGTTTTTTTTCCTTGTAGTTGATATCTAGTTTCATAGCATTGTGGTCAAGAAAATACTTAATACAATTTCAATTTCCTTAAATTTCCTGAGGTTCGATTTGGGACCCAAGATGTAGTCTATCCTGGAAAGTGTTCTGAGTACACTTGAGAAGAAGGTGTATTCTTTTGCATTTGGAAGGAATGTCCTGAAGATATCAATGAGATCAAATCTCATCTAATGTATCATTTAAGACTTGTGTTTCCTTATTAGTTTTCTGTTTTGATGATCTGTCCACTAGTGTCAGTGGGGGTATTAAAATCTCCTACTACTATTGCGGTGCTGTCAGTTTCTTCTTTTATATCTGTTAGTGTTTGTCTTATGTACATCTAAGTTGGATGCATAGATATTTACAATTATTATGTCTTCCTCTTGGATTGATCCCTTGATTATTATATTGTGTCATTCCTTATCTCTCATATTTTTTTTTAATTTTAAGATCTATTTTGTCTGATATGAGGATTGCTACTCCAGCTTTATTTGGCTTCCCATTTACATGGAATATAGTTTTCCATCCTCTCATTTTCAGTCTATATGTGACTTTAAGTCTTAAGTGGGTTTCTTGTGGACAGTATATATATGGATCTTGGTTTTTTTTTTTTTTTTTTTTTTTTTTTTATCAATTCAGCCAGTCTATGTCTTTTGGTTGGAACTTTTAATCCATTTATACTTAAGTAATTATTGATATATATGTACCTATTGCCATTTTCTTAATTTTGGGAGGTTGACTTTGTAGATCTTTTTCTTCTCTTATATTTCTTGCCTATGTAAGTCCCTGTAACATTTGTTGTAAACCTAGTTTGGCTGTACTGAATTCTCTCAACTTTTGCTTGTCTGAAAAGCTTTTTAATTCTCCATCAATTTTGAATGAGATCTTAGCCTGGTACTGTAACCTTGGTTGTAGAGTTTTTCCTTTCAATACTTTAAATATATCCTGCCATTACCTTCTGGCCTACAGAGTTTCTCCTGAAAGATCATCTGTTAAGCATATGGGATTTCCCTTGTATATTACTTGCTGCTTTTCCCTTGCTGCTTTTAATATTCTTTCTTTGTGTTTAGTCTTTGTTAGTTTGATTAGTATGTGTCTTGGCAGATTTCTCCTTGGGTCTATCCTGTATGGGACTCTTTGTGCCTCTCAGACTTGATTATTTCCTTTTCCATGTTGGGAAAATTTTCAAATGTAATCTCATCAAAATTTTTCTCATACCCTTTCTTTTTTCTCTTCTTCTTCTGGGACCTCTATAATTGGAATATTCATACTTTTGATATTATCCTAGTGATCTCTGAGACTATCATTTCTTTTCATTCTTTTTACTCTATTCTGCTCTTCAGAAGTTATTTCCACCATTTTATCTTGCAGCTCAGATTTCTTCTTCTGTTTCAGATATTCTGCTATTGATCCCTTCTAGAGTATTTTAATTTCAGTAATTGTGTTTTGTCTATGAATGTTTTTCTTAAGAACTTTACAAATTTAATGTGAAATTAAAAAAACAAAATAATTAAAAAATAACAGAAAGAAGTTCACTTTCTTTAATGTTGTACAAAAATTTTTGAGTAGAACCAAAAGTAAGCTAAAAAAATCACATTCGTTTACAGCACAATCTAGCTTTTCAAATTAACTTTACTATTCAAAAAATAGAAATGAGGTTGTAATTTCCAGACTGGGAAAGAGATAACATCAAAAAAAACACTTCAGGGATGTTTATTCCACACTGTGTTTAGTTGTGCTCACAGAGATTGCTTCTCTTACTTCTCTGCTATACAGCAATTCAGTTGTATATAAAACTGAGCCTTCTCAAAAGCTGGGGCAGACTAGAAATGATGGGTTCAAATCCGGGTGCACCGTCATACAGTTCAAACAATGGTGCACCTACCAGCTTGTAATTTTTAGGGACTGCAAACAAGGCTTTCTCTTGAAGCTGAACTAAAAACAACTTCTTATATTCCTTAGATTTTTGTAATATGTGCAGGAATATATGGATACTGTGGAGGTTCAAAATCTGATCTCCACCAGCTGCCAATGCAGTCATCAATGACCTAGTTTTCTAGGACTCCATCTAGATGACCCAATATCTCTGTCATTAAGCATTTTAGTTCTTCAACTTCATCTTCTCTTGGGTTAAGCTCACCACCTGGTAATTTGAAGAAAGTTGTTCCCAGCTGTAGCAGTAACATAGAGGGGAGCCGGTGCTCATAGACAATTAAAACCCTTTCTACAGTCCTCCTCATACCAACTTTATCAAATTCCTCCCTCATGCACTGTAATCTGGCTACAACAGAGCTGCCCTTCTCATAGAAGAGCTCTTTTGTACCAAAGGTGGAATTGATAAGAGGATACAGGTTGATGGTGCACTCCAGGGTGACGGGATTGGTCTGCTGGATGTACTTGTTGCCAGACTGGGTGACTCCCCTGGGTCAGCCGGTCTGTGAGCTATTGGGTGGCACCACGGACATGCTGGTGAACTTGGGTACTAGTGGTGAGCTGAAATCAGGAGGCAGGGAGGTGTATGTTTATTCTTTAATTCTTCTAGGTCTTTGTTAATTGATTCTTGCATTTTCTCCATTTTGTTTTCAAGGTTTTGATAATCTTTACTATCATTATTCTGAATTCATTTTCAGGTAGTAGCCTCTTTCCTCTACATTTATTTGGACTTCTGTGTCTCTAGTTCCTTCATTTGTGTAGTATCTCTCTGCCTTTTCATTATTTCTTTTTGATTTATTCTGTTTTAGGTCTCCTTTTCCTAGGTTTCAAGGTTGAATTCTTTTTCCTTGTGGTTTCTTCCCTCCTAAGGTTGGTCCAGTGGTTTGTATAAACTTCCCATAGGGTGAGATTTGTGCTAAGCTTTGTTTGTTTGTTTGTTTGTCTTTTCCTCTGATGGGAAAGACTGAGTGAGGTGGTAATCATATCTGCTATTGATTGGTTTGCATTTTTTGTTTTGTTTGTTGTTTAGATGGAAAATAATACAATGGGAAAGACTAGAGATCATTTCAAGAAATTGGAGCTACCAAGGGAATATTTCATGCAAAGATGGGCTCAATAAAGGACAGAAATGGTATGGATCTAACAAAAGCATAAGATATTAAGAAGGGGTGGCAAGAATACACAGAAGAACTGTACAAGAAAGATATTCATGACCCAGATAATTACGAAGGTGTGATCACCAAGCTAGAGACAGACATCCTCAAAAGTGAAGTCAAGTGGGCTTTAGGAAGCATCATTTTGAATAAAGCTAGTGGAGGTGATAGAATTCCAGTTGAGCTATTTCAAATCCTAAAAGATGATGCTGTGAAAGTGCTGCACTCAATATGCCAACAAATTTGAAAAACTCAGCAGTGGCCACAGGACTGGAAAATGTCAATTTTCATTCCAATCACAAAGAAAGGCAATGCCAAAGAATGCTCAAACTACCGCACACTATCATCTCACACGATAGTAAAGTATTGCTTAAAATTCTCCCAGTCAGGCTTCAGCAATACGTGAACCATGAGCTTCCACATGCTCAAGCTGGTTTTAGAAAAGGCAGAGGAACCAGAGATCAAATTGCCAACATCTGCTGGATCATCAAAAAGTAAGAGAGTTCCATAAAAATATCTATTTCTGTTTTATTGACTATGCCAAAGCCATTGACTGTGTGGATCACAATAAACTGGGGAACATTCTGAAAGAGATGGGAATACCAGACCACCTGACCCGCCTCTTGAGAATCTATATGCAGGTCATGAAGCGACAGTTAGAACTGGACATGGAACAACAGACTGGCTCCAAATTGGGAAAGGAGTACGTCAAGGCTGTATACTGCCACCCTGTTTATTTAACTTATATGCAGAGTACATCATGAGAAATGCTGGGCTGGAAGAAGCACAAACTGGAATCAAGATGGCTGGGAGAAATATCAATAACCTCAGATATGCAGATGACATCACCCTTATGACAGAAAGTGAAGAAGAACTAAAGAGCCTCTTGACGAAAGTGAAAGATGAGGGTGAAAGAGTTGGCTTAAAGCTCAACATTCAGAAAACTAAGATCATGGTATCCGGTCCCATCTCTTCATGGCAAATAGATGGAGAAACAGTGGGAACAGACTTTATTTTGAGGGGCTCAAAAATCACTGTAAATGGTGACATCAGCCATGAAATTAAAAGAAGCTTACTTCTTGGTAGGAAAATTATGACCAACCTAGACAGCATACTAAAAAGCCAAGACATTACTTTGCCAATAAAGGTCTGTCTAGTCAAGGCTATGGTTTTTTTTTCCCCCAGTGGTCATATATGGATGTTAAAGTTGGACCATAAAGAAAGCTGCGTGCCAAAGAATTGATGCTTTTGAACTATGGTGTTGGAAAAGACTCTTGCGAGTCCCTTGGACTGCAAGGAGATCCAACCAGTTTATCCTAAAGATCAGTCCTGTGTGTTCATTGGAAGGACTGTTGAAGCTGAAACTCCAGTACTTTTGCCATCTGATGTGAAGAGCTGGCTCATTTGACAAGACCCTGATGCTGGGAAAGATTGAGGGCAGACCGAGAAGTGGTCAACAGCGGATGAGATGTTTGGATGGCATCGTTAACTCAATGGACATGAGTATACATTGACTCTGGGAGTTGGTGATGGACAGGGAGGCCTGTCGTGTTGCAGTCTATGGGACCTCAAGGAGTTGGACACGACTGAGCAACTAAACTGAACTGTATTGAACTGAACTTAGATGAGTCGACCTGCACAGAGTGATTGGATGATGCTGGGTCTTTAATTCAGTTGGTTTCCTTTGTGTGAGTTCTCACTATTTGATACTCCCTAGGGTTAGTTATCTGGTAGTCTAGGGTCTAGGATCAGTGCTCCCATTCCAAAGTCTCGGGGCTCAATCTCTGATCAAGAGTGAAGATTCCACAACCATTTGTTATGACATAAAGTGTGGTTAAAATAAATACCCAGAAATGAGAAACCACACATGAACCCCAGACAAATGGCATTTACAAAATCAGGCAAATAATAAATAAAATAATGTAATGTACACATATACATATATACCCATAAGCAAAGTCCAACAAATTAAAGTACAGTAGATTGACCTGGTAAACAAAGGAAATAAAAAATTACTTTTACCAGTTAAGAAAAAAACTAACTAAAGTACAAACTGGAAAACAAAACTAAAGCAAGGTGCCAATTGAGGAATAAAGCACGAAAATAAAACTAACAAATATGTTGAGAGGAAAGAAAAGAACGAGACAATAACTATGCAAAGCTAACTAGAGGTAAATAATGATTTATATACATTAAAGATTAACTGCAAGGGGAAATGAACAGTAAGAAAAACAAACGAATAAATGTAGAAAAAGTAATAATGGATTTTAGCAATTAAAATTTAAAAAATAGAAAAGGAAGAAAAAAAGAACTAATTAGAACTACAAAAGCCGAATGTAGAGGTTTATAACAATTAAAAATGTGACTGAGAAAAAACTAAAAAGCTCAAAACCTTAATTAGATTTCATAGTGCCAATAAAATTGACAACTACAACTGAGGCGGGAAAAAGGAAAAAAATATCCAAAAGAGTCTAAAGAACAAGTCAAAGCATAAGAATAATTTTTTTTTTTTTTTTTTTTTTTTGAGTCACTGCTGTCAGAGTCCTTTCCCTCCCTGGGAGTCACAGCCCACCTCACCTCCCTAGGATGCCCTCAAAACTGCACTGATCTCTGGACCTGCTGTCGGGGCAGCTCAGATTCTAATCTGGCCCTGCTCCTATGTGTCCTTGCCTCCAATGTCCACAGCTGTCAGAACTGGTGCGTTTTCTTTTGTGGGAGCTCTCACTGTCCTTTTATATATTCCATAGACACAGAGTCTGCCTAGTTGATCATGTGGACTTAATCTACAGCTCTTACAGCTGGTGGGAAGGTTTTTGGTCTTCTTCTTTAGCCACACTGCCCTGGGTTTTGATTGTGCTTTTACTTCCACCTCTGCATGTGGGCGATCCAGTGGGGTTTGCTCCTGAGGCTGCCCTGGAGGACTTGGGTTTGCCCTGTGAGGGCCAGCTGTGGAGGTGGTGCAGCTGCTTGGATCTCAGGGACTCTGGCAGCACCAGGTACTCAGGGGAGTTGGAGGCTAGGGAGGCAGGATATATAGTGCTCTAGAAGGGTATGGCAACTACTATTGGTCAATATGCTCCAGTATTCTTGCCTGGCGAACCCCCATGACAGAGAAGCCTGGCAGGCCACAGTCCACAGGGTTGCAAAGTGTTGGACACGGTTGAAGCGACGCTGTGTGCATAGACATGAGACTTTTTTTTTTTTTTTTTTTTTTTTGCCTGTGGCAGCTCTGCCCCAGTGAGAGTTGAGTGTGAAGAGGCACAGCTGCTTGGCTTGTGGGGGCCCTGGCAGCGCCAACTGTGCAGGAACACGAACTGTCTCTGCTGCGGGAGTTATGGCCCTTTCAGAGTCCTTTTTTGAGCCTCTCCTGGCTGGCAGTCAGAAGGCCTCTTTGGCCAGTCTTTCTCTGTAGCTCCACCCATCCAGGCACTTAGAGGGCTCCCTTGCCTGGGGTCCTTCTCTGTGGTTCCGCATGTCAGGCACATAGAGGGGCACCCCGGCTGAGGTCCCACCCTGTACATTGGTGTGTCCGGCACTTAAGGGGCACCCTGGATGGAGTCCTACTCTGTAGTTCAGTCCAGTCAGGCATTTGATGGACCAGTCTCTCTATTGTTCGGTTGCCCATGCTGGCATGTGGGGAGAGAGAGGCTATGGTTATGGCTCTACCCACTACGCCTGGCTCAGCAGCACCGCCTTGCTTCCATGGCTGCCTGGCTTTCCTCCACAGGCATTCCCCACCACAATCTCCTCCTTCACGTCCCCTCAGTCTGTCTCTCCGCAGTCAACAGCAGCCCTCGCCCTGGGATTGTTCCACACTCCCTAAACTCCAGCTCCCAGAGGCTGTGCCTTCCAGGGGACCTGTGTCTCTGCCCAGGCTATATATGCCTGGGACAAGAACTGTCTTATTCTCATCCCATTTAGGCTGCCGCAGATCAGCTGTTTCACTCTCAACCTTAAATGTTCGTTCAGACAACTGCCCTGATGTGGGGATCAGACCCTGCTTCAGTTCCCCCACACACCAGGCAGGTCCAGTCCTACTAACACTCCTGTTTTTCCCCCAGTTCCTTTATCCTACCAAGCTGTGCGTGATTCTATATATTCTTTTCTGCTAGTCAGGTGCTCCTATCCACTCTTAGCTGGTGTTCTGCACGCACTTGTTTGTCCGAGGGTGTATTCCTAATGTCTCTGTGGAGAGATGTACTCCACGTCCACCTATCCTCTGCCGTCTTGTTCTTAAAAGTAACTACTTATTTTTAAAACTTCAATTTTCAATTATTTTTAGATAGAATTAGAAATACAACCATTTTACATTGACCATGTATTTTCAAGCATGTTAACTCAGTTTTTTAGCCCAGTATTCATTTCTACATACTTTAGAATTTTCTATTATAACAACTATATTAAAACGGCAGTTTTCCTTCTTTCAAATTCTGATGCTTTTTTCCCTTTATCTTTTCTTATTTAAACTGATTACAACTTGATCCTAGGTGCAATATATTTAGTTTTTAGTTTTTTTTGTTTGTTTTTTTTTACCATTAGATGGGGCTTCCCTGGTGGCTCAGATGGTAAAGCATCTGCCAGCAATGCAGGAGACCCAGGTTCTATCCCTGGGTCGGGAAGATCCCCTGGAGAAGGAAATGGCACCCCACTCTGGTACTCTTGCCTGGAAAATTCCATGGACAGAGGAGCCTGGTAAGCTACAGTCCGTGGGTCTCAAAGAGTCGGACATGACTTCACTTTCTTTCTTTCTTTCTTTCACTTTAGATGCAGACTTTGTTTCTTTATTATGAAAATTTAGATGAATCCAATTAGTAGTGAATATGTTTCATGGTAGGATGACAGTTTAGAGTAGGAGATGTTTCCCAAGTGAAGCATACTTCCCCGCTTTATAAACAAAGAACTTCAAAAGTCCATAGCTATGACTAGAAAATGAAGTGCACAAAATTATTCTCCTGTTCCTGTGATCCTTCAAAATGAAGTTTGTAAACTTTTCAATCTCTGACCCTGAGGATGAGAGATGATATATGTCTTTGAGAAAGAGAGTGTCCCACTGATGGTTGAAATATTTTCAGTTATTCCTCAAAAAGTCAGTACACATCTGGAGTGAACAGTTATGGCTTCAACAACCAGAAAGTATTAAACTCTCATGTGTGATAAAAAACCCATAGCTAATAAGGACCTGCTGTATAGCACGGGGATCTCTACTCAATACTCTGTAATGGCCTATATGAGAAAAGAACCTAAAAAAGGGTGTATATATATATATATATATATATACACATATATATATATGTGTATATATATATATATATTTGTATAACAGGTTACCTTTGCTGTACACTTGAAACTAACCCAACATTGTAAATCAAGCGTTGTTATTGTTCAGTCGTTCGGTGGTGTCTGACTCTTTGTGACCCCATGGACTGCAGCACGCCAGGCTTCCCTGCCCTTCACCATCTCCTGGAGCTTGCTCAAACTCATGGCCATTCAGTCAGTGATGCCATCCAACTATCTCATTTTATGTCATCCCCTTTTCCTCCTGCCTCCAATCTTTCCCAGAATCAGGGTCTTTTCTAATGAGTCAGCTCTTCCCATCAGGTGGCCAAAGTATCAGAGCTTCAGCATCAGTCCTCCCAGTGAATATTCAGGACTGATCTCCTTTAGGATGGACTGGTTGGATCTCCTTGCAGTCCATGGAACTCTCAAGAGTCTTCTCCAACACCATAGTTCAAACGCATCAATTCTTTGGTGCTCAGCCTTCTCTATGGTCCAACTCTCATATTCATACATGACTACTGGAAAAACCAGAGCTTTGCCTATATGGACTTTTGTCAGCAAAGTAATGTCTCTGCTTTTATATACTCCAATATTTTTTTTTTTAATTAAGAAAAATGCATAGGGGAGAAAAGCATATGGTGTTTAAGCAAATACAAGGAGACCACTGAGGCAAGGTTGTTGTCGTTGTTTGGTCACTCAGTCTTGTCTGACTCTTGCGATCCCATGGACTGCAGGCTGCCAGGCTCCTCTCTCCATGGGATTTCCTAGGAAAGAATACTTGAGTGGATTGCCATTTCCTTATCCAGGGGATCTTCCTGACCCAGGGATCAACCCATGGCTCCTGTTTGGCAGGCAGATTCTGTAGCACTTAGTCACCTGAAAATCGCAGACCACTTTATTTATTTTTTTCCAGACCACTTTAATGCACTGCTTCCCACAGCCACAGACAATGGCTGTATATATATATATACATATATGTATATATACATATGTATATATGTATAAATATATATATATATTTCCCCAAATATCTATCAGGCATCACATCACTAAGGGGTAATCTCTACAAAGAGGGTTTTGTTGTTGTTGTTGTTTTCTTTTCTTGGACTTTTTAAAGATGGGTATCAGCATGCCTTTTTATAAGTAAAAGAGCATAAGCTTACAAAAAAGATTTAAAAATCTAATGTACTGAGTATGAAAAAACATTTTGATTTTTTTGCCCTCAGAGTTTAAATCAAGATAATTTATCTTGAAAACAGGGAAAATCTTAGAATAGAAATTAAATGTTTAAGCAGGGGATAAAAAAAAAAAAGAAAGCACTTATGGCTGATTCATGTCAATGTATGACAAAACCCACTGAAATGTTGTAAAGTGATTGGCCTCCAACTAATAAAATAATATTAAAAAAAAAAAAAAAAAAAAAGAAAGCAAACAAAACTTCCTTAATTTAGCAGGCCAAAAATAGAAATAAGAATAGTAGAATTAGATACAGCCACAATCTACAGCCATAGAGCAGAAGTTTAACCCGCCATAAACATAGAGTGTTTAACTTTGGGCTTTTATTTTTCAAAACTAGACTTTTTTTTATGGCCCATATTCATAAATCCCCAAATTATTCTTTACCTTTGTAGAATTAAGATTCACATTTTCACAGAGTAACAGGAAAAGTGAATCAAGGTAATGTAACTCTGAGAGATGGTGTAGGACAGTTAGGCCTGGCATGCTGCAGTCCATGGGGTTGCAAAGAGTCAGACATGACTTGGCGACTTAACAACAACTCAGTGTGTTAGATGTCTAACTCCCTTTAGGGAAGCCCTGAGGTTGGTCTGATTAGTATCTGTTTTTTTGATAAATAGGGCTTCCCTGGTAGCTCAGATGGTAAAGAATCGGGCTGCAATGAAGGAGACTTGGGTTTGATCTTGGGTCAGGAAGATCTCCTGGATAAGAGATTGGCAACCCACTCCAGTATTCTAGCCTGGAGAATTCCATGGACAGAGGAGCCTGGAAATTTATAGTCCATGAGGTCACAAACAGTCAGACATGACTGAGGGGCTAACACTTTCAATTTAGGTGAGTAAACTGAGGCAAAAAGAATTTAAATTACCTGTCAAAATCATATACTTCATAAGAAAAAGAGATGAGATTCTAATTCATATATCAGAAACCAAGAGGCTGAGTACTTCTCAGCAACTTGCTATCCTTACCACCACCACCATCATCATATATTTCATGTATATTTACTCCTTTCCTTTTCAATTTTATTTCACTTTATAGTCATGAAGAGGAAAGGGTGTGTGAAAATACATTGCATGGAAACATCTTGTTTGCTCTTCCTCTGCTTATGTTATGCTTCCAACTCTCCTTAGGCCTGAATGTTTGCCACACACAATTAAGCAGGTGATAGATGAACTCTTGGTTTTCCTGGGATATAAAATAAACTATACTGAGTCTGAAAATATCAACATGCAATATGAATGATGTGTCCTTGCAGGCAAGTTTGCATTTCTATCAGCCTCAATTTGGTTCTCACTGTTGAGCTATAAACATGTCACAATATTGTTTAATTGTCAACAAAGTGTATCTTTTTGCCAAGTGAGCTAAATATAAAAATTCAGTATTACTGCATAACCATATTTTGTTCATGAGATGGTAAAATGTAACAATTAATATATTTCACTGATAAAAATTATATTAATAAAAGTAAGGTACCTATATGTATATATAGATACGTATAAATGTATACATATGAACACACACTTCAGTAGATGCCAAAATCATGATTCTAGTACTTTTGGGTGCTTAATAAATGTTTGATGACTGAATTTATACTTGTTTGATGTATGCCTATATTTTAAGGTCTTAACTGTTTTTTTTGGCAATAGTAACCCTTTAGATAATGGAAAAAGATCCTTCAAAATAAATTGCATTCAAAGTATAATATGTACACATTTATCTTTGGAATTGCAGTAAAGAGTTAACAGGTCATATAAAAGTAAATATCTATCTATCTATCTATATATATCTTTATTTATTCTCCTCATAATATTCTTTACTTTACATGCATATTTAAAGAAAGTGTAAAATTTTCACTGTAATAGAGACACAAATGTTCAACTCACTCTTGTAGAATATGAGCTTGGCAGGAATGTTGAGTTAGGTTTAATGAGCAAATGACAAAAGCATTGAACAGTGGCTACATGGATGTTTCATTAGTTTTGCTACTTTTCTATACTTTTTCAGATACTGATCATGTAAAACTCACAATAAGATAAAGCAAGAGCTCAAGGTATGTGAGAAAATACTAGTATACTCACAACATATATTTAATTATAAAAACACATTCATTTATTATAAAGGTGATTTTCAAACAGGCAGTGAAGAAACTTTAAAAACAAGAATGACTTTGGCAGTCTGGTGCTAAAAATTAAATAGAATTTTTTGAATCCTTATATGGGCATTGTAAGCATTTGTATAGAATTGTGTCAAAGTGTTAGGAAAAGAAATATCATCAGGATATGAATATTTATAATAGAATAAAAAGCTTAAATGAGACACAATTTTTGAAATGGAAAAGGAAATTCATAATCATTTAATCAACATACCAGGATAACAGGACTAGAACTGAATAAAAGTTTACTTGTGAGAAATCCATAACTGTTAATTATGACAGGGAGAAGAGATGGAGCTGGAGTTTATTAAAATTTCTATAAGACCCACCCATGTTATATTCCTGCTATTAATTTAAAATTTTCACATATCTACATCATGCATAAAAAATCATTGTATGTGCTAAACCTGATTATTGGCTAGGATATTGGATCAGTGCTGCCAAGTTTACTAGAGATGAAGCCAGTATATAAATTCAGAAATGAAAAACACAAAGTCAGAGAGAAAACCTGTGCTACACAAAGCAAGAACAGCAAGTACAATGGACTTAAAAAGGAAAAATATCTGATATAGAAAATAGCAAGGACACGGGTACAGCTGAATCATAATATTAAGTGGAATGGGGAGGACTTCTATTGAGAGGAGATTAATGAGTTAGCCAGGAACCAAATTATGTTGGCCATAATATTTAGGAGTACAAATATTTTCCAGTTTGTAATAGGGATGTTATTAAAAGACTTTAAGCAAAAGAATGACAAAATCCAAAGTAGGCTTTCAATGTTTATATTTCTGCAAAAGTGAAAGGATTGAGACCAGTAGAAGATGATTGCAAATACTCTTGATGAAAAATGATGACACTTTGGATCAAGATTAAGCTAACAGATGTGAGAAAGTAGACAGACTGAAGGCATATTTAGAAACCAAAATATGTGCAAGGCAAGTGTGTTCTTGATGTTAGGCTAAGAAATCTCTTTATTCATCAATCATGAAATTTTTGAATAAAACACTTACCTATTTATTCATTCATTCAGTTTACAAATATTTAGTGATCACCCATCAATGTTGGACATTTTTCTACATCAGCAATAAAACATAAAAGTATTTTTTCTTTTATTGTATTTTAACATCACAGCATGTTTATTGACATATAGCTAGCTTACAATAGTATATTATTGTTGTTGTTGCTCAGTCACTAAATCATGTCTGACTTTTTGTGACCCCAGGAACTGCAGCACTCCAGACTTTCCTGTCCTTCATTATCTCCCAGAGTCTGCTCAAACTCATGTCTATTGAGTTGATGATGCTATCCAAGCTCCCATCCTCTGTCACTCCTTTCTCCTCCTGCCCTCAATTTTTCCCAGCATCAGGGGCTTTTCCAGTCAGTTGTCTCTTCAAATCAGGCAGCAAAAGTACTGGAGCTTCAGTTACAGCATCAGTCCTTCCAGTGAATATTCAGGGTTGATTTTCTTTCGAGTTGACTTTTTTTATCTCCTCCTGTCCAAGGGACTCTCAAGAGTCTTCTCTAGCACCATTTCAACTGTACTTCAATAAAAATATTGTATTGTTAATATTTTATCAGTAAATTTCTATTAAAATCTTGAGGGCTTTTTCTTATAAAATTATAATCTCATGGCTCATTTCATATATAATCTTAGAAGATCCTAAAAATCTGCAAAATGGGTATACTGGCACAGAATTTAACATATGTGAGTATTTCTATGCATTACATACACAGACACATTTACTCCCTCCCATCTGAATTCCCAATAAAATTATTGCTACCACCTGATTCAGAGGACTTTGTTGGACTTTTCTCATGTGTTAAACAGTTAGGTCATTAAATCCCAGGCACGATGGTGTTCACATATTTGAACCATATATTTTATCCACTACTACTTGTACTAACTCTTAATAAATTTTCACAAATGAATTAAACAAAGAAATACTGACATTAACACATGATGCCATCATAGGACATCATGGTAACCCTAGAATTTTCTGAATATGTCCTAGAAATAGAATTTCTCCCACTGTATTAACAACCCTCAGTTCTTATATTTTGCCAAAGGTCATCAGAGTAAACCACTCATTCTCATATATCCAAGCTGCAAATTTCCTGTTATTCTTGGTATTGGTAGCCTTTTTTTTTTTCCATATGTTGAGCAAATAGATTGTAAATTGAAATCTTGTAGAAAATAGACTGTTTTGAGGTTGACATGTGCGAAGTATGTGAAAACAAGTCAAAATATCATGTTGATTTGAAATGGGCATGATGAACCTTATTCGTTGATGACAATATTCTGGATCTTAGTTGAGGAGGTAGTTGCAGTAATGTCAGTAAAATGTTTATAAAATTTATCAAGCTAAACACAAAATTTGTGTATTTTATTGACTTTATACCTCATTGAAAATACAATAATGTGTAAGCATAAGCTAAACAACAAAAAAGTCATAAAAATTGTGATCTACTTACCTTTGCAAAATATTCCCATCAGTAAACTCACAAGTGGAATAAATGTAACATTCAATGGCCCAGGGTTTTTTGTTTGTTTGTTTTATTGTTGTTTTTCCTCAGACCTATTTGAAACTTAATTCTGTTAGGTAGTCCTGGTGTGGCTTTGAGCAAGGTAATTAATCTCTCTGAGTTATTCTTTCCCACCTGTAAAGTAAGAATAATGAAATATCCTACCTTTTACAGGGCCGTTGCAATACTTAAACAGATGACATAGAGCATTTGCTGGTGTATGAGACATGTGGAAATAGTGCAGTGAAATCTGGTTCCTATTTCTGCCTTCAGACTTAGGATAGAATGCTAGATTTGGCTGAAAACTGTCACCCTATGAAACATCTAAATAACAATTATTTAAAATTAATTGAGATATTCTGGCTCACGGAGTAAACTCACATAAAAAATAAAGTAAATGTGCTTGCATAGAATCATAATCACAAATATAATTGACATAACTTAAAATAACACATAAATGCATTAATCTTTTTGAAGTCCATTTCATAATAATGAAAAGCTGCCAAGAGCCATATTTTATTTCACCCTTAAGAAATTTCCAATCTTTTCAATGTTTTTCACGTCAGTCAAAATGATGCAGCTTGAGTTCTGCTTTGTCAAGGGTCTCTGTCACCAAACAAATCCAAAAACAGAAGGAATCAATGCAACCTTAGCACTTTGCTATTTTCAGGGAAAATTCCATTCCTCAGAGAATTTGGGTTATACAGTGTACGGTAGTATATGCTGAAATATGATTCAATGAATAATTTAAAATATATCAAATCCTTTCACATGTAAGTTGCAAAATGAGATGAAGAAGCATGGTTTTCAAAGCTAGAAAATATCTCTGTATTTATTTAATGTTGATCTCCAAGCAAGAGAAGCAAGATAATGTAAATTTAAATAATTTGAGAATGTTCTTATGTAATTGTTTAAAAAAATAAATAAAAGCTTACATTTTTAGTATGCTTAAAAAATAGAGAATCCATAACAATTCTTTAAAACAATCTAAAAACAAACTCAAAACATTTTGTTGTTCTTCATTGCTTCAAATATTAGGTGAATTAAGAACTTCAAGTTAACAATGTAGGATATTATGTGGCTTCCTTTTGAAAAAGAACATAACTGTAGATATGAATTACACAATATTCTTTTCTCCTTATAGCAGTAGTCTTATTTTTCAAATACTGAAGCAAAGAAAAGGGGTTATTCAGAAGAATCAAAGCAAAAGTATAAGATATGTAAAGCCAATCTGTAGTAAGCAGTGAACATATACATCACCTTTTTCCCTGTTCTAAGAGGCTGCTACTTCTGCTATGGATACACATTTCCCTGTTACCATGCATCATGAAACCATCCTTTTCCAAAAAGAAAATGATAAATCCAAAAAAAATGTGTCTATCTATTGTTTAGAAACAAATGTTTTTTTTTTTTTTCCCCTTAAATAAATCTTATATATATAATGGAGAAGAGGATTGATTTAATAATTCCCAAGAATCTGCAAGTGTAATAAGGGTCAGCTCTGCCTTGTTGTTTATTTTGAGACTGATTGCCTACCCAGCATCCCCAGAATTATAATAACTGGGCAGCATTACTTATTATGACTGCACTTATGCTTACATATCTACATAAAAAACATCTTTGACATATTTACAGGTAAATTTATAAATTTTGAATACCAGGCGTCTCTGGTGGTCTAGTGGTTAGAATTCAGCATTCTAATCAACACAACCTAGGTTTCCAATCAGGGAACAGGTCACTCTTTTGAGGCCTTCCCTGGTGGCTCAGATGATAAAGAATCTGCCTGCAATGCTGAAGACCCAGATCCCTGGATTGGGACAATACCCTGGAGAAGGAATCTACTCCAGTGAATCTGCCTTCTCCAGTATTCTTGCCTGGAGATTTCCAAGGACAGAGAAACCTGGTGGGCTTCATACAGTACACGGGGTCACAAAGAGTCAGACACAGCTGAGCAACTAACATTTTCACTTTTCACATGTCTACACTCATATTTACAGGTAATAATGCAAATTTTGAACAGTACACATAATTATGCATTTACTGACTAAAGCTAGCTGTATCAGTTAAGATATGGTAGGTTCTGCTACAATTAAAAATGTCCTTAGAACCCTTACTCACACCAATGATGTTTTATTTGTTGTTCATGATCATGTCAAATATTTTTGTTTTCCACTGATTAAGTCATGTCCCACTCTTTGTGACCTCATGGACTGCAGTATGCCAGGCTTCCTTGTCCTTCACTATCTCCTGGAGTTTGTTCTAACTCAGGTCCACTGAGTCAGTGACGCCATCTAACCATCTCATCCTCTGTTGTCCACATCTCCTCCTGCCTTCAATCTTTCCCAGCAACAAGGTCTTTTACAATTATAGGTTGGCTATAGATCTGCTCCATATAATCTACATTCCAGGATGCAGATGAAGCATCCTGGAGGCAATCTCTCTCTGGACTTCTTAGAAAATAGGAAAGAGAGGCGTAGGATCACCTCTGTTAATAGTATTAAAGCTATTTTAAAACTCCATGGCTGATTCATGTCAATGTATGACAAAATCCACTGCAATGTTGTGAAGTAATTAGCCTCCAACTAATAAAAATAAATGGAAAATAAAATAAAATAAAAGTAACCAAGTAGAAAAAAAAATAAATAAATTACATGAGTCTCCCAAGGTCAATGTGATTGATGTATTCAGACCACCACCTGCCTTCCCCAAAGTGGGCCGTAAGAGGAAAGAAATTTTGAGGCAGTGTTACATTCACCACTGTCCTTTAGTAATCATTTCACTATAAAACACTTGGCTTACAAATAAGGAAAATTAACCAAGAAGAACACAAAAGACTTATCCAATAACATAACTATTTAATGATGATATCTGCCCTAACATGCACATGTAAGCATGCTCTCTTCAAGATGAGTCAACCAAAACATAAGTGTTGTTAGTAATTCCCATCTTGTTTTTGTGACAGAGGGAGGAAGGCAAACTGGAATAAAGCAGATGGCACAAAATATGTTACTATTATTAAATAAATTATTGATAGCAACATATTTACCTTGAATTTATTTATGTATTGAGTGAATTGCCTCTATTTTCACATCTAAAGTAATTATCCTCTTGGGAAGAATAAATTCTAATGGACAATTTAAAAAAATGTTTTCTGAGAAACCATATGTTCATATGCAAAGTAATCCTAGAAACTTCTCAGAGTTTTCTAGAAAACTCTTTCACCCTTCAATCTTTCTAAACTCTACCTCCTCCTGGGGCAAGGATATTTTTTGAGCTTTATTCTTCCAAACCATAATGAATTACTATTCACATTGTTATTTAACTGTTTAATTTGTTCTCTTCTATGCATTCACAGTAACAAGATTTCATATTCCTATAAAGAAAAAACAGTGGCTCCATTCAGCCTTCAGCATAAACAGCAAATAATAGACACTCTGTAAATAACTATTTAACTGTTAACATTGTATACTTTGTATGAAAACAAAAATAATTTCATACTGTGTTTAGCTAAAAATACTGATTAGACAAGTAGAAGAAAAAGTAAAAAATTATATTTCTCAAAACTACTCATTTCTAAATGACACTTGATATACATAATTTGTTTGAAGTTTTTAGAAACACTGATTTAACACAAGAAAATAAAATTGTTTTTTCATGGATGTAAAATGTGTTATTGAATGTTCACTTGCAATAAGCTCAGAAACATGAGTTTAACTCAGTTCTGCACAATTTAGCTGTGTGAACTGGGTGAGGTCCTTAATTTTCTTGTCCTCCTTTCCCATTGATATGATGAAGAAGCTAAACTACCTTACTTCTTCAATTGTTTTTATGTCACATATATATCAATATAACCTATGCCTATGCAGTTGAGTAGAATCTTTTATCTTTTCTGGAAAAAGGAAAGGATACACTTTGCTTAAAGCACAAAGTCACACATTTCTTGTCTCTTAAAGCATATAGCAATGGATTCTTTTTTATTATTTCAAAATGGCAAAATTTTAAAAAAGCACATATTTTATTCTTGCTGTGCAAGCAATATGACTGCAATTGTGTTTTGCAATGAAAACTAAATACCAAATAAAAATAATATATCATAATCTAATAAATGATGATCGGTGTTTTATGAGGGCTTATCATCATTCTATTTTATACTATAGTGTTATGAGCTATCCATTATAAACACATAGTGAATTATCCAGTAATAAGAAATAATCTCAATTTGTATTTGACAAACATACATTTAAATCAGAAAGTAATCACAGGCTAGAGCTGTAGGAATGTGAAATCAATTAAATTCTTTTTGATAGACATTTAATTATGCTCATGTCATGTAATAAGCACTTTCATGGATATTGCTTTATTTAACCAGGCCTCTTATTCAGCAGAATACAAGCAGCACGAGCAACCCAATACTCTTATTTTATTTTCCCAGAAAAATATTCTTTGCAGCCTCAGCTTTGTCAGCATCAGTCCAATAACAAGCTTGTGGACAATACTAAATTCATAATGAGCAACTCAGGTTGCATATTCACCTGATATCCAATAATCCTATATCCATTTTCACCTGATCCCAGTTCATCCTAAAATCTGTTTCTCCAAGAATAACACTTATCTATAGAAGAAGGCAAGAAAACCCCAAGCCCTAGGCTTTTCTAAGATGACTCACTTATAAAACTCTCAAAGAGCTCATTAAAGCATTTCTATCTGCCACAAATACTTTGTATTTTTTCTCACCTGTTTTATACATTATAAGGGTAGGGTTTATTGTTGTTTAATTGCTAAGTCGTGTCTGACTTTTTTTGCAACCCCATAGACTGGAGACCATCAGGTTCCTCTGTCCATGGAATTTCCCAGGCAAGAAAGCTGGAGTGGGTTGCCATTTCCTCCTCCAGAGGATCTTGCAGATCCAGGGATCAAACCATGTCTCCTGCATTAGCAGGCGGATTCTTTACCACTGAGCCACCAGGGAAGCCTTGTAGTTTCTGGATGCACTTCAAAGCTTTCCTTGCTGTAGGCCCTACTCAAGATGTCAGCGTTCCTGAATACCTAGGAAATGTGCCAGAGTAGCCCACTCAAAGAGCTTCGCAGGGGGCACTAGTGGTAAAGAAAAGTGAAAGTCACTCAGTCATGTCCGATTCTTTGTGACTCCTTGGACTATATAGTCCATGGAAGTCTCCAGGCCATAATACGGGAGTGGGTAGCCTTTTCCTTCTCCAAGTGATTTTTCCAACCCAGGAATGGAACTGGTGTCTCCTGCATTGTGGATGGATTCTTTACCAGCTGAACCTCAAGGGAAGCCCAAGAATACTGGAGTGGATAGCCTATCACTTCTCCAGCAGTCCGTACCAACCCAGGAATGGAACTGGGGTCTCCTGCATTGCAGGCAGATTCTTTGCCAACTGAGCTCTCAGGGAAGCCCTGTGGCCTGCCTGCCAATGCAGGAGACAGAAGAGACACAGGCTCAACCCTTGGGTCGGGAGGATCCCCTGGAGGAGGGCATGGCAACCCACTCCAGTATTCTTGTCTGCAGAATCCCAAGGACAGAGGAGTCTGCTGGGCTATAGTCCCTAGGGTTGCAAAGAGTCAGACAAGTTCACTCAAATGTGGAATGTTACCTTCAAAATCCATGAGGTCCACTAATTGTGAGTGTTTCTATATTAATGACAGGTGCTGCAATGTATAGCAAATTTTCTTTTACTTTATAGGTGATATGTTTACTTTCTCATGCCCATAGTACCACTGAAATGTTACTAAGAGGGTAGGTTGCTAACTTGTTTTTTGTTTCTCTTTCAACATCTAACATGTTTGTTACCAAAGCATCTAAGCTACTTATTTTTTCTTCTCACATCAGGTTCAGTGTCAACAAAGTGGTGAAGCAGCGTGATATTCTGCAGGATATCAAGAAGATCAAAGTTTCAGCTGGTGAGTCTATGACACATCGTAGGATTGAAGTAATGCAGAAGTGTGAAACTGAAGGAATTCTGTTGTTGGTCAGGTAAGCGTTAACTGCTTCTGGTCATTCTCCCAATCACTACAGAAATAACGGCATCTGCTAAATCAAATGGGGCATCTCAGGTGATGCTAGTGGTAAAGAACTCATGTATTAATGCAGGAGACATAAGAAACACAGGTTGGATGCCTGGGTTGGGGAAATCCCCTAGAGAAGGGCAGGGCAACCCACTCCAATATTCTTGCCTGAGAAATCCCATGGACAGAAGAGCCTGGCAGGCTACAGTCCATCGGGTTGTAAACAGCTGGACACGACTGAAGCTACTTAGCAAAGCATAAATCAGCTGCCACATTTCTAGTCACAAGATTTTGTTGATTTGTTTTAGAATTGATGCCACATTCAGAGCACCAGCTTATAAACTGTTGTCATTTCTGATTATGGCAGCTCATAGTCATTCTCCAAGGTTCATCGTCTTTCTTTATAGGTGAAGTAATCGGAGATGGTGGGATAGAATTCACCAAATTGCAACAGTAGTTTACAATCCCTGGCACATATTTAGTGACAAATATCATATTCTCTCATATTCTTTTTTTATCTAGCTGCCATGGTGATTTTTTGGTAAGTCCAATAAGACGTAATTGGCAGTTGACAGAGAGTTGTGTCAGCATTATCCATTAGGTAACGTAAGGGTTTTCTTCAACAGTATGAAAGTGAAGTTGCTCAGTCATATCCAACTCTCTGTGACCCCATGGACTGTAGCCCACCAGGCTCCTCCGTCCATGGGATTCTCCAGGCAAGAGTACTGGAGTGGGTTGGCATTTCCTTCTCCAGCCTATCCCTACACAATTGAGCCATATGAAAAGAAGCATGCTATTAATATACCTACATGCATAAATACACTTTAGTTTTTTTAAAATTTTTAAATGTAGGATAATTGCTTTACAATATTGTATTGGTTTCTGCTGAACAACAATGTGAATCAGCTATAAGTATACATATAGCTAGGTCATGGAGACAACCTAGATGTCCATCAACATGTGAATGAATAAAGAAGTTATGCTACATATATACAATGAAATATTACTCAGCCATACAAAGAACAAATTGAACTGAGGTGAATGAAACTATAACCTATTATACAGAGTGAAATGTCAGAAAGAGAAAAATAATATATCATATATTAGCACATATATGTAGAATCCAGAAAAATAGTACTGATGAACCTATCTGCAGGGCAGGAATAGAGACACAGACATAGAGAAGTGACTTGTGGACACAACAAGGGAAGGATAGGGCAGGACAAATTGAGAGAGTGGCTTTGAAATACTTTAGTTCTTAACCTCATCCAGCTATACTAAGATTTCATATACTGCATAGCTTTTCTCTGTGGATAAAAGAACAATTGCTCTCAACTCCATCTGAATGTTTTATTTCTTTTTTAAAAGCCTGATATAGTACCTTGTTCCATCTCCCATTTAGTGAAAGAATGAATCACATGATACCCCCCGAATGCAGTCAGCCAATTGTCAATGAAAACACATGTGACTTTATGAGAGAAAGAATCATTCCTCCATTGGACCTTTCTTTTTATAGTATATTTTAATTTACTTTTGTTGCTTTTCCTTTTAGAAATTAGATGTCAAACTCCATGTAACTTTTAAGATGCTCAAGTTGGAAATATTTGCACTGAAACAAAAAAAATTTAGGTATAAAACCGACTTTCTGACACTTAAGGAATGTGCAAACTTGGATAATACATTTATTATTTCCAAAATTTATTTTATTTATTACTAAATGGTTATAAGACAAAGGATATCTTTACTAACAAAAGTGTCCCTAGATTTACGATATAACTTATATGCCAGGAAATTTTACTCTGGACCAGATTTACCTGCCTTCAAGAAATAATTCATGAAAGATAATACAGCAAGTCCAATAACAGCTTTGCTTAAGTATATACTCATCACAAAGATGAGAGTGGCTATGGGCCAATCTGATTCAAATTAAGACTGAAGTTTGGGGTCTGGCTAGCTTTAATATCTTCCCTGTCATGTAGCATTCTCAAGAATATGTAACTGACTCTCATTTTCTAATGCATATTATTTATTATAGATTACATCTATAGATTACATCAATTGCTATCATTATATCAATTACAGTTTGCAAAAAGTAATTTCTATAAGGAGAAACAATATGCTTGAATAACTGTACTCACTATTTAGCAAACTTGGCAGGCTAGTCATTGACGATATAAATAAATCAGTTTCCACTGAAGTTTACCAGTGAGTTTTTTCTAACAAGTACTTATGACCTTCTGTAGACATATTGACAAGCAGGATGCTCTATCAGTTTAGTACTATACATTCTCCATTTACACATGCTTTATCATCTATGCCAATTTCTGAGTGTGGTCGGTATTCCAAAAGAATAAACATTCATTTCAGGGTCCCAGATTAATTTTTTTTTTCCTTTACTATCTTGGGTGGAGTATGGATGTGAGCGTTGGACTGTAAAGAAAGCTGAGCATGAACGTATCTATGCTTTTGAACTGTGGTGTTGGAGAAGAATCTTGAGTGTCAATGCAATGGAAATCAGTCCTGAACATTCATTGGGAAGACTGATGCTAAAGCTGAAATTCCAATACTTTGGCCAACTGATGTGAAGAATTGACTCATTGGAAAAGACCCTAATGCTGGAAAAAATTGAAAGAAGAAGAAGGGGACGACAGAGGATGAGATGGTTGGATGGTATCACCGACTTGATGGACATGAGTTTGAGCAAGCTCCAGAAGTTGGTGATGGACAGGGAAGCCTGGTGTGCTGCAGTCCGTGGGGTCACAAAGAATCAGACACGACTGAGCAACAGAAGTAACTGAACTGACCTGGGGTGAGGCTTCAGGAAAACCATTGGTTCCATGGTTCCAGAGTGCCATTTTGCATTCTAAAGTAGTTTGAATGGCATCTATTGAGTTTATATCAAATACTACTGCCAGTACCTTTGATTTGGGTGCAATTCAAGAAAATTGTAAACACGTCCAAAAATGTCTGTCCTGTGGCTGTAAGTTCAGCATGCAGAAATCCTAAACACAGTTCATTTTGACTATGATGCAAGAGTTCCCATATACATCTTTCTAGGTATGAACTCTCAGTGATATTAACCCATTATATCATGTCAGTGTTCACCCACTTGGACATCATTTTGATTACACAGATTTCTGTTTACATGCTGTCCTAGCCACTTTCAAGTTTGGTGTAGTCACAGAAGCA
This sequence comes from Muntiacus reevesi, assembly GCF_963930625.1. Lineage (NCBI taxonomy): Eukaryota > Metazoa > Chordata > Mammalia > Artiodactyla > Cervidae > Muntiacus > Muntiacus reevesi. Next base: position 36,741,239 of record NC_089269.1, read on the forward strand.
AAGTCGACTCTGACAAACCAATGTGTCTACTTTCTCACAGGAGTGATTTTGATACATAGATTGGAATGACTCAGTCATTCACTGCCACCTACCAGTCACATACATACAAATTATCCAAGTTGAGTCCTTGTGTAAATGCTAGAGTTTGTTTGTGTCAGCATGAGCCATGACTGAGAATCACAATAATGAGAAAAAGCTAAAAGTTTCATTCTCTTACTATGAGATGCTTTCTTGGGAAATGAGTGATTGTATTCTTTTTTGGCATTTTACACCTTTGCATTAATTGTTGTTTTATTCTGGAAAGACCCTGATACTGGGAAAAATTGAGGGCAGAGGGCAAAGGGGATGACCGAGGATGACATGGATGCATGGCATCACGACTCATTGGACATGAGTTTGAGCAAACTCTGGGAGATGGTGAAGAGGAGGGAAGCTTGGTGTACTAAGTCCATGGTGTCACAAAGAGTTGGACATGACTTAGTGACTGAATAACAACAGCATGAAAATATTGATAGATGTTTGTTGCACCAATGAAAAATGTAAACACTGGATAATATAGAAAACTTAATTTTCATTATGGTTAAATCAAGAATGTCTTTACTATCAGTTCAGTTCAGTTCAGTTGCTCAGTCATGTCCAACTCTTTGCGACCCCATGAACCGCAGCACGCCAGACCTCCCTGTCCATCACCAACGCCCCGAGTCCACCCAAACCCATGTCCATTGAGTCAGTGATGCCACCCAACCATCTCATCCTCTGTTGTCCCCTTCTCCTGCCTTCAGTCTTTCCCGGCATCAGAGTTGTTTCAAATAGCCAGCTCTTCACATCAGTTGGCCAAAGTATTGGAGTTTCAGCTTCAACATAAGTCCTTCCAATGAACACCCAGGATTGACCTCCTTTAGGATGGATTGTTTGGATTTCCTTGCCATCCAAGGGACTCACAAGGGTCTTCTCCAACACCACAGTTCAAAAGCATCAATACTTGGCTACTCAGCTTTCTTTATAGTCCAACTCTCACATCCATACATGACCACTGGAAAAACCATAACCTTGACTAGACCAATATTTGTTGGCAAAGTAATGTCTCTACTTTTTAATATGCTGTCTAGGTTGGTCATAACTTTCTTTCCAAGGAGTAAGTGTCTTTTAATTTCATAGCTGCAATCACCATCTGCAGTGATTATAGAGCCCCCTTTCCACCCCCCAAAAAAAGTCTGCCACTGTTTCACTGTTTCCCCATCTATTTGTCATGAAGTGATGGGACCAAATGCTGTGATCTTAGTTTTCTAAATGTTGAGTTTTAAGCCAACTTTTTCATTCTACTCTTTCACTTTCAAGAGGCTCATTAGTTCTTCTTCACTTTCTGCCATAAGGGTGGTGTCATCTGCATACCTGAGGTTATTGATATTTCTCCCGGCAAACTTGATTCCAACTTGTGCTTCATCCAGCTCAGCGTTTCTCATGTTGTACACTGCATATTCATTAAATAAGCAGGGTGACAATATACAGCCTTGACGTACTCCTTTTCCTATTTGGAACCAGTCTGTTGTTCCATGTCCAGTTCTAGCTGTTGCTTCATGACTTGTATTCAGGTTACTCAAGAGGCAGGTCAGGTGGTCTGGTATTCCCATCTCTTTCAGAATTTTCCACAGTTTATTGTGATCCACACAGTCAAAGGTTTTGGCATAGTCAATAAAGCAGAAATAGATGTTTGTTTGTTTGTTTTCTGGAACTCTCCTGCTTTTTCAATGATCCAGTAGATGTTGGCAACTTGATCTATGGTCCCTCTGTCTTTTCTAAAACCAGCTTGAGCATCTGGAAGTTCACAATTCATCTACTGCTGAAGCCTGACATGGAAAATTTTAAGCATCACTTTACTAGCATGTTAGATGAGTGCAACTGTGTGGTAGTTTGAACATTCTTTGGCACTGCGTTTCTTTGGGATTGGAATGAAAACTGACCTTTTCCAGTCCTGTGGCCACTGCTGAGTTTTCCAAATAATCTGGCGTATTGAGTGCAGCACTTTCACAGCATCATCCTTCAGGACTTGAAATAGCTCAACTAGAATTCCATCACCTCCACTAGCTTTGTTTATAGTGATGTGTTCTAAGGCCCACCTGACTTGACATTCCGGGATGTCTGGCTCTAGGTGAGTGAACACACCATCGTGATTATCTGGGTCATGAAGATTTTTTTTTTTTTTAATGAAGATCTTTTTTGTACAGTTCTGTGTATTCTTGCCACCTCCTCTTAATATCTTCTGCTTCTGTTAGATCCCTACAATTTCTGTCTTGTATTGAGCCAATCTTCGCATGAAATGTTCCCTTGGCATCGCTAATTTTCTTGAAGAGATCTCTAGTCTTCCCATTCTATTGTTTTCCTCTATTTCCTTGCATTGATCACTGAGGAAGGCTTTCTTATCTGTCCTTGCTATTCTTTGGAACTCTGAATTCAAATGGGTATATCTTTCCTTTTCCCCTTTGATTTTGGCGTCTCTTCTTTTCACAGCTATTTGTAAGGTCTCCTCAGATAGCCATTTTGCTTTTTTACATTTCTTTTCCATGGGGATGGTCTTGATCCCCATTTCCTGTGCAATCTCACGAACCTCCATCTATGGTTCATCAGGCACTCGGTCTATCAGATCTAGTCCCTTAAATCAATTTCTCACTTCCATTGTATAATCATAAGGGATTTGATTTAGGTCATACCTGAATTGTCTCGTGGTTTTCCCCTCTTTCTTCAATTTCAGTCTGAATTTGGCAATAAGAAGTCCATGATCTGAGCCACAGTCAGCTCCCGGTCTTTTTTTTTTTTTTCTGACTGTATAGAGCTTCTCCATCTTTGGCTGCACAGAATATAATCAATCTGATTTTGGTGTTGACCATCTGGTGATGTCATGTGTAGAGTCTTCTCTTGTGTTGTTGGAAGAGGGTGTTTGCTATGACCAGTGTGTTCTCTTGGCAAAACTCTATTAGCCTTTGCCCTGCTTCATTCTGTACTCCAAGGACAAATTTGCCTATTACTCCAGGTGTTTCTTGACTTCCTGCTTTTGCATTCCAGTCCCCTAAAATGAAAATGACATCTTTTTTGGGTGTTAGTTCTAAAAGGTCTTGTAGACTTGGATTGTCAGGTATAGACTTGGAGTATTCCTTAGGAGGCATTTATCTGAAATTTATTTATTATTTTTAATTTATTTTATTGTACTAATAAATTTATATACTAATATTTTATGTACTAATATTAAAAAAAATTGAAAATGTGTTTAGCAACCAAAAACCTAAACAGTATATTGTAAATAATGGGTGCATTTTAGAAGTTCAACAAAACACTGATCCAAATTTTAGAAGTAAATGTAAATGTAAAAAAATCAAAACAGTTAATTATACTAGATTGATATATCTGTAAATATTCATTTTGTATTTACTTAGTTAATAAATGTAGCCCATATGTGACATATTCCTGACATAGAAATGAGATTCAGACAAAACCCTATTCTGATTTTTTAAATCAATGAGAAGTTAGTATTAATTTTATGTGTGCATGTGTGTTAGTTGCTTAGCCTTGTATGATTCTTTGCAACCCCATAGACTGGAGCCCACCAGGCCCTTCCATCCATGTGATTCTTCAGGCAAGAACACTGGAGTGGGTTGCCATTTCCTACTCCAAAAGGAACTATAGAAAGAAAGAAAGTGAAGTTGCTCAGTCATGTCCAACTCTTTGTGACCCGTGGACTATAGTCTACCATGTTCTTCCATCCATGGAATTTTCCAGGCAAGAGTACTGGAGTGGGTTGCCATTTCCTTCTCCATTTATCTTATAATAATTTATAAATAACTCATACTAACTTTTGTTATAACATACTTGTGTTTTTTCACATTTTTCCCAGATCTCACATTTTTCCTTTAAAGAAAATGACTAACATCATTAATAAAGAGAATACACTTAAATATTATTAGGGTGGTGAATTTATATAGAAAAACTTTTGTGACCTGACAACATTTTTATAGTTAATGCGACATAACAAAGCAAAATATTTAAAATATCTTAGAGTAAAAAAGGTTGTTATAATTACAAAAAAATATCAACAATATAAATAAGATCTTAATATGTGCAACACATTTAAAGTAACATCAGTAATTTTAATGTAAATTTATAGGCTATTATGCCTTGGCCTTTTTTATCATTTATAATATACTTTAAATTGACATATACTTTAGTTAATATAAAATACCATATTAAATTGGAAAACAAGATACCTAACACACACACAGAATAAAAGTTAGACAGGTTTTAGATTGCAGAAATTAAAATTGATTCTCCTGCCCGGCTTGCCCACAACTTGACGAATTTATAACTTGAAAAAATATTCAGCATATTAATTTGTTCTCATTTCCTTTTATTAATGAGGCAGTTTCCAGAAATAAAATGAATCTCTGGAACTGATTAAATTACTGATTAAATAAGGACATGGTGCAGTTTTGTTTTGTTGTAGGTTTCAAATGGAGAGCAATGAACAAAATGATGAAACCAAGTAATCTCCTAATTTATTTTAGTATTTAACTGGAACAAAAAAAAATGCTGTCTACTTTTAGTCATTACATTGATTTGACCATGTTTAATTTCACTTACAAGGACAATAATTAAACCCATTGATAGAAACTTTAAAATTACTATTTAAACATCAGTGAATATAAAAGAGAATAAACTGTTTTTAAAGATATTAATAACTAAAAAAAATCTCATAGCATATTTGATATATTCATTTTAATACTTGAAATTCAAAGAGGAAAATTGTCTTTCATATCTGAACTTATGAATTATTCATGGAACATATTAGCATATGTAATCATATATTCTATACAACATAATACATGTATTTGAGGGAAAAAAATCCTATTCAAAACAAAATATTCCTAGACTCTTTATTTTAGTGCTGTAAATTTCTTTAGATTGGGATTTTGCAGCGAGTGGGGCTGCTCTTCACTGAGGTGCCTGGGTTTCTCACTGAGGGTGCTTCTCTTGTGGCTGCGTAGTTGCAGGATATGGGCTTAGCTGCCCTGAGACACGTGAAATCTTCCTGAAGCAAGGATCAAGCCCATGTTCCCTGCACTGGCAGGTGGATTCTTAACCACAGGAACACCAGGAAAGTCCTAAAAGTACTTTTAAGATGATCACTATTTTATTTAACATATTCACAAGTTTTCCTGACTTCCCTTTATATTCTTGGAAAAAGACATCTCGACCACTCTTTAACTTTTCTCTGGCCACGTGGCACCCTTGTAGATGGACTTCCTCAATGTATGTAAACAGAGGCTGGTGAAGGAGTGTACATTGCTCTTAGACATACAAGTATCAGATGCACTACATCTTTAGTCTATTCCTTTGTGTCCTGTTTATCCAGAATGTCATTTCTAAGCAGAAGACACTGGAGCAGAGACCTCCAGGAACAGATGAAATAAACCATCTGAAATCACATCGAAAACTGGTTAGAGAAGGGCAGTGAATCAGAGGTAGACTGAACAGTAGAGAGAATGGTAACAGATAAGGTCAGAGTAATATCCAAAACCAAGATAATTCAGAATTGTGTAAGCCATTGGAAGAACTTTTTCTCCTGAGTCAAATGGGATGAAATTGGAAAAATTTGAAAAGTCTGTTTTACAAAGAAAATTTTGACTCTTGCACAGAATGGAAATTAGTTATTAAGTGGGGGAATTGAAGTGAACTGAAAGTCATTCAGTCGTGTCTGACTCTTTGCAACCCCATGAACTATACAGTCCATGGAATTCTTTAGGCTAGAATACTAGAGTGGGTAGCCTTTCCCTTCTCCAGGGGATCTTCCCAACCCAGGGACCAAACCCAGGTCTGCTGCATTGCAGGCATATGCTTTACCTGCTGAGCCACAAGGGAAGCCCAAGCAGGGAAACTGGGGAAGCCCATTTGGGAGCTGTGTGAAGAGTCAAATAGAGAGCTTACATAGGATGGTGGTTGTGAGTTAATGACTCTTCCTTGGTGGCTCAGAAGGTAGAGCATCTGCCTGCAATGCTGGCTACATGGATTCAGGTCCTGGTTGGGGAAGATTCCTTGGAGGAGGGAATGGCTACCCACTCCAGTATTTTTACCTGGAGAATTCCATGGACAGAGGAACCTGGAAGGCTACAGTCCATGAACTGTAGATGTAACTTTCACTTTCATTTTTTTGAGTGAGTTAATGACAGGTGGTTGACCACAGAATATAACTTGAGGATAGAGCCAATAGGATTTTCTGATGAGTTGGATTATGGGTATGAAAATGAGAGCATAAAATGACTTCACAGATTTTTAAAAATTTCATATATGATTTTATATTGTTTTTCTCTATATAATGCTTTTGCTTATTTCATCATACTTGCTTTTTTTCCTTACATCTATTGATTTAAATTTTCATCTATTGATTTAATTAACTTTTACCTTAATAAGCTACTGTTACCCGATTATCTAATTTTTGTCTCTTTCTTCAATATACACTTTTAAATATTAATTTGTTCTTAAATATTAATATACCCTTGGTCTTAGTTGTGGCATGTGGAATCTTTGTTGTAGCATGTGGGATTTGGTCCTCTGACCAGGAGTAGATCCCTGGCTCCCTGCATTGGGAGGGTGGAGTCTTCGCCACTAGATCACCAGAGAAGTCCCCTCAGGATACTGTTTTGATTCTGCCATACTTTTGTTATTCTTTTCCAAATTTCCATATATTTTAAACCAAACATCTTTATCTGTTTTGATTAGCCATATGCCAAAAGGTTAATAATGAGTAGAATATCTTGGCTTGAATATAGCATCATTGAGAATAGTCTGTGATCAAAAACATTTATAGTCTAGATTCACCATTTCAAATAGAAGGTAATTCTGAATATTACCCGAGTGTCATCATAACTCTTTATAAATGGATAGACTCCTCAAACTGGAAGCCAGGCCAGAAATGGTTGGACAGTTAGAGATGAACTGGTGTTCAGTTCCTTGATTTACTCTATATGAGACTGAGTAAATCCCAATGTAAACCAGTCTCCCCATGATGATATTGCCAGGCATTTCAGTACACACATTTCTGCTCTTCCTGCCTCAGTGGAGAAACTGTCCTTTACTTGCAGTGTATTTTTTTAACTTTCCCAAAACACTCCTAGAATGTAGATATGCTGGGTTTTGGCAACATGTGCTGAAAATTAAGTATTATTCTAGTTCTGACTCAGAATATATCATGTAGCAAAGTCATGAGAAAGATAATATGGAAAACTTGAACCAAAACACATTAAATATGGTCATAAAAAGAGATAGTCAATTACAGCTTTGCAAAAGCCATTGTAAAGTGGAAAAGATTGTTGGTATAAAAAACTAATCTGTTCTTATTACTGACTAAGGTGTATGATAATTATATTTATGTTATCAAGGGTGAGCAGGCAATGGATATAAAAGAGATAGGAACAGATGAGCCAATCTCAGTGTTATCTAATATATATCTGCCTTCCACAGAAAGGCATTAAGAGAAAGCAATGTTGTTATTCTACTGTGAAGGGAAATTATGAAATTTTAAAGTTGTGCCAATAGAAGCAAGAAAAGTGGAGAGATGGGTGAAATTGATCATTCTAAGCAGCTGGTTCCAGTAATTCAGTCTGTTCAAAATAAATGTTTATGATAGAATATCATTAGTACATAGAAGGTGCTAATTTATGAATGTGGGGATAAATTCCTCCAAAATTATTTATCAGGATTTTTTTAAAAATGATATATTATGGAAGATATTCCTTTAGTTTCTAGATGGATGAATATTAATGACAGGTCAGATGTATTTAATTCCTTTTTCTGACTTTGGTATTCTCATTAGGCTTATGTAAGCATTAAATATAGAATAACATAGCTAATATAAAACCATGCATTATGGGAAAGCCTAATTTGAGAACAATAAATAATTTAATTTCCATATTAGAATTGGAAAGCTAATGTCACATTTTACATTTACATTTATAAAAGGTTTAAGACAAAGATATGTGTTTTGATAAACACTTCATTTTGTAGATGGTTGTGTAAAACCAAATTTGAATTCCCATTTTCACTACTGAACAAAGCATCATGACTTACTATAGCTATCAGAATGATGGAGAAATCAATACCCATTACTATTAATGTGATGAAAATGGAGTTTTATAGTTTAAAATTGTACATTTACTATTCAAAACTTTCTAAAATAATAATAGCACCATGTGCTGTAAAAATGCAGTATCATAATATGCTAAAATCTTGGATGATGTCAGAAAGCTTCTAAACCATTTCTTTAAGACCTTATTTAACATGCTATATTATTGAAATTCAGTTCTAGATGTTCACTGTCCAATATGACAACCAGCATTAGTTGTAGTACTTGTGTAGTACTGCATACTATATTAAAGAACATAGATGTTTAACACTTTTATCATCACTAACATTCTAAAGGACAGTGGTATTCTTGAAATTATTCTGTTTGTTCTTTAATAAACATGTAAGCTAAATAAAAATTTAAAATTAGCTCACAATTTGCTTTTAAAACATAAAATCCATAGCTATATTGAATGCAAAACCTCACAGCAATGACATCTTTTTCTTTAGCTGTTTTTCTAAGTCAATTCAGAAAAAAAAAAAAAAAAAAGGCAAAATTAAATCACTATTGACTAAACATCTCCTAGCAATAAGACTCTCATTTCACCTCGTCTCTCAACTACATTAAAACTCAAGCCAGCTAATCTTTGTTCAGTGACAAAAAGAATATAATATAAAGCCAAGAAAGAGGAGGACTTGAACACTTCAGGGTGTAATTTTTATTCATTTTTATAGGAAAATATATCCTTGTTCAACTTTAGTAGGACTCTGAAATGATTATATATGGCAAGGTTTTCTGAAATGAAGATTTCCAAGACTTTTATAAATATGTATGTAGATTTCATTTTGAAACTACTACTTCTAGTGTCAAAATGATTTCAATTATATAGCAGCAGTCATTGCTATATGATTTGATTTTTAATAATTTTATGCTATTTCTTAAATTATGTAAGGTCAGTACCTGAGTTCATCGAGCTTTCTCTGACCCTGCGTGGTAACTACTGTTTAAAACATAATGGCAAAATATCTGGTCAATATGCAAATATGTCTTGTGTTCCAAAATAAGTGATTAGGAGGTTAGCATTTGCTCTGAGCTTCCCTTGTAGCTCAGCTGGTAAAGAATCTGCCTGCAATGTGGGAGACCTGGATTCGATCCCTGGGTTGGGAAGATCCCCTGGAGAAAGAAAAGGCTACCCACTCTAGTATTCTGGCCTGGAGAATGCCATGGACTGTATAGTCCATTGGGTCGCAAAGAGTCGGACAGACTGAGACTTTACTTTCACTGAGGCTATTTCTTTCTTTCTTTTTTTTTTTTTTTAATTTTTTTCTTTTATTAGTTGGAGGCTAATTACTTCACAACATTTCAGTGGGTTTTGTCATACATTAACATGAATCAGCCATAGAGTTACACGTATTCCCCATCCCGATCCCTCCTCCCACCTCCCTCTCCACCCGATTCCTCTGGGTCTTCCCAGCCCACCAGGCCCGAGCACTTGTCTCATGCATCCCACCTGGGCTGGTGATCTGTTTCACCATAGATAATATACCCCCAAATTCTGTGTTGTTTGTTTTTTAACTACAACTATGCTGTTGTTCAGTTGCCAAGTCATGTCTGACTCCTCGCGATCACATGGACAGCAACACACCAGACTTCCCTATCCCTCACCATCTCCCGGAGTTTATCCAAGTTCATGTCCATTGAATCTGTGGTTCTATCCAGTCACCTCATCCTCTGTATCCCTTCTCCTTCTGCCTTCAGTCTTTCCTATCATCGGGGTCTTTTCCGATGAGTAAACTCTTCTCATCATGTGGCCAAAGTATTGGAGCTTCAGGTTCAGCATCATTCCTTCCAAATATTCAGGGTTGATTTCCTTTAAGATTGACTGATTTGATCACCTTACTTTCCAAGGGGCTCAGAAGAGCCTTCCCCAGCACCAGAGTTCAAAGGCATCAATTCTTTAGTGCTCTGCCTTTTTTATTGTCCAGCTCTCACACTGCACACAACTACTACAAAGACCAAAGCCTTGATTATGGACCTTTGTTCGCAAAGTAATGTCTTTGTTTTTCAACATGTTGTTTAGGTTTGTCAAAGCTTTCCTGCCAAGAAGCAATCATCTTCTAATTTCATGTCTGCAGTCACCATTTGCAGTGATTTTAGAGCCCAGGAAGAAATCTGTCACTGCTTTCACATTTTCCCCTTCTATAAAGACATAAAAAATATTGAGTTGACAAATACAAATATTTGTGTTCTTTTCATTTCTTTCTTCATTAATGCACAAAATGATAGCCTCAGAGACAGAAATTGCCCATTTGGAAATAAAATTGTTTTATTGAAAAGAACAATTGGATACATTTCCTTAAACTTATGTTTTCCCTATATATTAAACTAAAAAAAGTGGAGCAATAGAAATGTTTGTTTTATGACATTGAGAAAAAGTGGAACTTTCCAGACATCAGTTTAATCAGCTGAAAATAATCAATATTTAATCATCTGGAAATAAAATCTGTCTTTCTGAGCCCAACACTTTTTATAAGCATTAATTTATAATTGTTAGAAATATTACTTTAAGTCAATAATATGGACATTCTTTAAAACTGAGAACCTAAAAGTCATATTTCATACACACAACTATATATAAAATAGATAAGCAACAAGGCTCTACTGTATAGGTGAGGGAATTCTATTCAATATTCTGTAATAACCTATACAGGAGAAAAAATCTGAAAAAGAATGTGTATATATCTATGTGTGTATATATATATATATATATATAATTGTGTAGCTCAATCACCTTTCTATACATCTGAAACTAACACATTATGAATCAAATATACTCAAATATAAAATGAAAATAAAATTGATTTGAAAAAAATAGAGTATCTTGGAAGTATATCTAATGACATAAGTAGTCACTGATCAAGAACTTAATTTAGAAATTCTTTAGACCAAAAGGTTTTTTATAAACCATAAATCTACTTTATCATTTGAAACCTTTTCATTTGGTTATTGAGCAATACTAAATGAATGATAGTTTACAGCTGAATTGTTAGCAGCAGTGGATACAGTATTTTTGATGATAGATATTTAAGTCTGTCTTAGCCACTGGATATTGTATATTTTAGAGATCTGACTTGGCATATATGATCTTTCAGTTCATCTTCAGTCTAATTTAGTTTTATATTAATGCCATTTTAAAAATGTTATCTACATAACACTTTCTAAATCCATTACTATGAAAAGATTCTCAGCAACTTTATAGACCGTTTTTACTGGATAATTAAAATATTTCTTGAGGTATAATTGACATATACTATTATATTAGATTCAGGTGTATAACAATGAATCAGTATTTGTAATTATAAAAAAATAATCACCCTAACAAATCTAGTGCATATCCATCAGTACAAATTTATAACATTTTTCTTATGATAAGAAATTTTCTCTCCTAGCAACATGTAAATATTCAATAAAGTATTATTAACTATAGACAGTATGCTGTATATTGCAGCTTCATGACTTATTTTAGAATTATAAATTTGTAACTTTTGATCCCCTGCACTCATTTTACCCACTCCCCACCAATTTGTTCTTTTATCTATGACCTTGTTTTTGTTTTCAGATCACAAACAAATGAGATTATTAGGTAATTGGGTAATTGTCTTTGTCTGATATTTCATTAAGCATGATAACCTTGATGTCTGTTAATAGTGTCTCAAATGGAAATATATCATTCTTTTATTATGACTAAATAATATACTATTTTTTGTGCATGTGTGTGTATCATATTTTTAATCCATCTGTTCATTGGTGAACACCCAAGTTATTATATCTTAGCTGAAAGAAAGTGAAAGTGAAAGTTGCTCAATCTTGTCTGACTCCTTGAGACCCCATGGACTATACATATCCATGGAACTCTCCAGGCCAGAATACTGGATATGAGAAGCCTTTCCCTTCTCCAGGGGATCTTCCTAACCCAGGGATCAAACCCACATCTCCTGCATTGCAGGCAGATTCTCTACCAACTGAGCTATAAGGGAAGCCTTATATCTTAGATAATCATAAATAATACTACAGTGAACATAAGGATGCATATATCTTTTCAAATTAGTGTTTTAATTTTCTTCAGATAAATACTCAGAAGTGGAATTGCTGGGTTATATGGTAATTCTATTTTTTATTTTTTGAGAAACTTCCATATTGTTTTCCATAGTGGCTGGATCAATTACATTTCCAACAGTGTACAAGGGTTCCCTTTTCTCCACACCCTTGGCAATTGTTTTCATTACTTATCTTTTTAATAACACATAGATTTTTATTGATTTATTTATTGAAGAGCTGTTTAATAAGAAATTAGAAATTTGATTCTAAAATAATTAGTATGTTATTAGATGCAAACATCTAAGGCATATAGAGTTGACCCTTGAACAACATAAGGGTTAGAAGGCCAACCTATGCACAGTCAAAATGCCATTTATAGCTTTGACTCCCCAAAACTTAATAACAAATAGCTTACTTTTGACCAGAAGCCTTATCAATAATATAAACATTCAGTTAACAAGTATTTTTTATCTTATATGTATTATATACTGTATTCCTATATTAAAGTAAGCTGGAGAAAAGAAAATATTATTACAAAAATCATAAGGAAGAAAAAATGCATTTACAATACTGTACTGTGTTTATCATTGCCATAAGTTTACATATGTTTTCAAGATGAACCATATGTCCAGAACTACATCTATATTGCTTTATATATAATACAAACCACTGCAGATATTATACTTCTTACTAATGCTAGACTTCAAAAATGAAAAGATGCTGTGAAAGAAGTCCATATTTATTTTTAAGTGTAAAGATTCATACATTGATAATGTAGGAGAATATGATTGTTTAATGGTAACCTAGCCTGCATGCTAATAAATAATTCATTATAAAATCTTTACTTCATACAGAATCACATTAGATTCACATTCATAACAGATTATACAGCATCAGAATCACTTTCATAATACAGTATTGGAAACATTGCTACTTTTTTTTAACACGTGATAATAGGCTGGTACTCATTTTCTCTAGTTATAAGAGAGATGTGTACTGTAAGGTAATGCAGTTCTTTAAAATAGAAGTTATGAAGCAGTAAGAGAACTAATGCATTGTTAATTTTGTATTAAATATCACTGACCTTATACCTAAGAATAGAACACTATCTACATATTTTATGCCTTTGTGATATATCTTTTTATTGAAATTTTCAATATTTCTAGGCTATAAGCTTCGCCTGCAAGTTTTCCCGAATTATCATAAATGTCTAAAAACTTTTCTGTATATTTATTGAAAGAAACTTGCATAGTAGTAGATCTGCACAGTTCGAACCCATGTTGTTCAAGGGTCAGCTACTACTTTTCTACTGATAATAATTTTATACTGAAATGGAAGTTTTAAAAGAATTATAGCTTCTTCAAGTACTAATTATTCTTCAGTAGTCTTAGTAGTTGGGCTTCACCAGAAGATCAGTGGGTAAAGCATCTGCTGGCAATGCAGGAGACACAGGAAATGCTGATTTGCTCACTGGGTCAGAAAGATATCCTGGAGAAGGAAATGGCAACCCACTCCAGTATTCTTGTCAGGAAAATCCCATGGACAGAGGAGCCTGGAGGGCTACAGTCCAAAGGGTTGCAAAGAGTCGGACACAGCTGAATGACTAAGCACAGTCTCAACAAACTACGTAGTAAAAACTTCCAAGCTGTTCCTCTTGAACTGATGCAGTTCAAACAAGTTAACAAGTTTGACTCAGGATCAGGCCATCATTTTCATTGGTTGTATGGATAATAACAGAAGTTTCAGTGTATCTCATATTTGTAAGTGCTGTGTTGCAGGAAAGTTGATTACTTTTCCTGCATTTGCTCTTATAAACAGGAGGCACATTTTAAAATCCATTGTTCTAATCATATTCAACCACTAGAGAGGTGTTTTGTCAGTTTTCCTCCAGGACATGGATTGATGCTTTTATTCTCCAAGAAAGCCAGCATGATCATTCAGCAAGAATTATACCTTATTTTGTATAAATAGAGTATGATATTAATATCAGAGCTCCTGGAAATTATTTAAAACTTGTCATGTTCTCTGCCCTCATTTAGTGATGATTGATGAGGCAATATTTGCAGTGTGTAATAAGTTACGTGAGTGAAAGCTGTTGAATAAGTAATAGAGTACAAGCTCTTCTTATTAAATAATAATTAATTTGAGATTTTTCCACTTTCTCTTCTTCCTAAGAAACTCAGAAAACCAAGTAATGAATTATTTGACATTAAGAAACTGAATTAAGCATATTTCTTTGCTTCATCACAAAACACTTGATAGCTCTTGGTTTTGGGTTGGGATATTTCTCTCCAGGCAAGTATCTTAATTTAAAAACAGTATCAAAAGCAAGACCAGCCAGTAACAACAGGAAAAACAAAAGCAAAATTATTTATACAGGAAAAGTAGTTTCCCTGCTCTTTTTACTATCACTTCTTTACAAAATTGGAACCCTTGATTATGCTACTACTTCACAGAATCTTACCAAGTAATTTCTGGTTTCTGTTATTCTATGCAATCTCTTTTCACATGGAATCCACAGAATGAAAAAGTAATCTCTGTTTAATATTAACTATCTCTTGATTATAATTAGTGTATTAGTTTAACTAAAAATCCTCTTGATGAAAGTGAAAGACAAGAGCGAAAAAGTTGGCTTAAAGCTTAACATTCAGAAAGCTAAGATCATGGCATCTGGTCCCATAACTTCATGGGAAATAGATGGGGAGACAGTTGAAACAGTGTCAGACTTTCCTTTTTTGGGCTCCAAAATCACTGCAGATGGTGATTGGAGTCATGATATTAAAAGACCCTCACTCCTTGCAAGGAAAGTTATGACCAACCTAGATAGCATATTAAAAAGCAGAGACATTACTTTGCCAACAAAGGTCCATCTAGTCAAGGCTATGGTTTTCCCAGTGGTTATGCATGAATGTGAGAGTTGGACTGTGAAGAAAGCTGAGTGCCGAAAAATTGATGCTTTTGAACTGTGGTTTTGGAGAAGACTCTTGAGAGTCCCTTGAACTGCAAGGAGATCCAACCAGTCCATCCTAAAGGAGATCAGTCCTGGGTGTTCACTGGAAGGACTGATGCTGAAGCTGAAACTCCAGTACTTTGGCTACCTCATGCAAAGAGTTGACTCATTGGAAAAGACCCTGATGCTGGGAGGGATTGAGGGCAGGAGGAGAAGGGGACGACAGAGGATGAGATGGCTGGATGGAATCACCGACTGGATGGACATGGGTTTGAGAAGACTCGGGAGTTGGTGATGGACAGGGAGGCCTGGCATGCTGCCATTCATGGGGTCGCAAAGAGTCGGACACAACTGAGCAACTGAACTGAGCTGAACTGAAGAGTATCAATTTGGGCTTCCCTAGTGGTTCAGTGGTAAAGAATCTGCCTGCAATTCAAGAGACACAGGAGACAAGGGTTTGATCCCTGGGTCTGGAAGATCCCCTGGAGGAGGGCTTGGCACCCCGCTCTAGTATTTTTGCCGGGAAAATACCATCGAGAGGGGAGACTGGCGGGCGATAGTCCATAAGGTAGCAGTGATTTGGATATCACTGAATCAGCTGAGTAGCAGCAGCAGTATATTAATTAAATAAGCCTGGATTGAATGAGTTCAACTAAATCAAGCTTTGTACAAATAAAGTGTGCTTATTGTTTTTAAAGATAAATGCTAAAATTTTCAGTGAGATCATCAAACCATATTTAATCATTCACAAAACTTTAGAAAGGATTTCAAAAATTATTTATAATTAATCATCAGGCCAATATCAGTTAAAATACTGTACCATAGTATGAAGTAGTAATTTACATTTACTTATTCTTATAATGAATATCAACTTATATCTACTGCTGCTATCATGATTACCATATTTATTATAAAGTAGAACTGTCTTTTCAATGCAAACTATTAGTCATTTTTACCATATTTTAAAAAAATCATTGTATACTAAATAACTTTATCAGTATATTTATTTATTAAAAATACTTTGTTCAATGCATGTGACTCTCTAATTAATTTAATTAATGAATAAAAGTTTAATATTAACACAATTTTATAATAATTACTTCATAACAATTAATAATTCAAAATATTTCAAAATAATTTGGATAATTCCCATGTACATTAGACTTTTGATCGACTTAAAAATTAAGAGTGCAAATATTTGTCTAATAATTGTTAGCAAGATTGGGAAGTATTTTTATGTTTAAATGAATTTTAAATGACTTTTAAAAATCAGAAATTCCATATAGTTATGTATTTTCTCCATGAGAGAACTTGTTGTAGTCTAGTGGTAGATAAATTGGAGACCTGCCAATCAGGTCTTTTATTAGCTTAGAATATGTGGTAAAATAGAAGTAAATAGAACTTTTCTTAGCTTGGAATATGTGGGAAATAACATAACAAACCTGTTAATTTTTAAATTATTACTCAGTGTCAATCCTGAGATCACTGGTTAAACTGATAAATAGTTTTCATATGATAAAGGGTAATAATAGATAAGAATATTTACAATGATTTTATTCCTTAATATTTCAAAAGAATTGTTAAGGCTACATATAGTATCTTTTTTTCCTACCCTACTAAACTTCTTTCACAGAATGCATTCTCTTGTACTCCAGTACTCCAGAATGTACTCCAGCAGCACTGAAGTACAGTGATGCCCATTAATATCCAGTGTTGTTCCCTAATATCCAGTGATGCTCACTGATATCCAGTGTTGTTCGCTAATATCCAGTGATGCTCACTGATATCCAGTGTTGTTCACTAATATCCAGTGATGCTCACTGATATCCAGTGTTGTTCACTAATATCCAGTGATGTTCACTGATATCCAGTGTTGTTCACTAATATCCAGTGATGCTCACTAATATCCAGTGTTGTTCACT
The DNA here is from genome assembly GCF_963930625.1 of Muntiacus reevesi. Classification (NCBI taxonomy): domain Eukaryota; kingdom Metazoa; phylum Chordata; class Mammalia; order Artiodactyla; family Cervidae; genus Muntiacus; species Muntiacus reevesi. The sequence continues at coordinate 36,758,316 of NC_089269.1, forward strand.
AATATCCAGAGTTGCTCACTAGTATCCAGTGTTGTTCACTAGTATCCAGAGATGCTCACTAATATCCAGTGATGCTCACTAGTATCCAGAGATGCTCACTAATATCCAGTGATGCTCACTAATATCCAGCATTGTTCACTAATATCCAGAGATGCTCACTAATATCCAGTAATGCTCACTAATATCCAGTGTTGGTGGCAGTGTGTGCTCTGCTTAGTCACTACAGTTGTGTCTGCCTCTTTGAGACCCCACAAGCTGTAGCCTGCCAGGCTGCTCATCCCATGGTGATTCTCCAGGCAAGAATACTGGTGTGGGTTGCCATGTCCTCCTCCAGGGATCTTCTCAACCCAGGTATTGAACCCAGTTCTCCCACATTGCATGATGATTCCTTAATGTCTGACCCACTAGTGTGGGTTATATTTAGAACGAACTCATTAAAAAAACAAAACAAAACAAACAAACAAAAAACCTTACTTCTGAAGTCACCATTATGCTCCATGAAGTCTATATTTGGGAGTTATTTTCTTGCCTTGAGTGACTGTGTACATGCTAAGTCGCTTCAGTCATGTGTGATTCTTTGCAACCCCATAGACTTTAACCTGCCAGGTTCCTCTGTCCATTGGATTCTGCAGGCATGAATACTGTAGTGAGTTATCATTCCCTCCTCCAAGGGCTCTTCCTGACCCAGTGAGGAAATCCATGTCTCCTGCATCTCCTGCATTAACAGGCTGATTCTTTAAAACCAACTGGACTTCCTCTGGATAGAGAGATAGATAAATACACACACACACACACACACACACACACACACACACACACACACATGTATGGAAATTTCTTAAAGAGACGGGAATACCATACCACTTTACCTACATCCTGAGAAACCTATATATAGGTCAAGAAGCAATAGTTAGAATCAGACATGAAACAATGGACTGGTTCAAAATTGGGAAAGGAGGGCATCAAGACTGTATATTTTCATGCTGCTTATTTAACTTCTATACAGAGTACATCATACAAAATGCTGGGCTGATGACGCACAAGCTGGAAACAAGATTGCTGGCAGAAATATCAATGACTTCAGATATGCAGATGACACCACTCTGATGACAGAAAGAGAAGAAGAACTAAAGAGCCTCTTGATGAGAGCGAAAAAGTTGGCTTAAAACTCAACATTCAAAAGATGAAAATCATGGCATCTGGCCCCATCACTTCATGACAAATAGATGGGGAAACAATGAAAACAGTGACGGACTTTATTGTATTGGACTCCCAAGTTATTGCAGATGGTGATTGCAGCCATGAAATTAAAAGATGCTTGCTCCTTGGAAGAAAAGCTATGACCAACCTAGCCAGCATATTAAAAAGCAGAGAAATTACTTTGCTGACAAACATTCATCTAGCCAAAGCTACAGTTTTTCCAGTAGTCATATATGGATGTGAGAGTTGGACCATAAAGAATGCCGAGCACCAAATAATTGATGCTTTTAAACTGTGGTGTTTGAGAAGACTTTTGAGAGCCCCTTGGATTGCAGTCAATCCTAAAGGAAGTCAGTCCTGAATATTCATTGAAAAGACTGGTGCTGAAGCTGAAGCTCCAATACTTTGGCCACCTGATGCAAAGAACCAACTCATTAGAAATGACTCTGATGCTGTGAAAGATTGAAGGCAGGAGGAGAAGGGGATGGCAGAGGATGAGATGGTTGGATGGTATCACCAACTCAATGGCCTTGAGTTTGAGCAATCTGTAGGAGATGGTGAGGGACAGAGAAGCCTGGTGTGCTGCAGTTCATGGGGTTGCAAAGAGTTGGACACAGCTGAGCGACTGAACAACAAATATATCTATGTGTGTGCTATGACACTTCAGTTATTTCCAACTCTTTGCAACCATGGATCCTAGCCTGCCAGGCTCCTCTGTCCATGGGATTCTCCACGTAAGAATCCTGGAGTGGTTTTCCATGCCCTCCTCCAGGGGACCTTTCTGACCTGGGGATTGAACCCACGTCTCTTACATCTCCTACATTGGTAGGTGGGTTCTTTACAATTAGCGCCATCCAGGAAGCCCCTTTTCCCTTATGTAAAAATTTTAAACTAAAACTAACCTATACAAAAAGGGTGTATTCTTTCTCCAGTCCCTAATAAAATTGTGAAAGTTTAATCTCTTAAGAGAAGGAGAAGTATTTTCAGTTACAGAAACAGCTTTCAGCTGAGGATAAGAGTACTCCACAAAAAATAATCATACTGACTGAACATCTAGCCCCTTCTACTGCACTGACCCTCAGATGCATGGTACCCAGGCAGGGCTTAGTATTACTCTACTCTGGGCAATATGAACTGTTATAGAAAAGGAACTAAAGGCCAGATCGGGTCTATGATATGGCTTATGTATGGAATCTAAAAAAATGGGTAGAAGTGAACTTATCCATAAAACAGAAATAAACTCGTAGATGTAGAAAATAAATGTATGCTTACAAGGGCATCAAATGGGTAGTGATAAATTGGGAGATTGAACCTGACGTATACACACTATATTTAAAATAGGTCAGGAAGATTCTCTGGAAGAGAAGGTGGCAGCCCACCTCGGTTTTCTTGCCTGGAGAATCCCGTGGACAGAGGAGTCTTGCAGGCTACAGTCCACAAGGTCACAAGAGCTGGACGTGATTTAGCGACTAAAACACCACCAACTAAGAAGGACCTACTGTATAGCACAGAGAATCTTACTCAATACTCTCTAATGACCTATATAGAGAAGAATTTAGAAAAGAGTGAATATATATCTATGTATAAAAGATTCACTTTGGTGTACACCCGAAACTAACACAACATTGTAAATCAACTACACCCCAATAAAAGTCTTAAAAAAATTAGTTGAGAAGAAAGAAAAAGAAATAGAAAGATAATGGCTGTGGCCTATTTTGCTTTTATTTCTCTTAATTTAAACAACCTCAGGGATTCTTTATCAGTCCTCTATTTACTTTCTTCTTCTACCTGGGCTGGAAGTTACTATCCATAGCTGTAAACCTCCCAGGTCTTTAGAGTTCTGAAGCTGATTTTTCTAATCAGCCCTGCTTTTCTTCCAGATTTGAAATATAGATGGGAAGCAGGGGCCATATTGTTCTTCCTCCAGCAGTGGGTCCCTAAGTTATTTGGGGCTCCAGGAAAAAATGGGGCTTCCCTGGTGGCTCAGATAGTAAAGAATCTGTCTGTAATGCAGGAAACCCAGGTGCTATCCCTGGGTCAGGAAGATCCCCTGGAGGAGGGAATGGCAACCCACTCCAGTATTCTTGTCTGGAGAATCCCATGGACAGAGGAGGTTGGTGGGTGAACAGTCGATGGGGCTGCAAAGAGTTAGACACGACTGACTTCCACTTTTATTTTTCTTTCTGGAAGAATCTACAGAAACCTCTGTGTTCTCCTGACTTCCAGTCACATCCAGGCTGCAGAGAACTGTAAACTCATTATCCTGCTTTTGTGCAGGAGTGGTTGTATTCTGACTGAACCACTGCTGAGTCTCCATCTTTTATTTGAATTACTTTAGTTACAGAAATATGAGTTAGAATAATATTTAATGAAAAGTGTCTAGAAGACAATTTTGCCTGATATAGGCAATCAAAGCCATATTGAAAATAATAATTCTCACCAATCAAGGAAGAGAGGGTTAACTAAGGTCTTCCACATTGCAGATGGTTTCTTTACCAGTTGAGCCACAAAGGAAGCCCAAGAATACTGGAGTGGGTAGCCTATCCCTTCTCCAGTGGATCATCCTGACCCAGGAATCAAACCGGAGTATCCTGCATTGCAGATGGATTCTTTACCAAATGAGCTATGAGGGAGGGCCATGTAGAAATATGATTTAGAATAATATTTGATGAAACGTTTCTAGAAGATAACTTGGCCTGACAAAGGCATTCAAAGTCATATTAAAAATGATCTTTCTCATCAATCAAGGTTGAGAGGGTTAGATGAGCATAACATGTCAATAGTCACAAAAATACTATTTAAATGACAGTGAGAAAGAGGAACAAAAGCTAGACTTGTGCAACAGAATCTAGCTATGATCAGAAAGTCTCTTTAAAATCTATATGTCATTTGTCTCCCAGGAATACAAATAACAGTATGTCATGGAGCTTACAACTTTCATAAATTTTTAAAACATTTAAGTTACAAGAAATTTTATTAATTTCTTGGCCATATAACATGTTCTATAGGAACTAAAAACTGATCATCATTACCTGTAAAATAAAGAATATAACATATTAAATAATCTAGATACATGTATAAGATGTGCATTTCCTTGCTGCTCAAAATTCATTTTGACTACCTATTTTCATGAATGACAAGGATGACCATAAACATGAGAACAGTCACTGTATCTAAGCATACCAAGACATAATATAAAGCTTTATTTTCCCCCAAAATCATATCCTAGGAGAGAAAAAAATAGAACCAAGAGCTTATTCCACCTCTTTGACATTGTTATTTTTCAAAGTCACTAATCTTTAGCATGGAGGCTAATAAATGAATTTAAGCTTTGAATAAATTTAAGATCCCTAAAATCCCACCAGAATGTATGTGTACTTCCTAATTCCAATACACAACAAAGGAATATCTGGCAGGCTTTGTACCCAAACCTTTAGTGTGAGCAAACTAGATAAGAAAATTGTAAATATAAGTGAACAAACATAAAAGAAAATAGAAATGAAAGGGGAGGGATATGTTCAGCTTCACTGAGAAGAATGAAAGCAATCAGTGTTGTTCAATTTCAAAAGAAGAAAATTGGTAAAGAAGAAAATTCTATTTACAGACATCAAAGATGACAGTATAAGCAAAATAATTAAAAATTAAAATGAAAATTATAGAGTGCTTGCCATTGTTCCTCAAATATATACTAACTAATAGTATTAGATAGAAATTCTCAAGATGTATTTTAATTTCCTTCACACATTTCAGACAAATCACACGTTCAAAATAGGTATAACAGTTTAAAACTTCCAGTTGTAAAGGAACTAAATCTAATTTTCAAAACTAGCATGAAGTGCCAAGTGAGTGGTAAGTAAATGAATATTCTATATCAAAATACTATTGTTTAATTCACCAAATGATCAAATTGTCTACAGGTACTTAAAATAAGAAAAGTATCAAATATCCTTGAATTGGAACCAGATAGTCTTAGGTTGACTTCAAAAACATTAATTCAACAGTTAGATGATGTATTTTATTATTGAATATAGTTTAAAACATACATCGAATTGAATTATGGTACAGTGATTTCACTCTGACATATAATGCTTATAATAGATAACTTGGAAACTATTCCTGATAGTTTATAATCTTACTTTTAAGAAACTTTATGAATAATAGTAAAGACTGTGTCTTGAGTTTGGCACTGGAAAAGAATTAGATTTATGAACTTTAAATACAAATAAAAAACTGAATCACTTGGAGCATGGGAAGATTAATAACCTAAGGGTCCACAAAATTTACACAGAAACCTTCAAGTACTGTCATTGACTACTTGTGTTTCTGCTAGCAAGCCAGAGTTCTTTCAGATGATTCTAGCATACTCAGCTGTTATAATAAGTTACTTCTATGTTAACTACACAGTAATATTTTTAACTCGTAGAACACATTTTATCTTAACTGGATAAATATTCAAAATATTGTAACAAATATTTTAACAAAATATATTAACTGGATAAATATTCAAAATATTTTAACTATTTTCTATGGGTGAAGTGTAGATTTTTAGAGGAAGGCATACACAAGTAAACTTAATGAAACCTACCATATTTTGCTGGATAAATTGACACCTTTATTAACTGAAAATTAATTTAGCAATTATCTATTTCATTCATTTGGGGAAGTCTACCACAAAGCTTCAAAATATGAAAAGAAAGCATGTGTTATATGTACATACTAGCAAGGAAACTTCTATTTTGTTAATCCATTTTGTACTTAACACTTTTCATATAGAGGTACTAAAGTTTAAGTTGCTCACTTGATGTTTAATAATTGAAGAAGTTAATTTAATCATTCAGAAGACATCTAGGGCACATTTTTTTGTAAGAGTAAATATATGTCACAAAAGGGGATATATAAGCAGATAAAACAACCTCTGAACCCTCAAGAGGGTTAGGAAAACTCACTTAAATTTCAACTTCAGAACATTGCAGTCATGTCAGATGATTGAAACATGTAAAATGCATTAGTTTAAAAATTATAATTATTAGTAGTCACTCAGTGGTTATCAATGGTTCAAGTCCCACTTTAAGCACTTTATATTGACTGTCTCATATGGGTCTCAGAAACCCTTTGTGACAGTTTATTAAAACCCCTGTTTTGAAGATGAAGAAGATAAAGGTTAGAAAGATTATGCAATTTTCCCAGAATCTTGTCAGTTTTAAGTTCATAGCCAGAATACAATTCAAGTAGTCTGACAACTGACTTTGCAACATTCTGGTTGACTACACATTTCATCAGGTAGGCCCTCTTCAAAAGTCATTTTCTTATTCTTTTAATCATCTTCTGTCAATTAAGAAATATGTGTTAGTATACTGTAATGTTCTTTATCTTTCTGGCTTACTTCACTCTGTATAATGGGCTCCAGTTTCATCCATCTCATTAGAACTGATTCAAATGAATTCTTTTTAATGGCTGAGTAATATTCCATGGTGTATATGGACCACACCTTCCTTATCCGTTCAACTGCTGATGGGCATCTACGTTGCTTCCATGTCCTGGCTATTATAAACAGTGCTGCGATGAATATTTGGGTGCACGTGTCTCTTTCAGATCTGGATTCCTCAGTGTGTATGCCCAGCAGTGGTATTGCTGGGTCATATGGTAGTTCTATTTCCAGTTTTTTAAGAAATCTCCACACTGTTTTCCATAGTGGCTGTACTAGTTTGCATTCCCACCAACAGTGTAAGAGGGTTCCCTTTTCTCCACACCCTCTCCAGCATTTATTGCTTGTAGACTTTTGGATAGCAGCCATCCTGACTGGCGTGTAATGGTTCCTCACTGTGGTTTTGATTTGCATTTCTCTGATAATGAGTGATGTTGAGCATCTTTTCATGTGTTTGTTAGCCATCTGTATGTCTTCTTTGGAGAAATGTCTGTTTAGTTCTTTGGCCCATTTTTTGATTGGGTCATTTATTTTTCTAGAATTGAGCTGCAGGAGTTACTTGTATATTTTTGAGATTAATCCTTTGTCTGTTTCCTCATTTGCTATTATTTTCTCTCAATCTGAGGGCTGTCTTTTCACCTTACTTATAGTTTCCTCTGTTGTGCAAAAGCTTTTAATTTTCATTAGTTCCCATTTGTTTATTTTTGCTTTTATTTCCAATATTCTGGGAGGTGGGTAATAGAAGATCTTGCTGTGATTTATGTTGGAGAGTGTTTTGCCTATGTTCTCCTCTAGGAGTTTTATAGCTTCTGGTCTTACATTTACATCTTTAATCCATTTTGAGTTTATTTATGTGTATGGTGTTAGAAAATGTTCTAGTTTCATTCTTTTACAGGTGGTTGACCAGTTTTCCCAGCACCACTTGTTAAAGGTGTTGTCTTTTTTTCATTGTATATGCTTGACTCCTTTGTCAAAGATAAGGTGTCCATAGGTTCATGGATTTATCTCTGGGCTTTCTATTCTGTTCCATTGGTCTATATTTCTGTCTTTGTGCCAGTACCATACTGTCTTGATGACTGTGGCTTTGTAGTAGAGTCTGAAGTCAGGCAGGTTGATTCCTCCAGTTCCATTCTTCTTTTTCAAGATTAATTTGGCTATTCGAGGTTTTTTGTATTTCCATACAAATTGTGAAATTATTTGTTCTAGTTCTGTGAAAAATACCGTTGGCAACTTGATAGGGATTGCATTGAATCTATAGATTGCTTTGGGTAAAATAGCCATTTTGACAATATTGATTCTTCCAATCCATGAACACGGTATGTTTCTCCATCTGTTTGTGTCCTCTTTGATTTCTTTCATCAATGTTTTATAGTTTTCTGTGTATAGGTCTTTTGTTTCTTTAGGTAGATATAGTCCTAAGTATTTTATTCTTTTTGTTGCAATGGTTAATGGTATTGTTTCCTTAATTTCTCTTTTTGTTTTTTCATTGTTATTATATAGGAATGCAAGGGATTTCTGTGTGTTAATTTTATATCCTGCAACTTTACTATATTCATTGATTAGCTCTAGTAATTTTCTGGAAGAGTCTTTATGGTTTTCTATGTAGAGGATCATGTCATCTGCAAACAGCGAGAGTTTCACTTCTTCTTTTCCTATCTGGATTCCTTTTACTTCTTTTTCTGCTCTGATTGCTGTGGCCAAAACTTCCAACACCATGTTGAATAGTAGTGGTGAGAGTAGGCACCCTTGTCTTGTTCCTGATTTCAGGGGAAATGCTTTCAATTTTTCACCATTGAGGGTGATGCTTGCTGTGGGTTTGTCATATATAGCTTTTATTATGTTGAGGTATGTTCCTTCTATTCCTGCTTTCTGGAGAGTTTTAACCATAAATGAGTGTTGAATTTTGTCAAAGGCTTTCTCTGCATCTATTGAGATAATCATATGGTTTTTATCTTCCAATTTGTTAATGTGGTGTATTACGTTGATTGATTTGCAGATATTAAAGAATCCTTGCATTCCTGGGATAAAGCCCACTTGGTCATGGTGTATGATTTTTTTAATATGTTGTTGGATTCTGTTTGCTAGAATTTTGTTAAAGATTTTTGCATCTATGTTCATCAGTGATATTGGATTGTAGTTTTCTTTTTTTGTGGCATCTTTGTCTGGTTTTGGAATTAGGGTGATGGTGGCCTCAGAGAATAAATTTGGAAGTTTACGTTCATCTGCAATTTTCTGGAAGAGTTTGAGTAAGATAGGTGTTAGCTCTTCTCTAAATTTTTGGTAGAATTCAACTGTGAAGCCATCTGGTCCTGGGCTTTTGTTTGCTGGAAGATTTTTTATTACAGTTTTGATTTCCTTGCTTGTGATGGTTCTGTTAAGATCTTCTATTTCCTCCTGGTTCAGTTTTGGAAAGTTATACTTTTCTAAGAATTTGTCCATTTCATCCAAGTTGTCCATTTTATTGGCATAGAGCTGCTGGTAGTAGTCTCTTATGATCCTTTGTATTTCAGTGTTGTCTGTTGTGATCTCACCCTTTTCATTTCTTATTTTGTTAATTTGCTTCTTCTCTCTTTGTTTCTTAATGAGTCTTGCTAGTGGTTTGTCAATTTTGTTTATTTTTTCAAAAAGCCAGCTTTCAGCTTTGTTGATTTTTGCTATGGTCTCTTTAGTTTCTTTTGCATTTATTTCTGCCCTAATTTTTAAGATTTCTTTCCTTTTGCTAACCCTGGGGTTCTTCATTTCTTCCTTCTCTAATTGCTTTAGGTGTAGAGTTAGGTTATTTATTTGGCTTTTTTCTTGTTTCTTGATGTAAGCCTGTAATGCTATGAACCTTCCCCTTAGCACTGCTTTTACAGTGTCCCATAGGTTTTGGGTTGTTGTATTTTCATTTTCATTCATTTCTATAAATATTTTTATTTCTTTATTGATTTTTTCTATGATTTGTTGGTTATTCAGAAGCATGTTATTTAGCCTCCATATGTTGGAATTTTAAACAGTTTTTTTCCTGTAATTGAGATCTAATCTTACTGCACTGTGGTCAGAAAAGATGATTGGAATGATTTCAATTTTTTTGAATTTTCCAAGACCAGATTTATGGCCCAGGATGTGATCTATTCTGGAGAAGGTTCTGTGTGCACTTGAGAAAAAGGTGAAGTTGATTGTTTTGGGGTGAAATGTCCTATAGATATCAATTAGGTCTAGCTGGCCCATTGTATCATTTAAGGTTTGTGTTTCCTTATTGATTTTCTGTTTAGTTGATCTATCCATGGTTGTGAGTGGGGTATTAAAGTCTCCCACTATTATTGTGTTACTATTAATTTCCTCTTTCATACTCGTTAGCGTTTGCCGTACATATTGTGGTGCTCCTATGTTGGGTGCATATATATTTATAATTGTTATATCTTCTTCTTGGATTGATCCTTTGATCATTATGTAGTGTCCTTCTTTGTCTCTTTTCACCTCCTTTATTTGAAAGTCTATTTTATCTGATATGAGTACTGCTACTCCTGCTAACGATGGCCCTATATGCAGGGCAGAAGAAGAGACGCAGAAGTACAGAACAGACTTTTGAACTCTGTGGGAGAAGGTGAGGGTGGGATGTTTCGAAAGAACAGCATGTATATTATCTGTGATGAAACAGACCACCAGCCCAGGTGGGATGCATGAGTCAAGTGCTCGGGCCTGGTGGGCTGGGAAGACCCAGAGGAATCGGGTGGAGAGGGAGGTGGGATGGGGGACCTGGATGCGGAATACGTGTAACTCTATGGCTGATTCATATCAATGTATGACAAACCCACTGGAAAAAGAAAAAAAAGAATCAGTGCATAATAAATATCAAAAAGAAGTATTCTAAAAGAAAACAGCATCTGAAAAAGAATAGGATACCATTACTTCCAGATTAAGCATTTTAGGTAGATTTATTCAATGAGTCTGTGTACCACCAACATAAAATGTATAGGCATTAATGTTGATCAAAATTAAATCAATTCTTGACCTCCTAATATTAACATAATGTTAGAGATAGAACATGTCTCTAAAGGTAACGATGTAATATATTTTTTATATCGGACATTTAAAAAACCTGATGCGTACAACTTCATATAAAAGAGATGCTAAGAAACGGAGATACATGATTCATGAAGAGGAGAGTGAGCAGAGATGCCCTGGGAAAATGCTACTAAGACAAAATTGGTTCAAAAGTAAAAAATATAAAAATGGCAACAAAAACAAAATAATTCCAGGCACTAATATCCCATAGAGTAAAAAGTTTGGCACATATAAGAGCCTGATTTTGGCACACATGACAACCTTACATGTTATTTTCAATGTGCCTGGATAGCAAGATGAGAGCCAGAGTGTTTATTACTAACTGACCACGTGGACCATGACAAGTTAAACCTTTTGCTGAAGAACAATGAGAATTAAGTATCAAAGAACTTTAGTCAAAACACAGAGATAAGTGGTGGTGGTGGTCAAAGGCCACTTATTTGAATGGTAATTTAAAATTTGAATGCCACTTTGGAATGTTCAAGCTTTACATGATCAAATATATATATATATTGAACTAGAAGTCATTCTGCTTTGCAATTTATGAAATCCCAGATAGAAGAACTGGCACTACTGAATGAAAGAAGTCAGATGGTTAATTTTTCAGATAGGGAAGACATAGCTCATATTTTTAAAACACACTCATACAAACACTGGATGAACTGTGCATATTAAAGTTTTCAAAAGATGCTCGCATGGCTTGGTAGCATATGAAAGGCGTGATAATTGTGCTGAAGTAGTTAACCACAGAACTCTCCTCCAACATTTCAGATTGAAATTCTTATAACCTACTAGTGTGTCTCATCTATAAGTAATTCCAAATAATAACCTTACACTATGTTATTCCCCTTTGTTATGATTCCAACTGAGATGCTGCGGTAGTTGTTTGATTTTCTATTAGAATGTAGGCTATTCTATAAATTGAGAACACTTTGGAGTCAGATAGCCAAAAATAGGATCTCAACTCTACAGTTCCAAGCTCTAACAGTATTTCAGTTCATATGCCTGGTAAACGAACAGTACAGTGACTATTATCATCACCCAATAAATGCTAGCTCTGATCCATACAGTTATTAGACAGTTTTAGACAGATTTTCATTTGGCCACAGAGGACTGTGCTCTCAGAAATGAATTTTAGATTCATTTCCTTAGAAATGAATTTTAGATCAGTGCATTTCAACCTAAGACTTCAGAGCATGACAGTGGCATCACCTGGAAACTGAAGAGCACAAACTCCTGGGTTCCATTAAATCAGAACTTCTGAAGCAATTTGGGTTTGAACAGGCTCTATAGCTGACACTTGTGCATGCAAATATTTGAGAGCCACTGAGTCAGAAAGTTGGTATGTAAATATTTCCCATCTGCACAAATGAAATATTTTAAATATGATTGTGTTTACAGTCCTTGAAGTGGACTAATTGTGGCATTTTAAAAATAAACGTATGAATTACACACACAATATTCTCAGCCTTCTGAAATTTAAATAGTTTTCTAAATCTGAACCGTATTACAGAAATAGCATTAATATAATCATTCAAATACCATAGATAGATATATAAGACATAGGTAGATAGATACCTAGATAGATGAAGTAGAAATGTTATGACTTGCAAACCTCAATAACCACATAGTTTCTGAGAGGTGGCAAAATATTTGCGTGTAGAAATACTGTAATACTGTGTACCAAGATAAGTTTATCAAATGGCTTAAAAATACTTCAACTGAGCATTTATAATATGTGGCTTTCCCTAAAGTAATCAATTCAGCTTAAAATAGGTTTAACTTCAATTCAAAATCTATATTTGCCCTTGGATACTTTATCCCCAAAAATGAGAAAAAACAGGTAAGTTTTAAAATGTATAAAGCATTATAAAATTATCAGGCAAGTATTCCTCCATAATATTTGATTACTTGAAAAAATTCCATGCTTTGTATCCCTGTCAGTTTATGTGGGTAAATACACAGGCGTGTGTGCATGCTTAGTCACTCGGTCATGTCCAAGTCTTTGTGATCCATGGATTATAACCCACCAGGTTCCTCTGTCCCTGGGATTCTCTTGGCACAAATACTGGAGTGGGTAGCCATTTCCTTCTCCAAGGGATCTTCCTGACCCAAAGATTGAACCTGGATCTTCTGCATTGCAGAAAGATTCTTTAAAATTAGAGCTACCAGAGAAGCCCCATAAACACACATATCAGCGTGTCTATTCTCAGAAGTGTATAGTAATGATTCGTTAGAAACTGTTTCATGTCTTTCTCAAAGAGTAGCACCCAAGTATATTTTTTGAAGATTATTTCCAGTTTTCTGCATAAATAATGGGATTTAAAATTTTATCTAAGAAGTATTAATAGGGAACATTATAATTATAACCATAAAATTATAAAATTCTAAACCTGGTTCTAAATTTACTAAAAAAAAAAAAAAGTGATAAATACTATAACATTTACTCAGTAATTTGCAAATAAACTGTTATCCCAAGACTGCACTCCCTTATTTCACATTTTGGGAAATAGATCTAGGCCATATTATCTATTAAAAAAAATGTTACTTGGACATACTATTTCAAACACAGTTCAGGATAAATGAATGTCAAAGATAATTTCTAAATTTTCATTCCAGATTATAAAATATGAAACAGTCAAATATGATGGTTCCCCAACAGACACACATGAGGTATTCTGGAATATTATGAAGCTAATGCAAAGAGGATGACAGACATTCCTGTCACAGTCACCAAGGATGCACTAGGTTATTCATAAGATATGTCTTGGTGCATGTCATGATTAATTTTGTATTTTGATTTGACTGGGTCACAGGGTGCTCAGATATTTAGCTAAACATTATTTCCAGGTATACCTGTGAGATCTTTTCTGGATGAGATTAGAATTTAAATTGGTGGGCTCAGTGAATTGTCCTTCCTGGTGTGGGTGGGACTCATTCAATCCTCTGAGGGCCTGAACAGATGAAAGGTGGAAGAAGGGAAAATTTATTTCTCCTCTCCCCAACTACTGAGATGGGATTGCGGTGTTCTGCGCTCAGACTGGAACCTATCCCCAAGGCTTCTCTGGTTTTCAGTTCTTCAGACAAGACTGACTCAGACTAAACTATACCATTAGTTGTCCTGGTCTCCAATGTGTAGATAAAGAGATGCAGGCATGTTCAGTCACTGAGTCATGCCCAACTCTTTCTGACTGCATGGACTGTAGCCCTCAAGGCTCCTCTGTCCCTAAGATTTCCTAGGCAAGAATACTGGAGTGGGTGGCCATTTCCTTCTCCAAGGGATCTTCCTGACCCAGGAATCAAACCTGCGTCTCCCGTGTCTCCTGCATTACAGGTGATTCCTTACCACTGAGCTATGTGGGCTTCGTAGAGATAGATAGGTTTATATTTATCTGTGTGTGGGCTCAGTCACTTCAGTCATGTTTGATTCTGAGAACCCATGGTTTGTAGCCCACTAGGCTCCTCTGTTCATGGATTCTCCAGGCAAGATTACTCAAGCCGGTTGCCAATGCCTCCTTCAGGGGATCTTCCTGACCCACAGATCAAACCCACATTTTTGTGACTCCTCAGGTGGTAGGTGGATTTTTCACCACTGAACTTAAGTGCCAACATATACCAGGAGGGTATATATTAGTTCTGTTTTTCTGAAGAACTCTTGAGAAACGGAGTGTGTTTTATTGGTTCCAGTTAAAATAAATTCTTTGTTCTTGAAAGAACCTCATACTGACAGTCTTAGGGATTGTCTCATAAATCATATAATTTAGCAACTTGGCCAGAGGTAGTTCATACTTTCCTGACCCTCTCTATACAATATATAAAATGTAACCTATAGAGAAATGCTTTGAAGTCAGAAGGCCATCATTAGTATAGTGGTGAGTATCCCCACCTGTCACACACGGGAAATGCCTCCTGGATGGGTAGGCAACATGCCCTTTTCTGTGCTTTCTTCATGGCTCAAAGAGTAAAGAATCTGCCTGCAATACCTGAGACGTTGGTCCAACCCCTGGACCAGGAAGATCCCCTGGAGAAAGGCAGGGCAATCTGCTCCAGTATTCTTGCCTGGAGAACCCCATGGACTGAGGAGCCTGGCGGGCTACAGTCCATGGGGTCACAAAGAGTCAGACACGACTAAGCGACTAACACTAACCTGTAGAGAACTGCTTTGAAATCAGAAGGCAGTTATATTATATATCTGTTTGGGTTTGACTCACAGTTTCTCAACTGGGATTGACCCTAGAGAAGGAAACAGCAACCCATTCCAGTATTCTTGCCTGGGAAAATCCCGTGGATAGAGAAGCCTTGCGGCCTACCATCAATGGGGTTGCAAAAGTCCGCTAACTCACAACTTAGCAACTAAACCACCTGGGTTTGATCTTCAGTTTCTCTATTGGGATTGTAGACACTCACATGACATATTACGTAAAATATTATTTTCTATACACTAACGAACATTAGAAATGGTATTGAAATCTACCATATATTTTGCCATTTGCCATAGTACTTTTTTCTTTTAAAAAGGTAATCTAATAGCATTATGAAATTAAAGATTATGTCATGTAACATTGATTGTTTTAGTTCCATGAGTTGTACAGTATTTTATGACATTTAACTAAGAGCACAAAAGCACATATTGGCATTCTGTACCATGCATGTTTTCTCAGAGGTGAGCTCTTAGTTTTTTTTCAAATATGCATAAAAATGATAGTATAGTCATCATTTAGTTGGGATCAGTAATATTTCTAAATTCATGAGATCAAAACAAACCTTTGTTTTGGCTTCTTAATCTTTTGTTGTGTTTCCCTTTTATCAATTGGGTTTAGCTCTTGCTGTTGCTCACTAAGTCATGTCCTACTTTGTGTGACCCCATGGACTGCGACATGCCAAGCTTCCCTGTCCTTCCCTATATCCCAGAGTTTGCTCAGATTTATGTCCATTGAGTCAGTGATGCCATCCAAACATTTTATCCTCTCACCCTCTTCTCCTTTTATCTTCAATCTTTTCCAGCATTGGGGTCTTTTCTAATGAGTCAACTCTTCGCATGAGGTGGCCAAAGTATTAGAGTTTCAGCTTCAGCATCAATCCTTCTGATTGATATTCAGGGTTGATTTCCTTTAGGATTGACTGGTTTTATCTCCTTGCAGTCCAAGGGACTCTCAAGAGTCTTCTCCCACACTACAGTTTGATAGCATCAATTCTTCGGCACTCAGCCTTCTTTATGCTCCAACTCTCATATCTGTACATAATTAATGGAAAAACCATAGCTTTGACTATATGGAGCTCTGTATTTTAAATGTACGTAAAAGTTCTTTTTTGTCTTCTTACTTCCTTATACTTAATTATATTTATATGAATTTTTTAAAATTGTCGACTAAAATGAACAGTTTGAATATCTAATGACAACAATTTATAGATCCAAATATATCTTTTTAGAAATATATTGTGCTTGAATGCAAAGGAATATTAGAAAATTATACATAATATATTCAGTGAGTAAATGAAAAATATAAATGAGAATGGAAATTTTGTATTCTCCACAATAAGTGTCTATGTAGCATAAAATTTAAGTAAATATGTTTTCAATCTATGTATTTTATTATTTATATTCATGGAAATTTTTATTTAATCTCTATGAATAAATTAAGATATCCACACATGCTCAGTTGCTCAGTCATGTCCAAATCTTTGTGACCCCAAGGACTATAGCCTACAGGGCTCCTCTGTCCATGGGATTTTCCAGGCAAGAATACTGGAGTGGGTTACCATTTCCTCCTCCAGGGAATCTTCCCAACCCAAGATTGAACCCACACCTCCGGCATTTCCTATATTACAGGCAGATTCTTTACTTCTGAACCACCACGGAAGCCAAAAACTAAGATGCAGTTGATAAGAAATTACAGTTAATTATATGTTTAATTTATTCACTGAATTAATGATGAAAAACATTTTTGCACTGTCTACAAAGAGTCTTCAGGAAAAACCATATTGGAAAGTTAGTTATATAAAATTTTAAAAGCACAGTACTAGAACTGTAAGTCTTTAATTTTTTTAAACAGAGATCAAGTTACCAGACTCAAAGCAGAATTTTTATTTTTTCCCACAATATGTTCACCTGAGCCTTTTCAGTAAATTTTATCTCATTTGCAAGAAGACTGACATGGATCTCTTTTTGTTATGGGTCTGCCAACATGACCTTTTAGTTCTTTCCTTAATTATAAAGGGGAAAAAAATTGAAGATGAACATGTTTAGTCAATTCTGAGAATCAATGGGCCATTTGACATTTTCAGTAAGAGAAATAGAATTTCTAATTCGAATGTTTGAATAATATCCATAAAAATGACCTTGGTGGTATGAAAGTTATCACATCTATTGAGTCACAAAGATGAGTCAAAATAAACATTGAAAAAATAAAATAAACTTAGAAAAAGACAGTGACTAGATTGTGAGAGATAGTGAATAAAATTGGAACTGAGTAAGTAAGATTGTGATTAGACTCTAAAATGACTGAATTGCCAACTAATATAAACATGTCAACTAATATGAGGGGGGAGTAAATAAATTCTAAAGTCTGAATTGAATTAAACTACAGGTGAAAATGGTTAACTTAGCAAGAAAAGATGTTTAAGTAAACAGTCACATCAGAGTGATATGACACTATTTTAGTGGCAAGCAAAATCTTATCTATGAAACAGCTTTCTAACATTAAATTGATGGATATCCTAATGATGATTTCTTTTTAAACTTTTATGAAGGAAAATGAAGTTTCTAAAGCTGACACCAATAATAGAAAGTGAAAGTGAAATCACTCAGTCCTCTCTGACTTCTTGCGACCCCATGGACTGTAGCCTACCAGGCTCCTCAGTCCATGGAATTTTCCAGGCAAGAGTATTGGAGTCAGTTGCCACTTCCTTCTCCAGGGGATCTTCTCGCCAGGGATTGAACCTGGGTGTCCTGTATTGTAGGCAGACGCTTTACCATTTGAGCCACCAGGGAAGCTGATAATAGTGCCAGTAAAATGGAATTCAATTCAGTTCAGTTCAGTTGCTCAGTCGTGCCTGACTCTTTGCGACCCCATGAATCGCAGCATGCCAGCCTCCCTGTCCATCACCAACTCCTGGAGCTTACTCAAACTCATGTCCATCGAGTCGGTGATGCCATCCAGCCATCATCTCATCCTCTGTCATACCCTTCTCCTCTGGCCCCCAATCCCTCCCAGCATCAGGGTCTTTTCCAATGAGTCAACTCTTTGCATGAGGTGGCCAAGGTATTGGAGTTTCAGCTTCAGCACCAGTCCTTCCAATCAACACCAAGGACTGATCTCCTTTAGGATGGACTGGTTGGATCTCCTTGCAGTCCAAGGGACTCTCAAGAGTCTTCTCCAACACCATGGTTCAAAAGCATCAATTTTTCCATGCTCAGCTTTCTTCACAGTCCAACTCTCACATCCATACATGACCACTGGAAAAACCATAGCCTTGACCAGACAGACCTTTGGTGGCAAAATAATGTCTCTGCTTTTTAATATGCTGTCTGGGTTGGTCATAACTTTCCTTGCAAGGAGTAAGCGTCTTTTAATTTCATGGCTGCAATCACCATCTGCAATGATTTTGGAGCCCAAAAAAATAGTCTGACACTGTTTCCACTGTTTCCCCATCTATTTCCCATGAAGTAATGGGACCAGATGCCATGATCTTAGTTTTCTGAATGTTGAGCTTTAAGCCAACTTTTTCACTTCCTCTTTCACTTTCATCAAGAGACTTTCTAGTTCCTCTTCACTTTCTGCCAAATGGAATTAGTTTCATCCAAAACTGAGGAAAGGAACCATAACCTGTATTGCTGTTGGCTTTCAAAGTTGGAGTCTTAATCATTGATGCTTTCTCTATATCACTATTACATTGGCGACTGAGGAAATGCACTTGAAATAGTTTTATTATTATCCTAATAAATTGATATACATTAAAAAATGGCTTAAAATGTCATCCATTCACTGCCCTCTCATGCCCTATTTGGGAAACATGAGAATAATCTATTTTAGAGTGAACATTAGAGAGGAAATATACATAGAAACTTTAAGATACTGGTAGTCAAATTAACTTGACTGCACTTTTTCATAAATACCTCCAGGTTTGTGCATAAGACTGAGTTTGTGTGAAGCAGCAGCACATGATTCTGTTTTTTTCATTTGTTTGTTTATGTAAGATACTTAGGGCTTCCCTGGTGGCTCAGATGATAAAGCATCTATCTGCCTGCAATGCAGAAGACCCAGGTTCAATCCCTGGGTGGGGAAGATCCCCTGAAGAAGGAAATGGCAAGCCACTCCAATACTCTTGCTTGAAAAAGTCCATGGACTGAGGAGCCTGGTAGGCTACAGTCCATGGGAACACGACTAAGCGACTTCACTTTCACTTTTCAAGACATTTAGAGCACCTCCCATCTCTGATAACTTTCAAGATGCACCAGCTTTGGCACCTCAGCAATGTTACTTTGCTGTTGAAGTTAAGAAAGCCAGGAACACTGACAATGATGACAATGCTAAATTCTGCATTTTGTAAGGTAGGGTGTTAGACATGAGCAAGGAAGAGTGGCCTAACCAAAAAACATTCAACCTGATCTGTAATCCCCAATCCAGACAAGTCCAATGCAGCCCAGGGGAGCTCATCGATATGCTACAAAATAACCACACAGACTTTTCCAAGTCCATGTGCCCTTTGTGAAAAGTGGATGCACAGTAACCACAGGGACTTCAACTCTGGCACATGCATCCTTGGTGCACAGCTGTGTCCTCATGTGACCTTAGACAGCTGAGCACCTATTAAGTGTTCATAAATATTTCATATATACATACATCTGATTATGTATGTTATGGGAAAGACATATGCAAAGAGCCTATTGTTATGTAATTTGCAACTGTCAATCGAAACTGTCAGCCCACACTCACTTAGATAAATACACAGAAGCCCTGTCTTGAAAAACCCCTGTCCCCTATCATGCTAGTGCTGGTGCCACTCTTGGCTTGGCCCATTTTTTTGAGCTGGTCTTTCTGTTCTTGCTGTAGTAAATTTGCTTTTGCCACTGGTAAGATCTCAGATTCTTCTTTGTCTCCTTACCAAGAACCAAGGTCCACAAGGAAGGGTCCTCTGATGCTCCCTATCCGCTAGCAATTTTACAAGGAAATATGTTTTATTTGATAAAAAATATGCCTTTGGCAATTCATTGAATAATTTATATATTTAAGCACTAATTACTAGATAAAATCATCATCACTAAAATCTTATTGTTTAGCTTTTTAAAAAAACTCCAATATCTAAATTAAATTCATGCGATTTTACATTAACTAAAAATAAGCAAATGAAAAATGCATAGTACAAAAGCCTAAAGTTCTAAAAATATTTAATATTTCCCTATTACATAAGGTAAAGCAGAGAGATTTACAGTTTAACCACCCTCACAGGGTATTATGAATGTAATTCCCCCCACAGGAGCTCAGGGGAGGTATTGGGATTAATCACCAAGCAGAGAAAAAGAGAGGGACCCGTTGGTGCATGTTTTGTCTCTGGTTTCTGTGGGAATGGGAGAGGGAGGCAAAATCAACAGGTTTAGGACTGGCTAATTTGGATAACTTCAGCAAGCTGTAGGGCATGGGTGTTATCCTTGGAAATGCATGACTCTGGTGATTACTATATAGTGGCCCAGGGTGTGAAAGCCCCATATGGGAAGGGGTTGGGGGTTTGGGACTTAATCAGATGCTCAAGAAATAGAACTGACCAGCCTCTACTGAGAGCCTCAAGACTGGCTTAAAATAGAAAAACAAACAGCAAAAAATCCAAAACTGTATTGCAAAGGTATTTTCAGTCTGTTTGTTCTCCTTCACTTCAGCCATTCCTGTCGTTGTGTAGTGGAATCTCAACCAGAGCTTTAACAGGAATTTACCTGATACAGGTATACCTTGGAGGCATTGTGGATTCAGCTCCAGATCACCTTAGTAATGCAAATATTGCAATAAAATGAGTCATATGAAATTGTGGTTGAGTATATAAAAGTTGTGTTTACACTGCACTATAGTCTTATAGTCTATTAAGTGTGCAGTGGCATTGTGTCTAAGAAACAAGGTACAAACCTTAATTTAAAAATACTTTATTGCTATAAAATGTAACCATCATCTGAAACTTCAGCAAATCATAGTGAAAACATCACTGATCAATGATCACAGATCACCATAGCAAATATAAGAATGAAAAAGTTTGAAGTATTGCAACAATTGCTAAAATATGACAGACACAAAGTAAAAAAATTGCTGTTGAAAAAAATGCTAATAGAAAAACTTGCTGACATAGGGTTGCTACAAATAGGCAATTTGTAGTAAACCATGATATCTGTGAGGTGCAATAAATGATTTATGCCTGTAATAATAATGCTGAACATACTTTCATTTCTATATTGGCCAATTTTATACTTACATTCATGAATTAACTGCTCCAAACACTTGTCCAATTTTATTTGCTGTTTCTTCTTATGATACATTTTAAGACAGCATAAAACAACAAACTAGAATGGATATAGGAAAAAATAATTGAACCAAGCTACATAAACAAAGTGTTTTACATTTTTCACTAAATTCATCTATACATTCAGTGAAATTTCAATAGGAATTCCAACCTTGTTAAATAGAATAAAATGGGCTGTAAAACTTACACAAAAATATATACAGACAATAATGAGAAAAATACTACTGAATACAGTGATCAAAGTTAAAAGACTTTTTAACTACAAGCTATAAACATTTATTTATGAGTTATAGTCAGTTTGGGGCCTCCCCTGGTGGCTCAAACAATCAAGAATCTGTCTGAAAAGAGGGAGAACCTGGTTTTATCCCTGGGTCAGGGAGATTCCCCCACAGAAGGGAATGGCAACCCACTCCAGTATTTTTGCTTTGAGAATTCCAAGGACAGAGGAGCCTGATGGACTCCAGTCCTTGAGATCATAAAGAGTCAGACACAACTGGGTGGCTAACACCACCACAACATTAAATTTTAAAATTGTGGTATTGGTTCAAGAAGAGATAAAACAAGGAAGGAAAAAATAGAGTCTACACAATATTCCTACATATTTGACTATGTGGTTTGCTACAAAATTATTACTTCCATAAAACAGGAGACACGCTTTCAATACATGATGCCAGAATAATTGCATACAGTGAGTGTCGACTTTGACCTTAAAGAATAAAAATCAATTTTAGATGTATTACAGTGAAGAGAATATCTTCACTATCTTAAGTTGTACATTGAACCACAAAGTTAAATGTACATGTGGATATGGCTATATATTTATAAGTATATAAATATACAACTATGGATTTTGCTGTTGTTTAGTTGCTGTCATGTCAGATTCTTTTGGGACCCCATGTACCATAGTCTACCAGGTTTCTCTCTCCATGGGATTTCCAGGCAAGAATACTGGAATGGGTTGCTATTTTTTTTTTCCCCCCGGGGATCTTCCTGACCCAAGGATTGAAAACCTGTGTCTCTGCATTGGCAGGCAGATTCTTTATAACTGAGCTGCCAGGCAAGCCCTGTAACTATGGATAGTTTATAGACATATACATATGCATGTTATATGTATATATACATATGTTAAACTATGGCTATGGATAACATATAGATCTGTATCTCCATATGATACAGACACATAATTTCAAAATTACTGGATCCAAAGTATATTAAAAATGCCTGTGATATGGTTTTTAAAACTAGTAATTAGAAAGGTATTTTTAAATGGATGATGTGCAAGTTGAACATTTTATAGGTAAAATGTGTGAGTAGATTATGCTCTGAACAAAGATACTTTAAGATTTATATACCCCAATACAAGGATTCCAACAGGTACAAAGATTAGAAGCAGAGAGAGAGAGTGGACCAAAACAGGCTTCAGATGTATATATGTAAATATATATAGAAGATGAAGTGTCTTTTCATGTTACACAATTTTGACTTGATATTTAAGTCAATGAAGAATCACTTGTATATGTGATGTAGGAGTTTTAATTTTGTTTGCTTAATTTCAACCCCAGAACGATTACTTTGGCTGCACATTGGAGTGGCCTGGTGGGCAGAATTGTAAGGTTGCTCTCCAAAACACCACCCGCTGGGGTACTTGCTTGCCTGTAATTCCCTCCCCTTGAGCACAGGTGAAATCAGTGACTGCTTGGAACCAAGAGAATATGGCAAATGTGAGGGATCATACGGATGTGGTTAACATCCCTAACACTTGAACTGTGGCTTAATGAAAAGGGAGGTCATCCTGTGTGGAGCTGACTTAACCAGGTGAGACTTTAAGAGGCATTCAGGACTTCCCTGGGGTGAACGCGGCAGAGGCAGCATCTTGCTGGCTTTGAAAAAACAACCAGTCATGTTGTCCGAGGGCCCTAGAGGGGGCCTCAGAGCAGACGAGTGGAAGCTGACTTTGGAGTTGAGAGTGGCCCCTGCCTGAGAGTCTGCGAAAAAATCGGGCCCTCATTCCTACAACCAGGAACTACAAACTGCCATGTGAACTTGGAAGAGGTCCCCAAACTTTGGGGACAATGCAGCATGCTGAAATTTTAATTGCAGCCCTGTGAGGTCTAGAACGAAGCCCAGGTAAGCCACCCCCATGTTCCTGACCCATGGATGTGTGAGAAAAATCAAGTTTTTTTTTTTTTTTTAAGTCTGTAAGTTTGTGGTGGCTCTCTAAGCTTGTGTGTGTTAAGTCTCTAAGTTTATTACATAGCAATAGAAAACTATTGTAATTTGTCTATAAATAAAAGAGACAAGTTAGGAGAGAAGAGAGACCATGGTAAACTCAGTTTTAGATCAGATACTACTGTTACTCTAGAGAGAAGTTTAAATCTACACTAATGAGGTGGAGTGATTTTTATGCCTTGGGATATCTTAAACCTGGTACTTTAGAGTGTTTCTATTACCTGGTTCTTTAAAAATATATATTTTTAATTGAAGGATACTTGCTTTATAATGTGTTGGTTTCTGCCTTACATCATGAATCAGCCATAGGTACACACATGTCCCCTCCCTCTTGAACCTCCCTGCCCCCCATCTAGGTCATCACAGAGCCCTGGTTTGAGTTTCCTGAATCATACCACAAATTCCCACTGGCTGTTTATTTTACATAAGGTA
Source organism: Muntiacus reevesi (assembly GCF_963930625.1). Lineage (NCBI taxonomy): Eukaryota > Metazoa > Chordata > Mammalia > Artiodactyla > Cervidae > Muntiacus > Muntiacus reevesi. The sequence goes on from NC_089269.1 coordinate 36,782,152, forward strand.
ATATATGTGTTTTCACGCTACTCCCTCCATTTGTCCCACCTCACCTTCTTTCTATTGCTAAATCTTTAGCTTTTTTGACTTTGAATTGCCGCACTGGAAATTCATGAAGTGAACTGTAATTTAGACAATAGATGTAGTGATTGTGGGGACTTCTGTAATTTTGAAAAATTATAATCAAGTTTAGATGTAGACATTTCCCATTCCTCAAGTAAAATTTTGCAAATTTATTATAGATAGTCTTTTGATTGTCAGTATTCCATACATACTTCAAACCTAAGTGTGTTTTGATTATTATCATTAAAGTAGAATGTTTTACCTTAGGTGTCTTCTGAGTCTTTGCTATCAGACTAAGAGTTCTATACTTCCACATTTTAGGAGTTTTTATGAGTTGAAGAAATATTCAGTATCGAAGGCTAAATTCCTTTCCTCATCCTAGGCTTCTTTCTAGACGGGTAACTTTTTTTTTTTTTTGGTAACTTTCTATAAAATTATAAAATTGACAGCTTTCCTAAAATGTAAGTTTTAGTAGAAATAATCCTGGAATATAGTCAGGAAAATAAATTTTGTTTTATATTTGTACATATAAATGTATAGACTATGGCAATTGACTTACTCCTTAATGTTTGTTTTAGTTAGCCGAGCAAATGGATAAAATTATCACATTTCAAAATAATCTCAGGATAACTTACTTTTAAAACTAGATTAAATCTGATTCTTCTAATGGTTACTTAGTCCTAAAATGCAGAATTCTGTTACATCATAGATGATTGTTGTAAAGGATACATGCTAAGGTTACTTCAATGATAATCTTATCTTCACCCATTAGTATAGACAAAAACTGTGACTCAGTTCTTAACTAAAAGAATATGGCAAAATTGAGGGATTTTGCAGATGTATGTTAAGGTTTCAAATCAGCTATCCTTGAATTAATCAAAAGAAAGATCAATCAGTGTAGTATTCTTAACATGTGAAATTTTTAAAAGAAGTATCAGGCACTTGGCAGTTAGGGAGTAAAAACCATGGAAATTTCACAATTACTAGCTTAGAAAAAGCAAAAAAAGAGAACCTACAGGTGAAAAAAGTTTTGCAAATAAACTGAGAAAAGTTAGAAATGTTTTTGGAGTTTTCTTCTTAGTTGAACCTCCAGATGAATGCAGGTTGTTTCACACACACACACACACACACACACACATATATATATATATATATATATTTTTTTCTTTTCTTTCTGGTGAAACCTTGCACAGTTAGGTATGTGTAGACTTTTGATTTATAGAAATTCCAAGACAACAAATGGGTGTTCTTTAAGCCACCAAGTTGATGGTAAACTTGTTACAAAGCAATAGAAAATTAATACAACCACTGAACTTAACCTTTCCATGGCTAACCTCCTTATTTAAATCCTTGCCAATATTTTCTGGTGGTTATAGAAATCTCCAACACGAATCCCACTGACATCAAATTTATTCTTTATCAGGCTAAATCTTTACCTGTTTGTTTCTATTAATTTAACTTTTAGTTAATGATGCACCAAACTAAAGTCAACCAATTTAGAAATCTAAAATCAACCAAACACCTGGATTCGCCCTTCTCACTTCTCTCTCTCTCTCTCTTTTCTCTAATCAACCATTCCTATACGCCATTCTCCCTAATGGCTTTAGTGAGTTTATACCTATTTGAAAGTGAAAGTGTTAGCCACTCAGTGTTGGAAGATCCCCTGGAAAAGTAAATTATGGAAACCACTTCAGTATTCTTGCCTGGAAAACCACATGAACCTGGAACCTGGTAGGCTACCGTCCATGGGGTCGCAAAGAGTTGAACACGACTGAACGACTCCACTTTGTTGCACTCTTTGCAAATCCATGGACTGTAGCCATCAGGCTCCTCTGGTCATGGGATTCTCCAGGCAAGAATACTGGAGTGGATTTTCATGCCCTTCTCGAGGGGATCTTCCCAACCTGGGGTCAAGCCTGGATCTTCGGCATTGCAGGCAAATTCTTTACCATCTGAGTTACCAGGAAGACCAAAAGAACAAATCAACACTGTTGATTGAAAGAAGTGGAAATGCCAGGGATTGAACTTGGGGCCTCATGCATGTGAAGCATATGTTCTACTTCTGAGCTGCACCCCAGTCCTATATCTGGTTACTCCCTCAAAAACATTTCTTTCATTCTTCCATCTTTCTTATCCCGACTAAAGTTGGCCACTTATTCCCTACCTGAAGAGACTCATCTGCCAAGGAATTCCACCTCTCACGTATTTAAAGGACAAAATTTTGTAGACACCTATAAAAAGCCCAAATTATAATGTCATTCTAAAATGTCAACCATCTTATAATTCCAGGTTGGGTTTTCAGTGATCCTCTACCTATGAAATTCCCAAGTACAGCATCCAGAGAAAGCACTGCTGTGAGTCTTCCATGATAATCTTTGGTACTCCTTTCCCAATTTGGAACCAGTCCACTGTTTCATGTCCCATTCTAACTGTTGCTTCTTGACCTGCATACAGATTTTTCAGGAGGCAGGTCAGGTGGTCTGGTATTCCCATCTCTTGAAGAATTTTCCACAGTTTGTTTTCATTTCAATCCCAAAGAAAGGCAATGCCAAAGAATATTCAAACTACCACACAATTGCACTCATCTCACACACTAGCAAAGCAATGCTGAAAAATGTGTTAACATGTCTCTTTCCCTAGTTAATCGATAACTCTCAACAACAAAGGATATCTTTTATATCCCCTTTGTTTAGTCAATAACCCTCAACAACAAAGGGTATCTTTTATATTCCCTTTGTATTTCAGTATTTGTTCTGTGTCAGACATATCATAAATGGCTCATACATGTTGTTGATATGAGTAAAGACAGTATTACAATCACACAGAAAAATTTTTTCATTGTGCTCAATGGCTATAAAAGCTTAACAGCTAATTTTCTGAATACCCATTCATCAAGTTTCCTGATATAGGAATCAGAAACAATGTTTCTTGTTGATAATATTTCAAATGCTTTCTATTGACTGAGATGGAATGGTTTTTAGGGCTTCTGAAAATATCTGCAAAGTCTATCTGTATTTGTTTCTCATTTACTTCCTAGCAGCAGTAGTTTTAAAAATGCTTTATCAAAAATTATAATATAGTTTAATTTTTAAGAATATTTAGGAAATTTAATAAAAACCATTTCAGTATTTCACAAGTATTTCAGTTTATAATTTTAAACAACTTTTTAAAATGTTTACTAATGAAACATTTTAAACTTAATCTCATTTGTAAGAAAAGTAGCTAATATGAGTATAATTTATTTTCCCTTTTCATTTTACTCTAGTATTTTTGGAATATTTAATATATCAAATTTTTCAAAGTATCACAAGAGTAATAGATCAGATTTAGGTGATAATCATAGCAAGTATAGTAATCTATGGCAATAGTGACCTATTACAATTACCTGAGAAAATAGAACTTTACAGGGATTAGAGTGAATCCTTGTGGAATGATTCTATATCTTTACCATCATGTCAATATCTTTGTGATATTGTATTATAACTATGCAAGTTGGGGGAAACTGGATGAAGCATTCACAGGATCTCTCTGTATTTCATACAATGGAATGTGAATCAACTGTCTCAAAAAAATACAATCTGAAACTTTTGTCTCTGCTCGCTTTTACCAGTTACTCTGTACTACCTCTTTCTTCAGTTTCCATAAAAATGTTTATTCCATTAACTTACCAGTATCCTTCCCAGATCAAAAATAACCTTTACAATTCATTTTCAGTCCTCATTCTATTAATAACACAAATGAATTATTCTGTCTTCATTGGTTTTCACAATCTTGCAGGGCAGCATAACTTTTGATCTTACTCACACCTAACTATTCGTACCTCCTTGGGCTCTTCTGTTAATTATCCCCCTTAAAGTTTGAGTGCTCCTAAACTCAGCTTGGAAATCTCTCTCTTTAAAAAGGGGTTACACTTTTCTGATTTATACCATTTTGAAAAATAAATAGGTTCTTGTAATTTCTTATATAAATCTCAATTTCAAAAGTCTTTCAAACTCTGGAGTCCAAGATCTTGGTGTCAATTTTACACAGTTGATCAGTTCAGTTCAGGCGCTCAGTTGTGTCCAACTCTTTATGACTCCATGGATTGCAGCACATCAGGCCTCCCTGTCCAACACCAACTCCTGGAGTTTTTTCAAACTCATGCTCATTGAGTCAGTGATGCCATCCCAACTACCTCATATCTCATCTGTCACCCCCTTCTCCTCCAGTCTTCAATCTTTCCCAGCATCAGAGTCTTTTCCAATGAATTAGCTCCTCGCATCAGGTGGCCAAAGTATTGGAGTTTCAGCTTCAACATAAGTTCTTCCAATGAATATTCAGGACTGATTTACTTTAGGATGGACTGGTTGGATCTCCTTGCAGTCCAAGGGACTCTCAAGAATCTCCTCCAACAACAGTTCAAAAGCATCAATTCCTCGGTGCTCAGCTTTCTTTATAGTTCAACTCACGTCCATAAATGGCTACTGGAAAAACCATAGCCTTGACTAGACAGACCTTTTTGGACAAAGTAATGTCTCTGCTTTTTAATATACTGTTTAGGTTGGTCATAACTTTTCTTCAAAGCAGTAAGCCTCTTTTTATTTCATGGCTGCAGTCACCATCTGCAGTGATTTTGGAGCCCAAAAAAGTATGTCAATTTCAATATCCCAAACTGACTAGACTAAATACAAACTTACTTCACTGATTTTTAAAAATGTTTATTTCATTTATGATCACCCCTTTTAACTCTGCAGCCAGAAATCTAAGTCCTCTTATTCATGTGTTTCACCCTATCAATCCTGTGCTGTGTGCTTAGTCACTCAGTCATGTCTGACTCTTTGCAACCATATGGACTGCTACCCACCAGGCTCCCCTGTATGTGGATTCTCCAGGCAAGAATACTGGGTGCTATGCCCTCCTCCAGGGGATCTTCCCAACCCAGGGATCAAACTCAGATCTCTTGCATTGTAGGCAGATCCTGTTTTGTTTTGTTTTTTTTAATTGGAGGCTAAATGCAATATTGTGGTGCTTTTTGCCATACATTGACATGAATCAGCCATGGGTGTACATGTGTTCCACCATCCTGAACACCCCTTCCACCTCCCTCCCCACCCATCCCTCTGGGTTGTCCTAGAGCACCATCTTCATGCACTGAATTTCACAGGTCATCTGTTTTACATATGGCAATGTACATGTTTCAATGCTACTGTCTGAGCCACCAGGCAAGCCCATCGAGCCCTACATTCAATTTTTCAGAAAATCTTTTTTGTGTGTGCATATCTGGAATCCAGACACTTCTCAGTCACTTCTGTGATTGTCCCCCTGATCTGAGTTACTTATTATTCCCACCTGGACCACTGTAATACCACAGTCTAGAATAATCCTGCTAAATCAGAGTATTATATGACTATGATCAGAATTCTACAACAGTTTCTGATTTTCTTGAAATCTTATTCTCCACAGTCTAATTTCTGATTTGATATTTGCTATTATCTTCATCTTTATGCCCTCTGGGCCCCATGTTTTAAACATACTAGGCATACTGCTACAATATAACTTTTCCATTGGTTTGTCCTTTTCTTCAAATGCTTCCAAAAACCCCCATCTCAAATCATTGTCAAAACATGTTCTTAATGGGGCCAAATTTGATAATGGTAATTAGGTGTTTGATATTGAAATTGTCCACTCATAATATTAACTGCCTTACATTATTCTCTAAATTTTAAACATTCGATCACAATGTGTAATTTCTTATATTCTCTATTTTCTGCTTCATCCTGCCCACCCCTGTGTAAAATATAAACTATATATTATTGGGCACTTTGTTTCATGTTCTTTGACATGATCCAATTACCAAAATGAGTGCCTAGAATGTAATATATCAAATGCTGCTAAGTCGCTTCAGTCGTGTCTGACTCTGTGTGACCCCAGAGACGGCAGCCCATCAGGCTCCCCCGTCCCTGGGATACTCCAGGCAAGAACACTGGAGTGGGTTGCCATTTCCTTCTCCAATGCATGAAAGTGAAAAGTGAAAGTGAATTTTCTCAGTCGTATCCGACTCTTAGCGACCCCATGGACGGCAGCCTACCAGGCTCCTCCATCCATGGGATTTTCCAGGCGAGAGTAATGGAGTTGGTTGCCATTGTCTTCTTCGAATACATCAAATATCTGTCACATAAATCTGCTATATTAACATGTTATAGTGAAAGTTAAATATTACTATTGATATTATATTTGTGTTAATATTAATATTAGCATGTTACATATTTGAATACATTTGGTGAAAAAATTAAGAAATTTTAAAAATACATTTTTTAACCTTCACAATTTCAATTAAGAATAAACTAAAGATATATGTTAATCAAACTCTTCTCCCCTTCCAGTTAAACTGAGTGAATAAAATAATTTAAAAGGAAAGGAATTTGGACTCTAAGGATGGGTAAAAAGCCAATATTTTAGAAAATAGAAAACAATTAGGTAAGCTTTTCCTGAGTTTGTAACTATAGATTAACTTATATATAACCTTCATATTTATCCCCCAAGAGTCCTAAAAATATTCAGAAAATGAGAGTACCTTGAAGTGTGGCCATATTAAAGTATATGGAAACAGGATGATAGGTTGAAAATGCAATTAGACTCCCTCTGCCCATCAAATGGAACCTAGCTCTCCCACACTGTTCTAAGATAAAACTCCAGAGTTATTGCAAGCAAACATATTCTCCTAAGGAAAGAAATTGAAAGGTTTCTCTCTGGTGAACAAATCTAGCCAAAGGCATAAAACTTAAATCCACTATAGTTGTAGTTCCCTTCTAACAGTTGACAAAACCCAGCCTAATTAATTTCCACTGAGACTAATTGCCTGGTCAATTCCTTGCATGCCAAAGATGCTTACAGTGTAGTGCTGGCTCATTCAAAAATATGATTAGCCACTCAGGACTCATGATATATTTGAAGAAAAGTTCCAACTTGAAAAACAGTTTTTAAAAAAATGTTTAAATAAACTCAAGGTTTTTATGTCCCTGGATTTTTAAAGTATTCTCATTTTTTTTTTTTTTTAAGTTTAGGGAGATAATTTCATCCATGAAAGGAAAATGAAAGAAATATTTAGAGTATAAAAAGAACTCACTGAAATTAAAATAAGAATTCAATAACGAAAAATTCAATAGGATTAGAAAGAAATTTTCTAGTGAAGTAATGTTATTTTAAAAGATAGAGAATTTTATACACAATATAAAACAACCAAAAATTCAGTGATTCTGTTCACAAATTCCACTACCCTAATAATAGTTTAATCTTGAACTCCTTTGGTGAAAATAAATAGAGGTATATCACCAAATAACTCAGGAAAATTTCTCAAGTACAAACCAAGGTATGTTTTTATGAAATCTCAAAATAGAGAGGGTAAAGGAGGATCTCAAAACTTTACAGAGAGAATCCAAAACAGAGCAGCATTACATGTAAAAGATCAGTAAATATGATAACATTGAGTTTCTCAACAGGAAGACTAAAGTTTCAAGATGATAAAACAATGTGCTCTAAATTCTGAGGAAAATAACTCCCAAGGGGAAGGAAAAAGGAAATTAAACTGACTTATTCTCTGTCAGATCTGTAAACTGGAGGTTTGTCCTCCAGGTTCTGGAGATGGATTCATAAAATGTACAAGGGAAAAAAAAAAGTAGAAAATGAAAATATTAAGAAAGGGATTTGTTTGCTTAAGGAAAAATAGCAGCATAGCAAAGGGCATGTGACCTTAGCATTGCTATAGAAAAACGAAATCAAAATTTCCGTTCTCATGAACCTATACTTGTAATTGTTAGGTAGTTAGAATAGGAAAAAAGAGTCCAGAATGGTGGTGGCTAAAAGACAAGGAAGGGAAAAGTCTGCAAGAATAGAACAAAGGAAGGTCTGAGGGCTGGAGTGAGGACCTCAGGTAGAACAAACAACAGTCCTGGCTAGCCCAATGCACAGAGGGTGAGCCTCGGGGAGGAGAAAGAACATAAAAAGAAGAGAAAAAGGATGGGGGGTGTGTGGGGGCGGCAGGGAGGGGAGGACCTCTCTCTTCCTGTCTTTTAGGTCAGCATGCTCTGAGCCTCGAGGATATATTTTCCTTTATTTTCTAAATAAAACTGAGCTGTAACAGAGAGTTGTAACATTGGTCCATCCGAAAGCTGTAACTTCGCTTCAGATTCTTGGTGTGATGAGACAGAATCAAGGAAATTACACACTCCCCCGACATAATAATGTAAATCTTGAACGGTTAATTGCTTGGACTGAAGCAGTAATAGAGCCAAGGTAGAGAGATGATAAAGAAAGGGAAGTGTGTGTGAAGGTGAGGGGGTTGGGAAATATGAAGAATGTCAGTGTTTGTTGCTAAGAAGCAAATTATATGAAAAACTGAAAAAATTAAGAAAGTAGATTATACATATGACATTGCCAAATATAAAGGTAAATTGGGAAAAAGAAGATGGAGGGAAGCTTACATTGAAACTGATTGCTTCCTGGGACTATGAATGAAGGATTTTTCTACTGCAGTAATCTGGGGACTGATTTTTTATTGTAAGCCTTTAGGGGTGATTAGATTATGTATTGTGTAATGTAAACCTCTGAAAAATAAGAGTAAAATTTTATAATCAATTTTCTTCTTTATCTTTTGTTGAAAAACAATGTTTATTGCCTTTTAAGGATCCTTTCCTATTTCCTTTTCTAGCTCATGCTCAGTTTCTGCCATAGACACTTGAGGTTTAATGTTATATCATTACTGTTGTTTTGTCAGTTGTTTTCTGAGACAAAATGTTCTCACTTCACAGCTGTGCCACTTGTAAAAGTCTGTGATCCAATCCTTAATTGCCAGGTAAACTAAGCCACAAAAATATTTTAATTATTTCCTCTCTCTGGTGACCAAGGTGCTTGACTTGACCACTCATTTTAAATCAATCTTAATAGCCACATTTATTATTTATAAAGTAACTCAATATGATACTAAGAAACCTAAATATAAAAAGAAGGGCAATTTAATATAGGAGAATTTTATGGAATTTGTATACAACTAAACTTTGCAAATATAACATAGATGGAAACGTCCTGCTGCTTACATATCGGGTACAATTTGGAGCTACATAGGCAGGAAATATGTCCATTTGCCTGATTAGAACAAGACTGACAAAATCAGGAATGGTATCTCTTCATACTATACATGGTGAATAGTTGTTGTTCAGTCACTAAGTTGTGTCCAGCTGTTTGTGACCCCTTGGACTGCAGCATGTCGGATCTTCCTGTCCCTCGCTTCACTGTGTCCAGGGGTTTGCCCAAGTTCATTTCCATTGAATCAGTGATGCCAGCCAACCATCTCATCCTCTGTCACCCTCTTCTCTTTCTGCCTTCAACATTTCCCAGCATCTTTTCCAATGAATTGACACTTTGTATCAGGTGGCCAAAGTGTTGGAGCTTCAGCTTCAGCATCAATCCTTCCAATGAGTATTTAGGGTTGATATCCTTTAGGACTGACTGGTTTGGTCTCCTTGGTGCCCAAGGGGCTCTCAAGAGTCTTCTCCATCACCACAGTTTGAAAGCATCAATTATTCGGCACTCTGCCTTCTTTATGTTCCATCTCTCACATCCATACACGAGTACTGCAAAAACCATAGCTTTGGCTAGTCGGATCTTTGTCAGCAAAGTGATGTTTTTGCTTTTTAATACAGTCTATGTTTGTCACAGCTTTCTTTCCAAGAAGCTAGTGTCTTCTAATTTCATGGGTGCAGTCAACATCCACAGTGATTTTAGAGCCCAAGAAGAGGAAATCTGTCACTGCTTCCACTTATCTATTTGCCATGAAGTGATGGGACCAGATGCCATAATCTTATTTATTTATCATTTTTAATATTGAGTTTTAAGCTAGCTTTTTCACTCTCCTCTTTCACTCTCATCAAAAGACTCTTTAGTTCCACTTCACTTTCTGCCATTAGAGTGGTATCATCTCCCTGGTAGCTCAAACAGTAAAGCATCTGCCTACAATGCTGGAGACCCGGGTTCGATCCCTGGGTTGGAAAGATCCACTGGAGAAGGAAATGGCAATCCACTCCAGTCTTCATGCCTGGAAAATCCCATGGACTGAGGAGCCTGGTAGGCTACAGTCCACGGGGTTGCAAAGAGTTGGACATGACCGAGCAACTTCACTTTCACTTCATCTGCACGTCTGAGGTTGTTATTTCTCCTGGCAATCTTGATTTCAGTAACTCATCCACCTGGGCATTTTGCCTGATGTACTCTGCGTATAAGCTAAATAAGCAGTGTGATAATATATAGCATTTTCTTACTATTTTCCCAATTTTGAACCAGTCAGTTCTACATAAAGTTCTAACTGTTGTTTCTTAACCTGCATACAGGTTTCTCAGGAGACAGGTAACATGGTCTGGTATTCCTATCTCTTTAAGTTTTCACATGGTGAATTACAACCCTTCCTTTAACCAAGCCCTTTGCCTTGTTTCTTGTAGTTCCCCTTTCTTCTGACTCAAGATTTGGTTATAAAACTTAGTTGGCCAATATAATACAGGAAGGAATGACAGCCTGTCTTTTCAAAACCTAGACCTTAGGACACCTTGAGTTTTTGTTTGTTTGTTTGTTTGTTTTACTTTTAATGCTTCTACAATTGTCCTGAGAACTCAATAGAGGTAACCTATTAGAGGTCATGGGACATATGGAATCCCAGGCAAGGCTAGCCTAAATCGTGGCAAACCAGTTGATCCCTAGACGTATCTAGACATGTGAGTCCAGACAAGATAGAGATAGTTAACAATCCTAGATGACTCCATTTACATAAGAAGCACATGCTGATTATAACCTGCCATCAATGATCTATGCTTGTTTTGCTTATATGGATAGAGATAATTAATACATGAGCTAAAATATTTAAATTTATTTTGAAAATACTATAAGAATAAATCTTTGACCTAGACCCTTGAATTATACAGTTCATCCTTACAATAAATTAACATATTTTTACAAAACATGTTATAGAACTGTGTTGTATGATTAGACTTTTTTATTTTAATGTTTTTCACAAATATACATCTTTAATCAAAATTCTATCAGTTAATTTCATCTTTCCCACAAAGCAGCATAATTGACAGCAAAAAATATTACTGTAATAAGTTTGACGAAGGAAATTCTCAGTGATATCTGAAAATAACCCAAAATGAAGACTATTTTCTTCTATCATAAACATACGAGTTTCCTAGATCTGCCATAACATACCAAAAACTGAGTGGCATTAAACAACAGCAATATACTCTTACAGTTGTGGAGTATAGACATCTCAAATCAAGGTGCCAGCAGAGGTGGCTACTTTTAGACACTGGGAAGAATCTGTTCCCTGCCTCTCCCATAGCATCTCCCAATAATTTGACATTCCTTGGCTTATAAACTCATTTTTTCCATCCTTGCCTCTGATCAAAGGACCTTCCCTTGGTATCTTCCCAATATAAGGACACCAGTCACTGGACTCAGGCCCATTTCAAATTCAGTGTGACCTCCTCTTGATATTTTTTTTTATGTCTGCAAAGACACAGTTTTCAAAAAGAAGTTCACATTCACAGGTAATGGGAATAAAAACTTGGACTTTTATTGGTGGAAAGGCATAATTTAAACAATTCCTGTATATAGACACTAACTTTAAAATTAAATAATCAAATTTATATCAAGGGCTTTGGGAACTTTCATTCTCTACTATTTATTTGATCTTTGGTAAGCCTCATTCCAATTTTTGTGAAAAGAGAACCTGAGGAAGTATCTACTCTAAGTTATTTTACAGGTGAGGAAATAGAGAACATAATTTAATTTGGAAGTCAGAAATAATACTGTGTAAGTGCTTAACATTTTAGTAAATTCAACCAAAAAGTACACTCTCATTGTCACATATGACCTGCTTGTTACAAAGTGTGATACTTAAGCTTGTTTTGAATGTCAGTTCTGTCATCTTGAAATTGTGTATCAGAATATTTAAGGTATTATTAAAATAAATAAAATATATCTCCTATAATATTCATCTGGAGTACTATGGATACTGTGATTAAGAAGATTGCCTTAGTTACACAAAGATAATGGCAGACTTCTTGATGCTTCATCCCTGGTCCTTTTACCTCTTTTATGTTAAATGATTGAACCCTGGGATAGTTCTAGAAACCAGTATTCCCATAGAGACTTATTACTGTGACACATCATATAAATTTTGATGTGAATGTTATAAAAGTTTACAAAAAATAATGCACATGTACACATGAAGGGAAAATAAAATGATATAGCAGGAATATATTTCTGCCTAGTAGTAATATGACAGGAAAACTACCAATGTCTCTGAAAGCAGTAAGTATACTATTTACTTGGTTATATATTTATAAATTCCCTAATTATTTTGATTAAGTTTATAATAGGCTTCTAGTTTGTGACTGGAATCATGCTAGGTAAAAAAAAAAAAAAAAAATTTCCTTTTATCACCTCATGAAGTTTAGAGTTTAAAAGGGAGAGACATTGGTAGCAAATTACTCTCTTCAGGCAAGCATCTAGTCTCCATGGAAAAAATATATATATTTTTCCTTTGTAAATTGTCCCTTCTTTGAGGATCATAATAGAATGCTCATAAATATGGCTAAGATTGTTACAGCTAAATGTAAACAATTGTGATATTTAACAATATACATAGAGAGATCTATACTTCATGATTTATAGAAGAAAAATAATATATACCAGGGACTTTCCAGTTTATCTTGGTAAATTAGTTCTGTTATATCAAACGTACAGATATGGTACAGGAAGTTCAAGGAGATTTCATATACCCTGTAGCCAGGTTCCGCAGTATTGTACTAAATCCCATTTCAGTTTTATTCTCTCACCTTCTCATTCTCCTCCAATCCTTCTACATTTATGCATCAATTACATGTATCAGCTGCCACCAACTCAATGCCATTTAAGACTGTGTGTTAGTTTCTTGTGGTTGCCATGGCAAATTACCACTTACTGGTTTAAAACACAACTTGACTGTTTATGTTAGCAGATTTTCTTCTCTCACAGTTCTGGAAGATAGAAGTCCAAAATCAAGGTTTGGGCAATATCCTCCCCTGCAGAGTTTCTGGAGGGGAACCCATCTCTAGCCTCTTGCAGCTTGTGGTGGCTGCCAGCTTTCCTTGCCTTGCGGTGGCATCACTGCAATCCCTGCCACCTTAGTCACATCGCTGGTGCTGCTTTCCTACAACTCTCTTTGGCTCTCTTTCGTAAGGATACATATGATGGCATTTAGAACACTTGCTGATATGCCAGATACCCACTTTCTCTCTAGACCTTTAATGTAATCACATCCTTTACCATATAAGGTCATATTCAAATATCCTAGAGATCAGGAATTTAATGTATCTTTGACAGTGAACAATTGACTGGTTCCAAATTGGGAAAGGAGTACATCAAGGCTGTGTATTGTCACAATGCTTAATTAACTTAAATGCAGACTACATCATGTGAAATGCCAGGCTGGATGAAACTCAAGGTGGAATCAAGATTGCCAGGAGAAATATCAGTAACCTCAGATATTCAGATGACACCACCTTTTTGGCAGAAAGCAAAGAGGAACTGAAGAGTCTCTTGATGAAAGTGAAAGAGGAGAGTGAAAAAGCTGGCTTAAAACTCAGCTTTCAAAAAATGAAGATCATGGCATCCGGTCCCATCAGTTCATGGCAAATTGACAGGGAAACAGTGGAAACAGTGAGAGAGTTTCTTTTCCTGGGCTTCAAAATCACTGCAGATGGTGACTGCAACCATAAAATAAAAAACACTTGCTCCTTGGAAGAAAAGCTATGACCAACCTAGCCAGCATATTAAAAAGCAGAGACATTACTTTGCTGCCAAAGTCCATCTAGTCAAAGTTATGGTTTTTCCCGTTGTCCTGTATGGATGTGAGAGTTGGACCATAAAGAAAGCTGAGTGCTGAAGAATCAATGCGTTTGAACTGTGGTGTTGGAGAAGACTCTTGAGAGTCCCTAGGATTGCAAGAAGATCAAACCAGTCCATCCTAAAGTTCTTTGTAAGGACTGATGCTGAAGCTGAAGCTCCAATACTTTGGCCACGTGATGTGAAGAAATGACTCACTGGCAAAGACCCTAATGGTCGGAAAGATTGAAGGCAGGAGAAGGGGACAACAGAGGATGAGTTGGTTGGGTGGCATCACTGACTTGATGGACATGAGTTTGAATAAGTTCCAGGAGTTGGTGATGGACAGACAAGCCTGGAATGCTGCAGTCCATGGAGTCACAAACAGTTGGACTTGGCTGAGCAACTGAACTGAACTAACAGTGTAAGTGTTAGTCGCTCAGTCCTGTCTGACTCTTTGTAACCCCAGGTACTGCACCCCACCAAGTTCCTCTGTCCATGGGATTCCCCAGGCAAGAATACTGTAGTGGGTAGCCATTCCCTTCTCCAGGGGATCTTCCTGACCCAAGGATTGAGCCCAGGTTCTGGATCATTTTTAATCCTTCCACAGGAAGAGATATCATGGCCCTTTACCATAGTTTTCTACATTATATATTTCCCTAAAGTGTATTCTCTTAAACATCAAACAGTTGACAAAATCAAGTAATTTAACATTGATATAGTTAGTGTTCACCAAGTCATATTGTAAACCAGAGGAAAGATCAGTAGTAATTTTGGAAGGCACCTATGCTTACAACACAAGAAATAATTTTGTAACTTAAAATTTGGATACTTTATGCATTATGGACTTTTGCATTATATTTTTAAACATTACATTCTAAAATTTATTGTTATTACTGAGTTTTTTGTGCCACCATAAATTCTATGTAGAGGAGTAACTCCCTCCTATCACTTACCACTGTATCCCACTTTTGATCCACATCCCATATTGAAATCATATCAGTTTTCCCAACATTATTCTCAATAGCTGTCTCTTCCAATCCACAAACCCAAAGGGATTGCACTGTTTATATCTTGCCTATTCTGGAGCTGTTCCTCAACCTTTTCTTTCTTACCCTTGATATTTTGAACAGAATAGGCCTGGTATTTTGTAGAATGTCAATTTTGTAGAATGTATTTGTCTGCTATTTCCTTGTATTTAATTCAGGTTATGGTATTTGTACACCTGTGTGTGATGGCAGGAATATTACTGAAGTGTAGGGTGTCTTTTTCAAGATACTGTTTTAGGAAGAACATGATACTGCTTTGTTCTACTGTTATCCATATTAGGTTAAGACCGGTTACCTGATTAAGCTGATATCTGCCATATTTCTCTATCATAAAGTTACTGTGCTTAGTTATAAAGTTACTCTATTATATCTCTATTATAAAGTTACTCAGTTGTGTCTGATTCTTTGAGACCCCATGTAGTGTAGTCTGCCAGGTTCCTCCACAGGGATTCTTCAGGCAAGAATATTGGAGTGGGTTGCCATTCCCTCATCCAGGGGATCTTCCAATGCAGGGATCAAACCCAGGTCTCCCACATTGCTGGTGGATTCTTTACCAACTGAGCCACCAGGGAAATTTTCTTTTTATAATTTTAAATAGCATGTGGATACTTTTAGCAACTGTAAATATCGTGTTTATTGTAATAATTTCACTTACCTATTCTAATTGCTACTGATTTTCTAACCCCTTTGTTACTGAATTTACAACAATTTTGTATTGTATTTATTTTTTTTTTCTTTTTTTTTTTTTTTTTTTAATATTATTTTATTAGTTGGAGGCCAATCACTTTACAACATTTCAGTGGGTTTTGTCATACATTGACATGAATCAGCCATATAGTTACATGTATTCCCCATCCCGATCCCCCCTCCCACCTCCCTCCCCACCCGACTCCTCAGGGTCCTCCCAGTGCACCAGGCCCGAGCACCTGACTCATGTATCCCACCTGGGCTGGTGGTCCGTTTCACCATAGATAATATACATGCTGTTCTTTCAAAACATCCCACCCTCACGTTCTCCCCCAGAGTTCAAAAGTCTGTTCTGTATTTCTGTGTCTCTTTTTCTGTTTTGCATATAGGGTTATCGCCACCATCTATCTAAATTCCGTATATATGTGTTAGTATGCTGTAATGTTCTTTATCTTTCTGACTTACTTCACTCTGTATAATGGGCTCCAGTTTCATCCATCTCATTAGAACTGATTCAAATGAATTCTTTTTAACGGCTGAGTAATATTCCATGGTGTATATGTACCACAGCTTCCTTATCCATTCATCTGCTGATGGGCATCTAGGTTGCTTCCATGTCCTGGCTATTATAAACAGTGCTGCGATGAACATTGGGGTGCACGTGTCTCTTTCAGATCTGGATTCCTCAGTGTGTATGCCCAGAAGTGGTATTGCTGGGTCATATGGCAGTTCTATTTCCAGTTTTTTAAGAAATCTCCACACTGTTTTCCATAGTGGCTGTACTAGTTTGCATTCCCACCAACAGTGTAAGAGGGTTCCCTTTTCTCCACACCCTCTCCAGCATTTATTGCTTGTAGACTTTTGGATAGCAGCCATCCTGACTGGCGTGTAATGGTACCTCATTGTGGTTTTGATTTGCATTTCTCTGATGATGAGTGATGTTGAGCATCTTTTCATGTGTTTGTTAGCCATCTGTATGTCTTCTTTGGAGAAATGTCTGTTTAGTTCTTTGGCCCATTTTTTGATTGGGTCGTTTATTTTTCTGGAATTGAGCTTCAGGAGTTGCTTGTATATTTTTGAGATTAATCCTTTGTCTGTTTCCTCATTTGTTATTATTTTCTCCCAATCTGAGGGCTGTCTTTTCACCTTACTTATAGTTTCCTTTGTTGTGCAAAAGCTTTTAATTTTCATTAAGTCCCATTTGTTTATTTTTGCTTTTATTTCCAATATTCTGGGAGGTGGGTCATAGAAGATCTTGCTGTGATTTATGTCGGAGAGTGTTTTGCCTATGTTCTCCTCTAGGAGTTTTATAGTTTCTGGTCTTACATTTAGATCTTTAATCCATTTTGAGTTTATTTTTGTGTATGGTGTTAGGAAGTGTTCTAGTTTCATTCTTTTACAAGTGGTTAACCAGTTTTCCCAGCACCACTTGTTAAAGAGATTGTCTTTTTTCCATTGTATATCCTTGCCTCCTTTGTCAAAGATAAGGTGTCCATAGGTTCGTGGATTTATCTCTGGGCTTTCTATTCTGTTCCATTGATCTATATTTCTGTCTTTGTGCCAGTACCATACTGTCTTGATGACTGTGGCTTTGTAGTAGAGTCTGAAGTCAGGCAGGTTGATTCCTCCAAAAAACATGTTTTTAGTTGAAGCTCTAGGGAAGGGATTTTTATTCTCCACATATGTGTGCTTATATATTAATATCAGTTTAAATATTTGTATTCTATCTGAGGTCCTTTGTATAATTAGTGAAAATTCCTCCCACTGACTTTTAGAGCCATCTGAGAATGCCCCATAGTTCCTTGAACTTTTCTCATGTTACTGACCCAAATAAGATGTGAATATCCTCTAGTGTTTTCCATGCACCTGTCCTGAAAACAGCCTGTTGTCTAAAATGTCTTAATAGCTTTTAGTGGATAATGACTTTTATTGCTTCTAATGATGTCAGCTGTCATATCACTATTCTCCTTTATGTAATATAATGATTTTCTGTATCTTCTTCCAAGATTTTTATCTTAGGATATCATCATTTTGACTCTGATGTGTTTTGGTGTGATTGTATTTACCTTGCATGCAGGTCACTATTATTCTTGGATCCATAAATTTGTTTTTCATCACATCTGGAAAATGGTTAGCCATTATTTCTTCAAATAGTATCTTTCCTGATTCTCTGTCATCTTTCTTTTTAAGTATATAAATATGCATATCTTAGGTTTGATATAGCCCCAGGTTATATTGATTTTTTTTCTCTTCCCCCTCTCCTATATAGTTCATACTTCTAGGACATTTTTTATATTGTCCTACATATTTTCTGTTAATTTTACTTTTTCTCTGTATATTATAATAAATTATATTGATGTCTTAAGGCTCATTACTTTTTTGCCCTCTTGCTATTTAGCTCATCAGAGAGTAAGCATTTAATCTCACCTATCATCATATTGTTTAAGTTAATGTTTATAGAATTTCCTTTTTTTCGGTTTCAATTTCACTACTCATGTTTTCCAAATGTTCAATCATTGTGACTAATTCAGTCATTGTGAATAGATTTTGTTTCAGAACCTTGAATATATTTATAACTGCTGCTTTAAGTTCCTTCCGGCAATTTCAGCTTCTCTGGCTTCTTGGGAATCATTTTTGAAGACTGCTTTAAGTGAAATTTTGCTGAGTCTTCACATGTCTAGTAAGTTTTAATTGCATGTTGGGCAGCAAAGATATTTTGTAAGGTACTGATTCTACTTATGTTTCTCTTAAGGACTAATCTTTGTTCAAGCAGTGGGTTTTAAACTGATTGAACTCAAACTCTAAAATTTGTTTCCTTTAGGAGAGGCAGCAACTGGAATTCTGCCTCCTTCCGTCTTCTAGCTGCTTTATTTGCCAGGCTCTTTGGTATGTAAATGCTGGACTAGATCAGTGTTTAATCATGAATTTTACATATTTCTATATATAGAATTTGGCCCTCATTCCATATTCTACTATTCCTTCCCAGAATAACCCTCTTAATTTCCCAAGCAAAATGCCAACCTCAAATCTGCATGCTAATCCCATGCCCCCTGCACTACAGATAGGAAAATACCCTTCAGTAAAGTCCTGAAAACATATGAAACTCACCTTGGGCACATCCTGCTTTTCAGGGGTTGTCTCCTCAAGATTCTGGTTTTGGTCATGATTTTCTTTAAATATTTATATAGATTTTGGAGATGTCTGTAGGAAAGTTATCTATACCAGTTTTTATGTTATTACTGAAATGTGTAACATCAAATTTATTCCATTTGAATATTTTTAAATTGCAAATTATACTAACATGAAAGAATGGCTCTCGTTGAATTAAAAAAGAAAATGGGACTAGTATTGTGTCCTTTTTCTGTGCCAGCACATGCAACATAAAATAATTTGGGTAGCACTCAATCCAGATTCTAGGTTTCCACAGAAAGCTTAAAAATAACTTACCTATAAGTTATAAGGTAATTAAACCAAATAATTAATTAATAATTAATACATCTGAGAGAAAGCATATACTGTAAGGAATGTGTTCACATTTGTGGCCAGAAAGTTGGCCACTAAGTTTCACTACAATCTTCAGGCAAAACTCCAAATGATATCTTTAGGAACTGACAACATTTTAAATACATTGAGAAGGCTTTCAAATATATAATTTGCTCTTCAGAGCACTCCTGTAGGTACGGCACATATATCTGTCATTGTAGTATTGCTATTACTTTATAAATCTGTGAAACGCCATGAAAACATATAATTTAGTAATGATTACAGCAGACACTATGTGCAGAGTTTTGCAAGCACCTTCATTTTCACCAAGGGTTTTTGTCTAATTATATAAGTGTGAAAACTGAGCTATCGAGAGATCTTCAGCCTTACTCAGAGAAGAAGGTAGTAAAAATATGATCCGCAATCAAATCCTAATCTATATGCCTGGGAGCACATTTTTCTTTTTCTTTTTTTAAATTTTATTATTTCATTTATTTATTTATCATACCACTTTTCTGAGATAATTGAAATGTCTTTCAAATAAACTAAGTATCTTGTCATGGTATACAATCATTCTACTAGAGAAACTAGACACAAATATGTTCTTATAAAGGTGGACTCAGCCACTTTTGCACCATTTCTTCTTGTTTGAAAGAAAAGAAGGAAAGAGACAATCTTAGAACATATAGCACATGTAGTTCAACACAGAAATATCGATAGCTTAAGCAAATTTCCCAAAGGTTGTCGTTTTTGTCGGCACAATGAAAAAAACCTGACAATTAAAATGATTTACTTCACTCTAGAGCTATTTTATTTCAGCAAGGCAAGTCACAATGATACAAACATATCTACAGATTAAGTACATTAGGAATAGGAAGTTGAAGATAATTACCTTGAAACTGAATAACAGATTAAATAATTAACAAATTAAGATTGTAATCTAGATTTTTGATATGTGTGAAACATCTTAACATTATGTAATAATATTGAATTAATGTGATAAAAAATAATCCCTAATATTACATCCATTTTGTTCAAGTAAATGTACTTTCTTTCTCTATGGCCACACTGCACAGGTTGAGATCTCAGTTCTATAAGCAGTAGTTGAACCTGGGCCAGTGCAGTGAATGAAAACCCAGGGTCCTAACCACTAGGGAACCAGGGAACTCCATAAATGCACTTTAGATATTCATCTTAAAAGCAGCTTACATGGATAAACTTTACTATAAGAAATGGGCATCAAATTGCTGCAAAATATATTATTGATACTAATGATGTGTTTGATTTCAATTCACATAGATTTGAACAGTTTTCATATGAAAGTCCAAAGAGAAATATATACCAATACAGATAAATTAGGATTTATTTTATTATAGTGTGTTGCATATTTTTTCATAAGCCAGACTTTATAAAAAGGTGAGAGTTTCAGTGACTTTTTCTCTTAAAATCTATTTATTACTGCTTCCCTGGTAACTCAGCAGGTAAACAATCCACCTGCAATACAGGAGACCCTGGTTTGATTCCTGGTTTGGGAAGATCTGCTTGGAGAAGGGACCAGCTGCCCACTCCAGTAATCATGGACTTCCATGGTGGCTCAGATAGTAAAGAAACACCTGCAATGTGGGAGACCCGAGTTTGATCCCTGGGTTGAGAAGATCCCCTGAAGGAGGGCATGGCAACCTACTCCAGTATTCTTGCCTGGAGAACCCCCAAGGGACAGAGGAGCCTGGTGGGCTGTAGTCCATGGTACATTTTTCTTAAAATCTATTTATTACTACCTAGCATCAAATTTTTTCTAAGTCTGCGTCTCATTAAAGGCAAGACTGGTTCATGGAATGAGCAAGTTTTCCTAAATTTAATCTGTAGAACTGTTTCTCAGCATTGTGATGCTTTCTTCAAGGCTGGGCTGTAGTCTCTCTATAGATTGGCTTCTGAAACTGGTAGATAATAAAGTTTATGTTAGAAAAGCTGGAGATGTTTTCTACTTCTCAATCTACTTATCCAGAAATGCATTTAGGTTTTCCTTTGTAGATAAACTGTTCCATTCAGTTCAGTCGCTCAGTCGTATCTGACTTTTTGTGACCCTATGGACTGCGGCATGCCAGGCTTCCCTGTCCATCACCAACTCCTGAAGCCTGCTCAAACTAATGTCCATTGAATCAGTGATGCCATCCAACCATCTCATCCTTTGTCATCCCCTTCTCCTCCGGCCTTCAATCTTGCCCAGCATCAGGGTGTTTTCCAATCAGTGCTTCGCATCATGGCCAAAATATTGAAGCTTCAGCTTCAGCATCAGTGCTCCAATACTGAGTTTTAAGCCAACTTTTTAACTCTCCTCTTTCATTTTCAACAAGTGATAAACTGCAACCCCCTAACAATTCATTCTGTTAAATTTTTAAATATATTTTTTTCTGTTGCCTCCTTGAGAAATTATATGTTGCTGAGTAAAATGCATCTCACACTTCCCAGGATAGCACTTTACAAAGATTCAGATATTATTGAATTGCTAAAGATGCTCATGGAGTAGGGCAGTATAAAGAATATTAGGAAAGGCAGGAAAAAATAAATCCAGATTCTTAAGATTCACATTTACTTTATCCTAAGTTATTATGTCTGAGAATGTGCCTGACTCAAAGCATGATGCCTGTCTTCTTTCTATCTATCCTATCATAAACCTTATCCATATACAAAAAAAAAAAAAATTCATAATCTTTTACCCATTCTGATACTTCACTGTTGTTTCAGTCTTAGGTAAAAAGCCTCAAGAGTGCTTATTGTGTCAGTCAAGTTTCTCCAGAGCGACATAACCAATAGAACGAAGTGTGTGTGTGTGTGTGTATGATTGATTGTGTGCATCTGTATGTGTATCATTTCAGTTCAGTCACCCAGTGTGTCTGCCTCTTTACCACTCCAAGCACTGCAGCATGCCAGGCATCCCTGTCCATCACCAACTCTCAGAGCCTACTCAAACTCACATCCATTGGTGATGCCATCCAATCATCTTATCCTCTGTTGTCCCCTTCTCCTCCTGCCTTCAATCTTTCCAGCATCAGGGTCTTTGCCAATAAGTTGGTTCTTCGCATCAGGTGGCCAAAGTATTGGAGTTTCAGCTTCAGCATCAGCCCTTCCAATGAATATTCAGGATTGATTTCCTTTAGGATGGACTGGTTGGATCGCCTTGCAGTTCAAGGGGCTCTCAAGAGTCTTTTCCAGTTCAAAAGCATCAATTCTTCAGCACTCAGCTTTCTTTATAGTTCAACTCTCACTTATATACATGACTACTGGAAAAACCACAGCTTTGATTAATTAGACCTTTGTTGGCAAAATAATGTCTCTGGTTTTTAATATGCTCTCTAGGTTGGTCATAGCTTTTCTTCCAAGGAGCAAGTGTCTTTTAATTTCATGACTGCAGTTACCATCTGCAGTGATTTTTGGAGCTCCCCAAAATAAAGTCCCACTGTTTCAGTTGTTTTCCCATTTATTTTCCATGAAGTGATAGGACCAGATGCTATGACCTTAGTTTTCTAAATGTTGAGTTTTAAGCCAACTTTACCCCTCTCCTTTTTCACTTTCATCAATAGACTGTTCAGTTCTTCTTCACTTTCTGCCGGCAAGGTGGTGTCTTCTGCCTATCTGAGGTTACTGATATTTCTCCCAGCAATCTTGATTCCAGCTTGTGCTTCATCTATAAGGAGACATTATGAGAAATTGGCTTATCTGATTGTGGAGACTAAAATTTCTCACATTTACAGTCTATCCTTTACAAGGAAGAGACCCAGGAAAATCAGAGATATAATTCATGTCAAATCCAAAGATCTGAGCACCAGGGTATACAATGGTTTAAATCCCAGTCCAAGAGAAGAAGATGAAATGAGCTATCCCAGCTCAAATAGTGAAAAAGGAAAAAAGGGCAGATTCCTCCTCCTTCCACATTTTGTTCAATTCAGGATAATAGGATCTTATTCACTAATCCAACAAGGGATTGGAATCTATTCACTTATATTGGGGAGGGCAATCATGCTAATGTCTTCCAGAGACACCCTCACAGGCACAAAATGAAAAAAAAAAACAAAAACATGTTTATCTGGGCACCCCATGGCCAGTCATGTTGACACAGAAAATTAACATTCCCATCAAGCAAAGGGGCAATTCAAAATATTGATATTTTTGAACACTCCTGAATTTGACATCAAAACTCCAGAATAGGACTCTAGGCATTACCCTCCCTTCATCCCCCCCCCCCAACACATTCTATTAAGGTGAAAATTGGCATTAGATATAAGATATTCTAGCCTATTCCACAATGCCTGAATTAAAAATGCATTATAAAATAAATCTTTGAAAATGATATAAATTTCTTTTGATGACTTTTGCTCTTTTATTTCTAATTATTGTCAATCATTGTATTAACTGTTCCTTAGAAAGGGAATCAAAATAGGAGGGGGAGGATCAGACCATTAACAAGAACTATTTAAGGCAGAGATAATTTTTTCAGTAAACTTCCATGGTAAAATAGTCTTATTAGTCTATAGAAACCTTATAAGTTGCATAATTTTTAAAATGATGCTGGTAAACACTAAGTCAATACAAACTTGACCTCTTTGACTCTGCTTTTTCACTATTATTGATCAGATGAAGGAACCAAGCCAGTTCTTTTATTAATGTGTCTCACAGCATTCCGTACTTTGCCTGATTGCAAGAAAGATATTAACATGTACTCATTTTCTTGGATATTTATTTAGAATAACAAGAGAATTGCCTCTTGTCCCCACCTCCACTAGTACCACTTTATTTTGCCCAAGCTGCCATCATCTCTCAGCTGGATTATTGCAGTTGTCTCCTGGATTGTTTTTATGCTCCTGAACCTGTTCTAATATTGTCTGCTTGCTTTTGAATCTGTTCTAGTGTTCATTTGCAAGTTCAGCATCCAGAACGATTCCCATTAAAAATAAACTTCATCTAAGTTTATTTTGATCTAAGGCTCCACAGTTAAACCTAAGTCCTTACTACAAATGAAATTTATATCCCCATTTTCTCTTTGACAAGTCCTCTTACTACTCTCCCACCTGCTCACTCATCTCAAGCCACACCAGCCTCTTTGCTGTCCAAAAACATGAATTAATATTTTCACTTCAAGATATTTACAAGGTATTATTTAAACCCTGGGGGCTTCCCTGGTAGCTCAGAGGTAAAGAAACTGACTGCAATGCAGGAGACCCAGGTTCGATCCCTGGGTCTGGAAGATCCCCTGGAGGGGGAAATGGCAATGAACTCCATTATTCTTGCCTGGGAAACTCCGGGACAGAAGAGATTGACGAGCTACAGTTCATGGGGTCACAAAAGAGTCAGACACAACTAACATAAATGCCATATATCTGCAATTGATGCTAAGGTAAGGAATTTTAGTCAAGCATTTCAAGTTTTTGTATTTTATAAGAAAATGTATCAGTAATGGTGGAAAACATAGTTTTGAACAAAAAGTGGAATAGGACAGAAATATCATTTATGTGAAATAAATAGCATTACTGAATCAATGGGCATAAATGTGAACAAACTCCAGGAGATAGTGAAGGACAGGGAAGCCTGGTGTGCTGCAGTCGTAAAGAATGGACATGATCTAACGACTGAATGACAACAATCATTTAGGTGATTACTGTAGCTATTGAAGGAAAGAGATAACAATATGAGCTAAAACAGAAAATAGTAATAGAAAACAGTAGACTGATATATTTAGAAAATGTCTGCATAGTTCTACGAGAGAAATGATTCAGAAATGATCATGATTCAGAAATGATTCATGAAATGATTCAGAGGTTTGTTTGGGCAACTGAAGGGTCATGATATGATATTAAGTGAAACAGGATATTAAGTGAAACAGGATAATAAGAAAGAGGTTAGACAGGTAGAATTGTTCTTTATGTGCATATCAGCTTTTCTTTTTGGCTGTCTGGCTTCAGAAAGTCCAGACAACACTTTGAGCCAAGGACAGTTTTGGGGTCGAAGCCACATTCTAACAAAAGATTAGCCATGATGAAGCCAGACCAGCCATGCCCAGTCCAAGCTGTGTGATAGGTCATGTTGTTCATGGAGTTGCTTTCATTCTATAATTCCCTTATTTGAATCTCTGCAGTGATCTTCATCCTTTGCTTGCCTCTTCTATTTTTTTGTATACATTGTTAACTTTACATATAACTGATATTAATCTTTTTTTTTGGTACCAAGTTTTCCAGATTTTGTATAGTATTCTGACTCTCTAATTTTGATTGCAAGTTGAAAATCAAATCTCAAGGACTGGATAATCTGACTCCACATATTCAGTCAATGACTAAATAGTCATTGAGATTTGCTGAGGAAAATTCAAAGTAAGAATATACACTACATAAAGACCCTAGTTCAAAACACTAGGCTATTCTATGAATTATCATGGTTCTCTAAAGAGATACTTTGAAGAGACTAAGGCCCTCCAGTTATATACATCCTAGCTCTTATGGATTACCAACTTTCAACTATGATGGGATCCTTTCTGAAAAATGAGATTGGTAGTATATTCTTACAAGGCTACTTTGAGAGCTAATTAAAGTGATTTATGCAGTACTCATATGTATTTCTTAGTATTCAGAAATATTAGCTTATATTGTTTTTTATTAGTCTATTTGTAGATTGAACTTTTTGAAGACTGGGAATTTAATCATAGCTGTATTTCCATGCCTAATACAAAGTCTGGGTTTTCAGTATGCTTTTCTAAGGGATTAGCCATTTATCTATATCAATTGATTTCATTGTTTTATCACTTTTAAAAGGCCAGAGAAAACTGATATTGAAAATTTCAGTGAAATTTGAAGCAACGCAGTCCTAAATATACAGTAATATTTATTAGAGAATGAAGAAAATAGTGCCATGTTCAAATATTTACACCTTTTTCTCTTATCAAATCTAAGTCATTAGATTTGTGCTCATTCTGTCATTTTCCTTCCTTAAATTATCCCCTGCATCTGACTTCAAAGTTATGAAAATCATCTTTTAGCATATGATGAATATTAAGTCTCTTTTAATTTTTTGTGTTCTCATTAAATATAATGAAAACCACTATACATACAAAGATAAATAGAAATATACAGTTTTGAAAGACATTTCTCTTCATGATAAAAGTAATTTTAAGATAAGTATTTTGACCTGATAACATAAACCTTTACTAGTAACCAATTATATTAAAATTCTTTAACAAGAATTTTATTTTATGTATATAATATTTATGTTAGAAATATTGACTTTTATTAGCCATAGGTCATTTTATATTTTATTGTGTCTTAAATTTTATTTAATATATATCACCATTCTTGGCCCCCCAAATTATAGGAATTTCATTTATAGTATAACAAGATGATAAAACCATAATAGTCTATTTTAAAATTTACAAATATTTGCAAACACATTAATCAAAGGCTGCAATGTAATTGTGACCAGCATAACATTCCTCTTTTACTTATCTCATTGTTCCTGTAAGGGCCCATTATGTCAAAAGAGTAAACTGCAACTTGCCTCTGGGGTATTTCTCATATACAAAAGTGTTCTTCTAAATTTGTGTTGCTTCAGATGAAATCGAAAGCTAAACATTGGAAAGATAGTACTCAATACTTACTGTCTAATCCTATCCCAGTTATAAAATTAGATGTGAATATGAGGAAAATTCACAAAAAGTGCAGAAAATATAGAGGATTAGAAAATTAAAAATTGTTAAAATGCCCTCCTGCTTCAGCCTCCTAAATTTTAATTGAATGCTAAGATTATTGCCATTTTATTGTGTTCACACATTTATTTTTAAATGCCACAACTGTTCACTTTATAAACAGAATATTTATTTTGAATTGGAGATTGCATAACGATTACTGATTTTAAAGGTTAGGAAGACAAAAGGCAGCAAGTATACATAGCATGCATATTGCTTTGATTCCATGTGAATTTCTAGGAGGAATAATCCATAAAATCAATCCAAATTGTTAGCTAAATTAGAAGCCATTCAGGTTAACCAGGCATTTCCTTCTACTTCCAGAAAGAATCAGAAAAGTTCAAATAGTGCCATAAAAATTGATCCAGCCAAATCATCACACATATGGCTTTATCAGAACATATTCCCTTTTCTAAGTGAAAATAACCTCCTTCTGAGAATAAAAATCTGAACAGAAATCCCATTCTTGATTATCTGCAAAAGCTACAAAAGCACTTATGGGCAGTTCAACCATCAGTTGGCAGAGTTTTAGGGAAGTCCATTCCAGAAATGTATCTTTATTTCCTGACGTGCTTATTGCTGATGTTATTTTAGCTGTTAGAGTTTCTTAAAGACATAAAAGCAGTTGGCTAGATGTTCTAAAGATGATGGCAGTAGCCTGCAGCTTCCATAAACACTATAGGGTCCATGGACATAGTTGCAATAAAGCAGAACATCAAAAACACAGCTTATATAAAACTTAATACACTCAGCCCGGAAGATACTTTTAAACATTTGCTAAAATTACTTTACAAGCAAGCATGTTCACTATAAAATCATCGTAATGGAGAAATAAAGCAGGGATACAGAATAAAAAGAAAATTCTCCAAAACAATTCTGTTTAAGCACCTAACTAACAAGTAGCGTTATCTTGATGCAACTCACAAAGATTCCTCACATGAACATCTTATTTATAGCTGCCTGGTGTAGGTAATTATCATATTAAACTTAATGTTGTTTCTGAAAGCTCTCATGTTTTTAATAATCTCTGAAAGATTCCCTGACCTGTTTATTTTCCAGATGTGTATGCTTGTGAACGTGTATACGTTTTCATGTTAATTAGTTCATGTGCTATACCTACAAGCATTTGTACATATTTTTCTTAGCACGGGATGCAATGATTATTGTTGACTCGGCATTTTATTTAGTTGGGGAGAATCAGTAGTATTGGAAGAAGACAAGTTGTCAGAGTTACTTAGCAGAAATTTGTGATGAGTGAATTCAGATATGATATGAAATCTGTATTTGCCTGGATATTCTTTTATAGAGTTTCTGCCTTCTTGTCACCTTCTACAAAAGAAGGCAAATTGAGGAGGAACAGTATCCCTGCAGAAACATGAACCCACACTCCACACCCAGTACAGCACCTTGTGTTCGCTCAGTCATGTCTGATTCTTTGTGAGCCCATGGACTGTAGCTCACCAGACTCTTCTCTAGGCAAGAATGCTGCTGCTAAGTCGCTTCAGTCGTGTCCGACTCTGTGCGACCCCATGGACAGCAGCCCACCAGGCTCCTCTGTCCACGGGATTCTCTAAGCAAGAATACTGGAGTGGGTTGCCATTTCCTTCTCCACTAGGCAAGAATACTGGAGGGGATAACCATTCCCTTCTCCAGAAGGATTTCCCCAACCCAGGGTTGAACCCTTGTCTCCCGCATTGCCGGTGAACTCTTTACTGTCTGAATCACCAGGAAAGCCCATTAGTCAATGAAAAACTTCTGTGGGGCAATGCGAGGTTGAAGGTCTAGTAAAGTCTCTTGCTGACCCTGTTTTTTGCAAGCACTCACTTTCCTCAATGCAGCCTATTTCTTGTGTTTAGCCTTAAATTGTGGAACTTACCTTGAACTTGGTACTTGACAGTCCTATTTGTGAAGGGGCCCACATTTGTTCTATAAGATGAAAATATTAAAATGAATATATGCACACATTTGATTTATAGAATGTTTTACTATTGTGTGGGCATGGTTAATCATATCTTATAAGGAAATACTGGTCATTGTGTCTGGAAATGCCTGTAATAAAAATCACAGCATGCATGCTTGGCCTTCTACTTCCTATTATCAAATAGAAAGCAACAGGAGTATATTATATCATCTCTCTAAAAAAAAAAAAAACAGCTTACTTTTTAAGCTCACCAAATTCAGATTGAAGGCCACCTGATGAAATTAAATCCAACAAATGAGGATGATGATTCAGGGAGGTAGAGAAAAAAAGGAACTGTTTTACTTTAAGCAGATCTTCGGGGAGAGGAGGTGTCCTTCATAGAAACAGGAAATAAAGCAGCTTAAATTTTAACAAATCCTTACAGGTCTAGATGAGCATGACAGTTCAGAATCCCAGGAAACATAGAACAAGGGAAGTCTGCAACCATGCTATGGCTCCTTTCTATAGTCTTCCACTAAGTGTTCCCAAGGAAGAACAGAGAAAGGCAGGAGACCTGAAGCAAAAGCCACCTGCAGCGTAGGCGTGCAGAGGTTGCTAAGGTGGAAGCAGCAGAACCCAGACAAAGCTCTCTGCACCCTGCACAACAACATAGCGATTGACTGTCACAGGGAGACAAATCTATGAAGCAAACACTATTCCGATACAAAGCAAAGGCCATCTCCTATTGGAAGTGAGACAGGAAACCTGACTGTCACAGGACTGTCGAGAGCCTCATCCTGGGGGTTTAGGTACCAAATCCTGCCTAAACCTAAGAATGAAGTGGAAAAATTGAGCAACCTCTCCACTCCAACTATAGCCAGCCCTGGGTACCAGGAAACACATACACAGACACACACACTGCAGAACAACATCCTTCATGTAGACACACATAGAACTCCTTAGCAAAACATTAGTAAATATAATCCAACAACATTTAAGAGGGGAATACTCTTTTTAATGGCTGAGTAATATTCCATGGTGTATATGTACCACAGCTTCCTTATCCATTTGTCTGCTGATGGGCATCTAGGTTGTTTCCATGTCCTGGTTATTATAAACAGTGCTGTGATAAACATTGGGGTGCACGTGTCTCTTTCAGATCTGGTTTCATTTGAATCAGTTCTAATGAGATGGATGAAACTGGAGCCCATTATACAGAGTGAAGTAAGCCAGAAAGATAAAGACCAATACAGCATACTAATGCATATATATGGAATTTAAAAAGATGGTAACGATAACCCTACATGCAAAACAGAAAAAGAGACACAGATGTACAGAACAGAATTTTGGAATCTGTGGGAGAAGGCGAGGGTGGGATGTTTCAAGGGAACAGCATCGAAACATGTATATTATCTAGGGTGAAACATATCACCAGCCCAGGCTGGATGCATGAGACAAGTGCTCGGGCCTGGTGCACTGGGAAGACCCAGGGGAATCGGGTGGAGAGGGAGGTGGGAGGGGGGATCAGGATGGGGAATACACGTAAATCCATGGCTGATTCATGTCAATGTATGGCAAAACCCACTACAATATTGTAAAGTAATTAGCCTCCAACTAATAAAAATAAATGAAAAAAAAAAAGAGGGGACTATTCCATGATCAAGTTAAGATTTACCTTAGGAATGTGTGGTTGGTAAATCATGTAATAAATAACTTGCCACATTAGCAGACTGGGGGTGTAAAATCATATGATCATTTAGATTGATGCAGAATAACCGTTTAATGAAATCTAAGAATAGAAAAAAGTCTCTATGTTGTAATGAACATTTATAAAGACATTTATAACTCCTATTTTAACACTGATAGCGTTTCACACAATACTATAGACCAGAATGTGCTTCCTCACCACTTTGTCACATAGCATTTTAATGAAATCTGAGGCAGTACAATAAGACAAGAACAAGAAACATATTGGTTGGATTTAAAAAGTAAGTCTTTCTTAGAAGATATGTGTGCCTAGAAAATGCTAAAAAGAATCTACAAGTGACCATAGCTGGGAGGTTTCTTATGAAATTTAGCATGCGATTGCTACTGGATTCCATTTCTGGGAATTTATCTGAGGGAGATAAAAGCCTAGTTCATACCACACTTTATGATTAGTGTTTACCACACTGCAGATAAAACTTTGTTCAAAATATTCAAAACCTGAAGACCACCTAAATGTCTTTTAATTGATGAATATATCAACAAACTGTGGTTCATCCATACCATAGAATACCATTCAACAATAAAAATGAGGCAACTACTGATGCTCACAATCTGGATCAATCTACAAGGAATTACACTGAGAAAAGGTGATCTGAAAGGTGGTCTAATATATCATTTCATACACATGACATTCTTGAAATTACAAAATCATAAAATAAAGAACAGATTGGTGGATATCAGAGAAGGGGTGAAGAAGGAGTAGTTATAAAATGATGACATTAAGGTACTAAAGTTATTCTGTATCTCAAGTGCATCAATGTCATTATATGATATTACTGTAGATGTTTTGCAAAACATTATCATTGGGGGAAATTGAGTTAAAAGTCAAGAAATATATTTCTTGTAACTGTATGTGACTCCATAATTTCAAATTTGCTTACACATCAAGTTTCTAAGACTAGATAGTTTAACACAATGGTTGTCTTATCTGAAAATTTTCTAGAGTTTATTACATTTTCAGAATTTATTTTCAAAACTTCAGGGTATTACTGAAATCATGTGTTCTTTCAAAATGACTATTGTTGTGATAACATTTCATAATCTTTTAATATAGTTTTTGTTGTTCATACCACATACTTATATATCATGACTTTAGATCAGATAGGCTTCACTGTTATCCTTATTAGATGTGTTATATTCTCATATTTATTTCAATATTACCATCAAATTAAATGAAATATTTTAGAAAGGGATACTGCATCTTAATACTTATTTGGCATATCCTTGATCTGAATTCTTATTTAAATGAACTGAGTTGATAAATTATCAGCCTTTCAAAATGTATGTTTGTATGAGTTAAAACTGTGAGCATCTGCTACCAATTTTAAATATTTAAATATGTCTTACCTTTGACCAAGAAGAATGCATTTGCTCACATTAAAGGTCTTCGAATGTCTGGTTCTTTCAGATACTGGGAACACAGAAACAGTATTGAAATGGGGCAAAATAAGCACAGTTTCATTAAATAAGTTTATGTAAACAAGTGAGTTATTCAGAACTATGTGTTCTTTTTTTCACACCATCCAATATGAAACAATACATGGGATCACTTTTCTTTGGTAATATCGCATATAAAGTGTCCCTTGAGCTTATTTTTAAGACTTTTTCTTCCAGATCTACAATATTAGAATGTGTGTGCTTATGTGTGTGTGTTTGTGGACCAGAGATTCATTAAATTATAAGAATATTTATTTGGTGACAATAGTCACTAAATGTCAGTAACTTTAACTTTATAATGTATATATAAATGCATATACTTGTACATGGGCATATATGCACAGCATACATATATATGTGTATAATGTATGCATATATTTTTATATTTATATGCATATATATGGACATATACATTTACTGAAAATATAAATTGGACTATTCTAATAACTGATAGTATTTTAGAAAATTGCTGCTTGTTTGGTCCACAAGTCACTTACTTGTGCTTGAGGTTTATTTGAGGTGGATATGATATGAAGTTTCAAATCTTTCCAGCCTTCTCCTTAGTCTCATAAACCGTGGCATATATACTGGATAA
This sequence comes from Muntiacus reevesi, assembly GCF_963930625.1. Taxonomy (NCBI): domain Eukaryota; kingdom Metazoa; phylum Chordata; class Mammalia; order Artiodactyla; family Cervidae; genus Muntiacus; species Muntiacus reevesi. The sequence continues at coordinate 36,814,740 of NC_089269.1, forward strand.
TCTTTACAATTCTGCAATGCCAACTTTGTTGAAAAAGAAGAGGGTCTTATACTGGATCTTAATCTGGTGCCCACTGAATGGAAAAATGAAGAGCAAATTCTAAGAAATACTTCTTTTACTTCCATGAATACACTTTCCCATGTTAGCAGCATTAGCAGGGCTATTTGAAGAAGAGGATCCCAGGACCCCATTATGTTTCTTCCTTTTAAATGCTTTGTAATTTTGGCAAGTTACTTAAAAGCTATAAAATGATGATAATGGTCATATTCATAGCAGCTACAGTGGCTGAAAGGCAAGCTACAGTAAATTACCCACTGCAGTGTGTGGGAACAGAGGCCGTAGGTAAATAGACATGCTGCCCTCTTTGCTTCATTCTTCCCATAGATATTCAGATGCATTTGAGGAAATAATCTTGCCAAATTCTTTGCTGTACATTAATATCACATCAAAAATTGTGTGTATATATATATATATATATATATTAGTCAGATACTCTACTGAAATTCTATCTGCTTAACTATTTAACATATAAAGATATTACATTTGCATCATTTATAGGATATGGAGAATTTTAAGTTTCTCTTCTTTGGAATAATGAAATGTGGATAGAGGTAAAGTGTACAACTTGTGGAAAAAAACTTTAGTATCCTGTTCAGCACTTGCCATTTCTTCTGCTATGGAGACATTTATTACAAATAGTGGGACTCTGGTAGCCTGTACTTCTGAGTAAGGCTGACAGGAAACAGCCACCAGCTAAAACATGAATGAAAATTTAGCACACACACAAAAATAAACTCTATTGTATAATCCATTGAGCTTTAAAGGTTGTTTGCTACTGCAGCATTTTCTAGGTTAATATGAGAATCATAAAACAGAAGTTGAGGAAGATCATGACATTGGCTCTATTTTCCTCTGGGGCTATACTTCTCTCCTGGGGCAAAATGCTAACTAATCCCCTCATTTTGCATTTATAAAATAATTTTTATACATATTTATTTAAACACTTATAAGTTTTAACTACCAGTGCTGAGTATTTGGAAATACATGTTTGGAAACCAAGAAAATAATTCTAATAAAAAATTCTATTCTATATGAGCCTGTGCTTTTGCTAGTAAAACATATACATAAGCATTCATCACATCACTAGTTAATTCCAAGAGTAATAGGAATGAAAAATTACTGATAACTTATCAGAAGTCCATCTAAGCCCTGTGAGTACTATGTGTCTAGAAACCCTCATGTACTTACTTGTTGTTGTTTAGTTGCTAAGCCATATCTGACTTTTTGCATTCCCACAGACTGCAGTGTGCCAGGCTCCTCTGTCCTCTACTATCTCCCAGAGTTTGCTCAAATTCATGTCCGTTGAGTCGGTGATGCTGTCTCACCATCTTATCCTCAGCTGCCCTCTTCTCCTTCTGCCTTCAATATTTCCAGCATCAGGGTCTTTTTCAATGTGTTGGCTCTTCATATCAGCTGGCCAAATTATTAGAGCTTCAGCATCAGCACTTCCAATGAATATTCAGGGTTGATTTTTTTGAGGATTGACTGGTTTGGTCTCCTTGCTGTCCAAGGGACTCTCAAGTGTCTTCAACAGAACCACAGTTCGAAAGTATCAATTCTTCAGCACTCAGCCTTCTATCTGGTACAGTTCTCACATCCACACATGACTACTGGAAAAATCATACCTTTGACTATATGAACTTTTGTTGACAAAGTGATGTCTTTGCTTTTAAATATGCTATCTAGGTTTGTCATAGCTTTCCTTCCAAGTTTGCCTTTTAATTTCATGGCTACGATGACCGTCTGCAGTGATTTTGGAGCCCAATAAAATAAAATATGTCACTGCTTCCACTTTTCCCCTTTCTATTTGCCATGAAGTGATGGGACTGGATGCCATGATCTTTGTTTTGTTTTTTATTTTGTTTTGTTTTATGACAGCTTTTTCACTCTCTTCTTTCACCCTTATTAAGAGGCTCTTTATTTCCTTTTTACTTGCTGTCAATAGAGTACTTACTAGTGTCTTGCAAAAGAAAAAGACTCACAGGTCCCTGCTTTGTTAGAAACAATTACACAAGACTCTCTGGGCTGAGAATTACCATGTTATCACCACAGACTCTAGTCTACTACTTGGCTATGGAACTTAGGTTAATCTTTGAGTGGAGATTTCTAATTTCAGCTCCAGCATGTAAAAAGGAAAAAAAAAATTTGAAACAGCTCACTCTCATCCTCACAGCAAGAAAAATCTGGACAAACTGAAAACTGACAGCTCTTCTTACATCCACATATCTGAGGTTGTAGTGCAAACCATTACCGCAAATCTAGAGAGACAGGTAACTATGGTCAGCTTATTGGAGCAAAAGCTGCTGGAAGCATGAACTGGGAGAAACACTTAATTGACAATTTTGAGGAATTGCTGGAGGCTAAGTGTGGACTAGCATGTGACTGAAAAACTCATGCCCATTTCATGAGCTTTCCTCAGGAATCCAGCCAGGTTCTTAGGGAGAGGATTCTAAGTCTCTATAGTAGCAGAGGAATAATGATTGTTGTAAAATTATCAGTCTTAGATCTTGCCAGGGAAAATAATTTCATCAGAATGCAACCCAGAAACTTTATCCCCATTGGATTTTTCCCTTAAAGGTAATTTTATTTCAGGGGTGCTCCTTCCTACAAGGTCTTTATAGGAATCATGCAGTTCCATCTTAACTAGGCTCCCTAAATTTGAGCCTCAGTGAACAGGCATCTTTGTCCATACCCTCACAGATGGTTCCTGGCTCCTGCTTAGCAAGGCTTTATTTAGTATCCTCCTCCCTCATCACCCAATCACAGAGCACACAAATACAGACGTGCTTGCCAAAGTATCTGTTATTGACTTATTTTAGGGATGGGTTATATGATGAAGGCAGGGCTCCCCTGGTAACTCAGACAGTAAAGAATCTGCCTGCAATATGGGAGACCCAGCTTAGATCCCTGGATTGGGAAGATCCCCCAGAGAAGGGAATGGGTACCCACTCCAGCATTTTTGCCTGGAAAATTCCATGGATAAAGGAGCCTGGCGGGCTACAACCCATGGAATTGCAAAGAGACAGACATGACTGAATGACTAACAGACTTTAATATGAAGAAGAGCATTTTATGTGACCATGCAGGAAAAGGCAGTTCTCCATGTAAATTTCATGTAACCTTTTAAAAATAAACTAAGAATTGATTTTGTATTTATGAAAAGAAAAAAACAAAAATATGTCTCATCAGGCCACTACTGAAAATAGGGTGAATTTATTTAGGCTTACTGATGAGTGCTAGCTTTGCTTCCTGATAATTCTATATTTAAAGAAAAAAATGATTTGACTACATATTTTATAGAATCTTAAGATAATAGCATAAGTGTTTCTCAAAGTGCTTCAGGTATGGAAAATTGCAGTTAAATAAAAATGGAAATTTAGGGAAACCAGAGTGGTAAAGATAATGAAAATAATGATCGTACTTAAGAAAAATACGTTTTTAAAAAAAGATCAGTGATTCAGTGTTGAAAATGAAGAATATTTTTGCTTAAAAAGAGACCCTGGTGCCTCAGTCAGTAAAGAATCTGCCTGCAATGCGGGAGACCTGGGTTTGATCACTGGGTTGGAGGGATCGCCTGGAGGAGAGAACGGGCAACCCACTCCAGTATTCTTGCCTGGGAAATCTCCATGGACAGAGGAGCCTGGCAGACTGCTGTCCATGGGGTTGCCAAGAGTCGGACATGATGGGGTGACTAAGCATGAGCGAAAGAGATTCGGAAGAAAGGGAATCCCTAATGGAGGCAAACAACCTATTGAGAGTTAGGAAACCAGTGAAGGGATATTGATATTTTGCTTAATTTACTGAATGGGGATTCATTTGGAATTATAGAGACAGAATCTTGTTCGTGATGAATTGTTAAAGAAATAGGACATGAAAAGTTTAAAAAATGTTGATAAATTGTGCTTTTGAGAAGATTACATTTAAAGCAAAAAAAAAAAAAAAAGAGAGAAATTAAATATTGTCCTATAACAGCACAAAGTAAAAAGAAATAGACAGTAGTTTTGATCTAGGTTTAGTGATTTTTAAGATAGTTGTATTTGAAGGGTAAAGCTGCAAAGGAACAATCACAACTTTCGTCAGAAAAGGTGAGGAAGTTCTTTCAACAGCACTTTAAAATCTAGAGACACATAAAGCGGGGATGTGGAAAAATGTTAATAGATTTGAGCTTACCATTTGGGAATAGTTTTTGGCTGAAGCTATTGATAGTTATCCACAAATATTCATTTGCTTTTCTCTCTCTCAGACTGTCTCCTGGCCACATGGTTTTTACCGGACATTCCATTCCTTAGTCATCCTTGTTATTTGTGACTGTGTGATTAAGTTCTGGGTAAAGGTAAGTGGATAGTGTTGATATGTGCTATTTTGGTCCGTGATCTTAAAAGCAATACATGCGCGTTCTCTCAACCTTTTCTCCCTTCTAGCCTCTGGCAGACTTTGAAATGGTTGCTACTTTCTTCGACTAGGTATCACTCAGTTCCTAGCTTTTTTATATAAAATAAAAGGAGTCGCAGATAGAAGGTGCTCTCTCAGGTCTGAGTCATGTCTGACACACAAAATAATAGTAAACATGTTTCTTGATTAAGCCACTGTTGTAGGGGGACCCACTGTTGCATTGTTACAATGCCCTACTTCCTATCCTTTAGATAATGTTCCTATAAAAGCAGCCCATTGTGATAATTCCATTAAGGTGTTTATTGAAATATACAGAAATCTAACATCCAGACTAGATCAAAATGATCCAGTGCTCTTCTCCATTGTACATCAAATTACTCAATTAACCTTGTGTTGTAAACTGCACAGAAGGTTTTAAATTAAAAAATAAAATTGCCATCAACTCCGGGTCAGTGAATATTCCATGTAATGCTAAAGTAAAGTTATTGTTTTAACTACTTTGGTTGAGGATCATTTGACTTCAGTGGCCATCTAAACAAAGACATTCAAATAATCCCCGATACATTTTGGCTGACATGTGTCCCCAGTTTTCCACATGAATTACTAATCTTGACTGGGTTCCTCTCAGTTGATTTGCTTCCTTCCCTGTCAAACCAAACCAAACACTATCACTCAGTTCCTAGCTCTTTTATATAAAATAAAAAGAAGCACATATTTTAAGAAAGCAAAAGTTTTTACTGTTGCTGATGTTATTACATTTTTATTAAATTTCAAGATTTACAAAAGCTTTCATTACAAAAACCTTTTCCAAGATAGACTTGTCTCTACCTGTGACAGTAATGGTAAGGAGAGGCTTGAGTTTTAAAAGTAGTCAGTGGATTAAATGTATCGCAGCCTTTATGTAACTCCATTTGTGCCAGTCAAGACTTTGTTAAGCAGTTCTCCGTTTATTCTCCAGAGTGTACTGACCAGACTCTGTAATCTCATGGAAAGGTAACTGAAGTGTTACCACTTCCCAGCTGAAGTGTTTGGAGAAGTGATGGGAAATCAGTGCCGGGAAAGAGCACTTAGTTCTGTTTTTAGCCATAAATGTCAAAGAGCAGGACCATAAGTGTTTCTCTCTGTTTCGGGAAAGTATTCTGAATTCGAACAGCTTTCTTTTTTTGTTTTCTCTTAGGCTATGGACTTAGAAGGATTGGGAGGTGAACTGACCTTTCAGCCAGCATTTATTGTCTTAACACAGTTCCTTTGAATAGCAACCCATTGTATGTATATAGTTTTCATTTTATTCAATTGCAGTTCTCTCCTATTCTTCAAGGTATTTATTCCCATTAAATGGGCTTGTTCCAAATTTGTCCATGCTCAAGGAATTCCTAACTGAAATATATTTCCAGGTGTGGGAGATTTCACACAACAGATCTTCTTGATTAATTCTGTTCTAGTAATTTCTATAATACAAGGCAGTGGTTCTGGCCTTTCATATCTTATACAGAAATGACAAAGCATGCCTTTCAACAGAATGCTTTCAAAAATGTATCCTGATATGTGGCTAAAATATATTGTTGATAAGTTCATGTATCATATTTCTAGGATTGTTAATTCAGTAAATATTTTCTAAGAACATCTGTTAGCTGTGTTACCATATTAGGCTTTAGAGTTATAAAAGTAATTAATATGGCCCACTACCCTCAGGAGTTACAAGTCTATATAAGGAATTCAGACAATTGCTGACTTAACTGATTATCAAGAAGTTAGGAACTGTCAGGGCATGGAACCAATATTTGAACTTTATCAAACATTGGGCAGAATACTCATATTCTTATGAAACTAAAAGAAGTTGAGAATAAGCAAACACAATTTTCACTTTGAAGTGTAAAACCAGTCTTTAATTTGGGGGTTCTCATTGCAGTTTCAGAGAAGGCAGTGGCACCCCACTCCAGTACCCTTGACTGAGCGACTTCATTTTCACTTTTCACTTTCATGCTTTGGAGAAGGAAATGGCAACCCACTCCAGTGTTCTTGCCTGGAGAATCCCAGGGACGGGGAAGCCTGGTGGACTGCTGTCTATGGGGTCGCACAGAGTCGGACAAGACTGAAATGACTTAGCACCAGCAGCGGCATTACAGTTTCTGATACCTCGTTAATTTAATTAACGAGGTGACTATGAGAGAGGCTTGAGTTTTAAAAGTAGTCAGTGGATTAAATGTATCGCAGCCTTTATGTAACTCCATTTGTGCCAGTCAAGACTTTGTTAAGCAGTTCTCCGTTTATTCTCCAGAGTGTACTGACCAGACTCTGTAATCTCATGGAAAGGTAACTGAAGTGTTACCACTTCCCAGCTGAAGTGTTTGGAGAAGTGATGGGAAATCAGTGCCGGGAAAGAGCACTTAGTGACTATGTTTAGGTGTTTGGTTAATGGGGTAGGTTGATTTCTCATAAGAACCTAGTCCAGGGCTCCTGAAATGAACACTCACATGCAAACATAATTTCATTCTTACTCATAATTTCTAAAACAGTGTGAGAACTAATTCCACTGAGTCAATGCAGATGCACAAATATTCTCTCATAGGTAGATCATTATAGATGTCAGGTAATAGTCCCCATGTTCTTTGTAGAACAAGATAGCTGGGATTAATTCTGTCAGAATCATTGTTAGTAGATTGACCTCTCATGCTGTGCATTTCTGTTAAACCAGGTCATCAAGAAATAAACCTGTTTACTTTATATTTTCCTATATTCTCATTTTCATGACTGCTGTGTATTCTTCCTCCCTTAAACCAACATTCTCTTCCCTTTAAAATGATGCTCTGCATTTTTTCACAATTTCTTAAAAGATTTTATTTTCAGAGCATTTTTGATTTACTGAGGAAAGTACAGATTTCCCATAAAAACCTGACCCATGCATAGCTTTCTCCATGATCAGCGTCACTCACCATGTGCTGCACGCTCAGTCATTAAGTCGTGTCCGACTCTTTGCAACCGCATGGACTGTAGCCTGCCAGGCTCTTCTGTCCTTGGAATTTTCCAGAAAAAGCAAGAATACTGAGGGGTTTGCCATTTTCTATTCTAGGTGATCTTCCCAAACGAAGTGTGCAAACTGTGCTTCTTGTGTCTCCCGCTTTGGCTGATGTATTCCTTACCATGGGGCCACCTGGGAAGCTCACTCACCACAAAAGGTACTTTAAAAAACAAACAAACAAAAAACAAGGATGAACCTTCATTGACACATCATAATCACCTGAGGTTCACAGTTGACCTTAGTGTTCACTCTTGGCATTGTATGAATTTGGACAAAGGTATTAATGCCATATCCATCATTATCTGAATGTATAATAGTATATCCATCCTGATCCATCAGAGTATTTATACTGCCCTAAAAATCTGTCTTTGCATTTATTCCCTCCAAGCCCTGGCAGCCACTAATTTATTTTCTTCATAGTTTTGCTTTTTCCTGGTTGTTGATGGAATGGAGTGTTGAGAGGATCATCCTTAACTTGCTTATGGCCTTTGTGGGAAAACTTTGAGTTTCTCTCCATTATCTATGATGCTAGCTGTAGTTTTTGCAGATATATATATTTTTTTCTAAGTTGAGAAAGTTCCTCTCTATTCCTAGTTTACAAACAGTTTTTGTCATGAGTGGGTGTTGTATTTTGTCAAATACTGTTTCCTCAATCTGATCCTGTGATTTTTCCTTCCTACTCTACTGATATGATGGATTGCATTATTTAAATTTTGAATGTTGAACCAGCCTTGCATAGATGGGATAAATGATTTTTCTAATTCTTTATGGGGGCCTAATATACTAACATTTGACTCTATGTTCATTAGAGATATAGGTCTGCAGTGTCCTTCTCTTGTTATCCCTTTATCTGGTTTTGGTGTTAGAACATTGCTCACCTCATAAAATGCATTAGGAAATACTTCCTCTTTTGCTATACTCTGATAGAGATTGTTTCCTGGGAACCCATCTGGGTATGGTGCTTTCTATTTTAAAATAGTCTTAATTATTGATTCAAGTTAATAGATATAGGCCTATTCAGATTTTCCATTTCTTTTTGTATGAGCTTTGACTAATTATGTTTCAAGGAACTGATCCATTTCACCTAGGTTATCAAATTTGTATACACATAATTTTTCATACTAGTTATTTTATTTTACTTTTAGTGTCCAAAAGATTTTTAGTGATGTCTTCAGTTTCATTTGTGATATTAGTAATTTGTATCTTCTTTTATTCTTTATCCTGGCAGAGGCCTTTCAATTTTATTGATCTTTACAAAGAACCAACTTTGGGTTCTATTGATTTTTCTCTATTTATTTCCTGTTTCAATTTCATTGACTTCTGCTCTAATTCTTTTTTCTTTACTTCTGCTCGATTTGGATTTAATTTTCTCTTTTTAGTTGAAAACAAAGATTATTGATTTTACATCCTTCTTTTCTATTACTATCATTCTATAGTAAATTTTCCTGTAAACACTGTCTTTACTACATCTTACAATTTTCAATTTGTATGTTCATTTAGTTCACAATGCTTTTGTCCTATGATTTCTTCTTTGATTCATGTCTTCATTACAACTATGATTAAACTGCATGTGTTTTGATATATTCCAGTTATCTTTCTGTTACTGATTTCTAGCTTAACTCCACTGTGGTCTGAAAACAGACATTGTATGATATGTATTCTTTTAAATGTGTTAAGGTAAGTTTTGTTTCCCTGGTTGCTCTGATGGTAAAGAATCTGCCTGCTATGCAGGAGATGCAGGTTCAATCCCCAGGTCAGAAAGATCCTCTGGAAGAGGAAGCACAACCCACTCCAGTATTTTTGCCTGGGAAATCCCATGGACAGAGGAGCCCAGCAGCTATAATCCATGACATCTCAGAGTCGGACACAACTAAATGACTAACACTTGCACTTTCAAGGTGAATTTTACTGCCCAGAAAGAGGTCTATCTTGCTGAATGTTCCATAGGAGCTTGAGGAAAATAGGTGCTTTGCTATTGTTGGGTGAAATAGTCTATAGATATTAATGTATCCTATTAATTGATGGTGTTGTTGAGTTCAATCCCATCTTCAGTGATTTTCTGTCTGCTGAATCTGTTCATTTCTGAGAGTGAGATATTGACATATCCAACTATGATGTTGGATTCATGTGTTTCCTCTTGCAGTTCTATTTTACCTCATCTAGTCTGACACTTTGTTAGGCACATTCATCTTAAGAATTATTATATTGTCTTAAAGTGGTGACCCCTCTGTCATTTTGTAATGACCTTCCTTAACCCTGATAACTGTCCTTATATTGAAGCCAGCTCTGTTTGAAATTAATATAGCTACTGCTGTTTTCTTGTGATTAGTGTTAACATGGCATATTTTTCTCCATTTACTTTTAATATATATGTCTTTCTATTTAATGTGGATTTCTTATAGACTATCTTATTTAAATCTTGGCTTTTTTGACTCATTCTGATAATTTCTTTCCTTTAATTGATGCATTTACACTATTGATATTCAAAGTGATATGTGATATAGTAGAAATAACATTTACCTTATTTGTTACTGTTTCTTATATGTTGCCCTTGTTCTTCCTATTTTTGTCTTTCACCATTGCTCTACCTTTGTGGTTTAAATTGAGCATTTAGTATACTTCCATTTCCTCTCTTTTTCAGCATATTAGTGATATTTAAATTTTTTTGCTAATTACTTTAGAGTTTGCAATATACATTTACAACTAATCCAAGTCCACTTTCAAATAACACAATACTACTTCATGAATATTATAAATACTTCATAATAACAAAATGCCAATTCTTTCCTCATGTCACTTTTACTATTGCTATCATTCATTTTACTTATGTACTAGTACATAAGTGTGTGTATATGTATATATAGATATAGATATAGATTAGATATAGATAGGTACATACATACACACATATACATAAGGAGTTTCCGAGGTGGCTCAGTGGTAAAGAATTTGCTTGCCACTACAGAAGATTCAAGAGACATGGTTCTATTCCTGGATAGGGAAGATCCCCTGGAAAAGGAAATGGTAACCCATCATTTTCAATTACCATGAAAATTCCATGAAGAGCCTAGCAGAATATAGTGCATGGGGTCACAAAGAGTCAGACATGACCGAGCGTGCGCACACACACATATACACACACATAAGATATATACATAAGTATACATAGATTGTTGCTATTATTATTTTGAACAAATTATCTATCAGTTTAAATAAGAACAAGAAAGTTTTTAGTTTACCTTCACATTTTCCTTTTTTGATTATCATTTTTTTTCTTCTTCATGTAGATATCAGCTACTGATCTGTATTATTTTCTTTATCTCTGAAGGACTTTTAACACTTTCTCTCAATATCTGAGAAAATCTATTTCTCCTTACTTTTGAAGAGTGATTTCACAAGATACAGAATTATAATTTAGCAGGGTTTTTGTTTTTGAGGGAAGGTTGTTTGTTTTGTTTTGTTTTCTACTCAATCTTTTAACTATTTAATTCCATTTTCTTTGTTCTTTTCTGGTTTCTAAATAAGATGTGATTCTTATATTTGTTCCTCTAAAGGTTAAGATTTTTTTTTTCCCTTCTGGCTTTTTAGATTTTTTTTTTTATCTTTAAATTTTTTAAGTCTGAAGATGATGTGCCTAGGTGGAATATTTTTTGGCATCTAGCTGGCTTGTTTCCTGAATATCCTGGATCTGTGATTTGGTGTCTGACATTAATTTGTGGAAATTCTATTATCATTTCAAATATTTCTTTTCTTCCTTTCTCTTTTTTCTCTTTCCTGTGTCCCCATTATGTGTATGCTAATTTTTGTCATTGTCCCACAGTCTGTGGATGTTTGATTCCCTTTTTCTCTTCAGTTTTTGAGGATTCTATTGATACATCTTCTAGCTTTCTAGCTCAGAGACTCTTTCCTAAACTATTTTCAATCAACAAATAAATCCATCAGAGAAATTTTTCATTTTTGTTAGTTTATTTTTAATTATTATTTTTATCTGTATTATGTCCTTTTGATTCTTTCCTAGAACCTCCATCTCCCACCTTACATTGCCCATCCATTCTTACTTAATATTTACTTTATCCATTAATTTCCTTAACATATTAATCACAGTTGTTTTAAAAATCACTTTTTTTTTCTTTTTGGCCTTTTGGCATGTGTCCTAATTTTTTCCTGCTAGAAGTATATGATGTACCAGGTTAAAGGAAAACGTGTAAATAGGCATTTAGTAATACGGTGGTGGGCTTCCTAGGTGGCGCCAGTAGCGAATCTGCTTGCCAGTGCAAGAGATGCAGGTTTGATCTCTGACTTAGGAAGATACCCTGGAGAAGCAAATGGCAACTCACTCCAGTATTCTTGCCTAGAAGACTCCTTGGACAGAGGAGACTGAAGGGCTTCAGGCTGTGGGATCACAAAGAGTTAGACTGAGTTAGCACACAATATAGTGGTAAGATGTATGGGTAGAGAGAGTGTTTTGTAGTCCTATGATTAGGTCTCAGTCTTTTAGACAGCCTGAACCTCTGGACTACTATCTTTACAACAATTTATCAGTTTTTTTTCCCTCCCCATATACATGGGAGTTGTTCACTTGAGTAGGCTGGAGCAAGCTGGAATCAAGTACAATAAGTCCCCTACATATGAACCTTCAAGTTGTGAACATTTAAAGATGTGAATATGCAGCCCATCACTGTCAGGCATGAGTAGAATGGCAGCCTATTCTTCATCTCCTATTGCTGTCTATTATTCAGTTCTACCATCTCCCACCCCGTCTCCCTTCTCCAGTCAATAACTCTTCTTGCCTGTTCACTCGATGTCAGCCCCTGTATACCAGCTGTTGTACTATACTGCTGTACTTTTCAAGGTACTATACTATAAGATTTAAGATGTTTTCTTTATGTTTTGTGTTTGCTTTTATGTGTTATTTATGTGAGAAGTGTTATAAACTTATTACAATACAGTATTACATAGTCAATTGTGTTAGTTGGGTACCTAGGCTAACTTTGTTGGACTTAGGAACAAATTGGACATATGAGTGGGCTCTTGGAATGGAACTCACTTGTTCGTATGTAGGAGACTTGTGTGTTTCCCTTTCCAGGGTCAGTTAAACTCAGATAATGCTCCAGAATTTTAGACTGTGGCTACCCCTAGTCTAATTATGGATAGTTACCCCTGAGGACAGGCCTTTTTAAGTGCTTATGTGTCCTTCAAAACCATTGCCTTTTCCTCCTCCTTGCTAGAAGCCTGAGGGGATTTTCCTCTAATATTTATTTTGGGAACATGGTCAATTTCCTGAAAATAAGTCATACAATATTATGCTGCCCTCCACCCGAAACTCACAAGACTAAATTGCCCTGGAATTTTTAAGTCTCAGAGTTGTCGAAAATGAACCTCTAACAATTCATCAATTACTGTTTGGGTATGCCAGCATTGCTTTCCAATTTGTGCTAAAAAAAATCTTTGCTCTACTAAGGCGCATCTACTTCTTTTTGCCTGTCTATCTACCCTCCTATTTTGAGGGTGGTGATCTTGCCTATGCCCTCCCTTCTCTAATAGATCTAAGAAGAATTGTTGATTTTCAGTCTTTTCAGCCCATTTCAGTCTATTCTGTCTATTCACTTGTTGTTACAACAAGATCAGACAACCAGATTCATTACATACAAAATCAAAAAACAGAGTCCTGATCCTTTTTCTTTTAATCAGATGTTTGCATCTTCTTGCCTGAAGTATAACATAGCTTTCTTCTGAAATGATAGCTCCCATTTCAACTTGCACAAGTGCAATTTATAAAATAATCTATGTGCAGGATGGGTAATGACGTTATTGTCATCTTTAATTTTCTATTTAAAAATTATCTTCTGAGGATCACATCTCTTACTTTACCAATATTTGTAAATATTTCTCATTTCTTTTATCTTCTAAAAATTAAAAAGATCTTATCAGTGTTACCAGATTCTTCTATATAAGCTATGTACAATTTTGTCTGGTAAAACTAAAGCACTAGATGAACAGAAAAACAAACAAACAAACAAAAAGCACTTCACCCATTGGACCAAGCCAAAACATGCCTACACACAAACCTCAAACATCTACCTACTACCTCAGTTTACTGCATGTGTTATGCTACATGCCCTTTTGTGTCTGACTGGTAATTTTCAATCAATTTTGTATAACCCTACATCTATGTTTTACAATATATCAGAAGAAGCAACCGTTTCAGCGCCCACTTCAGCAATGCAAAAAGCTACTCCAGGTCTTTTCCTTGGGAAAATGGCACATGTATTGTGGCTTTTATTTACTCATATGACACATACAAACCTGGGCTTCCTAGGTGGTTCTAGTGATTAAGAACCCACATGCCAATGCAGGAGACTTAAGAGATACATGCTCTATCCCTGGGTTGGCAGGATCCCCTGGAGGAAGGCATGGCAACCCAGTCCAGTATTCTTGCCTGGAGAATCCCATGGACAGAGGACTCTGGCAGGCTACAGTCCACAGGGTTGCATAGAGTTGGAAAACTGAAGAGACTTAGCATATATGCACATGCAAATGCATGCTACTATTTCTCTTAAGTGTTTGTTTTTTTAACACGTCACTGTCAAGTCTTGGAGTGCTATGTTTGTAACTTCATTTTATTAAAAGCCCCATATTTTTTATTGTGTGATTTTGTAGAGCATACTGATTTTTAAGAATTCACATATCACATTATAGTAGAACTGAATGAATCTCATTTGAATTTTTTTTTTTTTAAATAGAGCAACTAAGATTTAGGAGGGAAATCATACTGCTACTTGTTTCTAAACTTTAAATTCAAGCTGGATGAATATTCATGTTAAATTCAAATCCTGTTTCCCCAGTTATGTTTCCTATTCAGAGGATATATTTCAAGGTTTCTCTATATTTTCAAATTTCATATAGGAGAGTATATAGGAGAGTAACCAATTCAAAGACAATAAAGTTTAGGGGTAGTGAAAATAAGAATTCATGAAGCTATTTGTGAGATTACACTGAAATCTCATAATCACAGGATTTGGCTATGGGAAATGATTAATGGGGATAAGTAGGAAAACCCTTAACATTCTGACTTGTATGATTAGGTGACTGGTACTAGAAATAATCAATATATGGAAAATAATAGGAGAAGTTGCTTTTTGAAAGTTTTGATGTAGTTTTGAGTTTGAAGGGCATGTGGATCAGTTTCTAGGAAGAGAGAATAGGGCAAAAAGAAAGTTAGTTTGGTAAGCTATTTATTGATCATTGGTTTTAGTATTGCAGAAATAGAAATGCTGAGGGAAAGGAACCAGTATGTAGGACAGATCTGAGGAGCTGAGAAGAAAACAAATCTGCAAAGAAGCAAGGTCTTTTGACAGTCAGGTCAGTAGAATCCAGAGTGGTACTCTACTTGTGTAGGATGAGAGGTAGCTCTAGCTGGTATGTGGGGCAATGAAGGTACAGGCACAATTGCAGTAGCAGAGGAAGAACTCAAAGCAAAAGATCTTACATGATGCATACCTTTTACCAAACTTAATTCATTGCCAATTAAGCAATGGCCTATTATTCTCTTCTTTGTACCCAAAATAAAGAAAACCACATGATCATAGAGATCTTATTTCTAATGACAATTGTGCAAGTCAGTCAACCAACACTTGAATTGATGAACTGTATCATGATTATAATCTACATAGATATCTATGTATACTGATTACAATATATATATATAGTGTTGATGCCTATACAGCATGGACATTAGAGACCATGATCTCCCTGCTATTGAAAATCCACGTATAACCTCACAGTAGGCTGTCTGTACTGTGTTTCCACAGCCACAGATTTAGCCAGTCATGTATAGATACATATATATGCATATATATGTGTGTGTATATATATAAAAACATGTTATATGTATTCTTAAAGAGATGGGAATACCAGACCACCTAACCTGCCTCTTGAGAAATCTGTTTGCAGGTCAAAAAGCAACAGAACTGAATATGGAATAACAGACTGGTTCTATTCTGGGAAAGAAGTACATAAAAGCTGTATATTGTCACCCTGCTTATTTAATTCCTATGCAGAGTATATCATGCAAAATGCCAGGCTACCTGAAGCAGAAGCTAGAATCAAGATTGCCAGGAGAAATATCAATAACCACAGATGACACCATCCTTACAGGAGAAAGTGAAGAGGAACTGAAGAGCCTCTTGATAAAAGTAAAGAGGAGAGTGAAAAAGTTGACTTAAAGCTCAACATTCAAAAAGCTAAGATCATGGCATCCAGTCCCATTACTTCATGGCAAATAGATGGGAAAACAGTGGAAACAGTGTCAGACTTTATTTCCTTGGGCTCCAAGATCACTGTAGATGGTGACTGCAGCCATGAATAAAAGACACTTACTCCTTGGAAGAAAAGCTATGATCAACCTAGAGAGCATATTACAAAGCAGAGACATTACTTTGCCAACAAAGGTCCATCTAGTCAAGGCTATGGTTTTTCCAGTGGTCATGTATGGATGTGAGAGTTGGACTGTGAAGAAAGCTAAGCGCCAAAGAATTGATGCATTTGAACTGTGGTGTTGGAGAAGACTGTTGAGAGTTCCTTGGACTGCAAGGAGATCCAACCAGTCCATCCTAAACGAGATCAGTCCTGGGTGTTGATTGGAAGGACTGATGCTGAAGCTGAAACTCCAATACTTTGGCCACCTCATGCAAAGAGTTGACTCATTGGAAAAGACCCTGATGCTGGAAGGGATTGGGGGCAGGAGGAGAAGGGGATGACAGAGGATGAGATGGCTGGATGGCATCACCGACATGAGTTTGAGCAAGGTCCAGGAGTTTGGGATGGACAGGGAAGCCTGGGTTGCTGCACTCCATGGGGTTGCAAAGAGTTGGACATGACTGAGTGGCTGAACTAAATTGATACATGTTACACATACATATGTGCATGCTCAGTCGCTTCAGTTGTGTCTGACTCTTTGCGATCCCATGGACTGTGCCCACCAGGCTCCTCTGTCCATGAAACTCTGCAGGCTTGAATACTGGAGTGGGTAGCCATTTCCTTCTCCTTGGGATCTTTCTGACCTGAGAATGGTCTCCAGCATTGCAGGTAGATTCTTTACTGTCTGAGCCACCAGGAAAGCCCATATATGTATACATGTATGTATGAATACATATGTTTATAGATATACATATAGGTATGTATATACCTATAGGCATATGTATTCATTATACATATAGCTAATCATATGTATATATACATACATATAGATTATATACATATAATTCCAGTTACTGTCTTAAAATTTCTAAATCATTTAACATGAGCAAGATCATGTGGTTAAAGTAAAAACTACCTTAGAAGAATCATTTTATATGACCAGCCATTTTTTCAGTATTTTTTTAAAATTTTCTATGTTTATATCAACAATAAAAAACATACAACTTTCTTAGAAATGAAGACATATAACTGCCTCATGGCCATGGTTTCTTCCTTTCCTTCCTATCTCCATAATCTCCATTTCTTTAATGTGAAATAACAACTAAATTATTTAGGAGAGAAATGATATCTTCATATATAGATCTGTTTATTAAAAACCAATTATGTCACCAATGCAGACTTATATGCATGGACTGGAACATAGTTGTTTTGATGAATAATATTATTGCGGTCTTAAACAGTTATGCTGTGAAAATAATTGCTTTAGTCAAGGTAGAAAATATTCATTTGCAGTCCAACCAGTATAAAATTTAAAAGAAAACTCTTTAAAGCCATAATATTATGACTTATTAAAGCAACATACTTATAGGTTTCTATCATGTATTCTTTAGGAAGGAGATTAAAATTAATAATTCAATATAGCAAATACTACCAGCACTTATAAATATTGCAATAGTATTATTTCCTGATAAGAAAGAATTGAATAAGAATTTTTGTGTAATATCTTAGCTAGCACAGGACAGAATTGTCCTTCTAAGAAAATTTGCATTGGCCATACTTGACATAATTATAGAATCCTGCCATATGTTTCTTACATATGGCAAACATTTATGAGGGGCAGATAATGTGACTTGCTAGACAATAATGAAAGAAAAAAGAAAGAAATCTTAGTCTCCTGAACAAGTGTGCCAATAAGCAAGAGATTTTCTTATAAAAGAGCCCTCTAGTTGAAATTCTAGATTAAGGATACAGAGTGACTATGAAAGACAAAATTATATAGCTGGTGCATATGACAAATATAATTAAAGCCTGGATTCCACTACGAAAAAACATACATAGTAATTGTGAATTAGGTTGATATGAGTCACTGCTTTTCCCACTCTACTTTCTGTTCTGAAATGAAATCAGATGAGGGAAGTAAAATTTAAACTGATGAAAAATGCTTTCTTGCTTTCATAAGTACAAAATCATAAATTTCTAAGAAGTCTGTGCATAGGGCATGACACCATTTCTTAGCAGGAAACTCCCACTTGAATATAAAGACAGGAGCACCTTGCTGTGACCTGACATAAAGAAAACACTATAGAAAAAATAACAAACAGGTTGATTTGTTAATTATTCTAGTTACTAAACAGATCTGAACAATACATATTTTATATCATCATACCTGATTGATCTTGGAGTGAGTAGTTAAAGGTTACATGGTTTGTAGACCGAACATGAATGGAGACTTGGAAAGGATTCTTACTAAATTTTTCTGACATTTATATTTAAAATTACAAAAAATAAGACTATAGTATATATACATATATTCTATGCACACATTTATATATAAACATAAATTTGCATTTAAAATAACATGGTATGATGTTAATTTCATTGACATATAATCAGTTATAAATGTAAACTATTGATCTTCAATTTTTGCAACATTATTAATCACTGTAATTAAACAGATTAGATATTTAAATATTATGTTGTATATGCATTATATTATATATTTTATAAATGTATTACTTATGATTAGATGTTATGTGTGTGCGTGTGTTAGTTGCTATGCTGTGTTTGACTCTTTGCAACCCCATAGACTATAGCCCACCAGACTCCTCTGTCCATGTTCTCTAAGCAAGAATACTGGAGTGGGTTTACTCTCTTCTCCAGGGGATCTTCCCAACCCAGGGATCAAAGTCAGGTCTCCTGCGTTACAGGCAGATTCTTTACCCTTTGAACCACCAGGGAAGTCCCTTAAATATATATATATATATATATGTATGTGTGTGTGTGTGTGTGTATACACACACACACGACACAAGATGTGGCTGTTGGGCAGCGTTAGATATAATTTGAAAATTTAAAGTACACATATGTAACTGTCAATTTTCTCTAACAATTTAAACAGTAACTGGTGTTTTTTCAGTGGCTATAAATTTGTTACCATTATCATGGAGTACAGGGAAAATTTAAGATGTACTTCCACCTATAGTGTTCCAGTATAAATCATATAGACATAATTAGTATACATAACATAGTTGAAAAAAGGACAGCATTATTTACTGATTCAGGTGATTAGAGGAGAGTCAAATATGTAACATGCTAGAAACATGGAACTAGAAGAGTTTTAAAAGCTTTAGCACAATGTGGGGCATATTGACTTCAAGAGGTCCTGGAGCAAGAGCATGCCCCAGGTGATGAACTCTGGGGACAAGAGCAGGAAGAATAAAATCAAGTAAAGACAAATGGCATCATTTAATTGACAGACTAATCTGTATACTATAGTAGAAGTTACAAATAAAAATCACTACATACAAGCCAGATTCTTTGAAGTGCATTAAACAAAACAGAAGATTATTTCTGTGATATGTGTAATGTGTGAACAGGTAGGCACTTGATGGCTGGGATGGAAGGTGCTCTGTAGACGTGACGTCAGCAGGCCTGTTTCTAGCTCCCCTTCTCAGTTCCTCAGGGTGCTGATTCTATTCCAAGTCACCACATGATCCAGCATGCCTGCTGGGACTCTTCCTTTATATTTGCATTCCAGGTTATATGCATAAGGTATGTATATATGCATACCTTATGTGCATAAGGTATATGGGAAATGGTGCCCCCTTAGGGGCAATTAAGAAATGCTAATTGCAATACACTGTAGCCTACCAGGCTCCTCTGTCCATGGGATTTTCCAGGCAAGAATACTGGAGTGGGTCGCCATTTCCTTCTCCAGGAGATCTTCCCAATCCAGGGATTGAACCCAGGTCTCCCACATTGTAGGTAGATGCTTTCCCATCTGAACCACCATGGAAGCTTTTTAAATTGTTAGCAGAATTTAATAATATAACCCAGCTAGTTCGGAGAGTTTAGAACATATAGCGTTTTAGCTGGGCACCGTTGATCATGTTTGATTATTAAGTACAGTTGGTTCTCATTACCTGCTATAGTTATACTCTCTAAAGTCGCCACAGATGCTGAATTAGCACATGCAGAAACACTGTTCCTAGGGGAAAAACAGGGCTAGTTTCCTGAGATCCTCTAGTTAAAACATTTTCAATGAGCTATTTCTATGTTTATGTGGGTTTCTACATACTGTTGAGTCATTAACACTGAACTTATTGATAAACTTGTGTAACTCTTGAAGAAAGCATTTGAACAAACCCATTTTCTCTGTAAGGCACCTCATAGCCTTCTTGCACTAGGAATGCCAGATACCATCTCAGCACTATACTTGGGGGCCATTTTAAACAGTCAAATCATCCAAAAACACAACAAACATGGCACTAAATAGACCACAAAAAGACCTCTTGTTTGCAGTATGAAGGGTGAAACAGGAAGGCAGAGAGTTAGCTTGTTCAATCTGAATTAGGGAGGACCACCATATGGCCTCTCAGATTTTCTCCACTCTGTGCGTCTGCAGGTGGCTGGGAAAACACTGTGGATATTGATTTTTGGGTTACAAAAAAGTGTTAGCAAGTAGGTGAATTGGCAAATACAAAATCCATGAATAGTGAGGATCAGCTGTAATTAGTGAAAAATGCATATTGAGACACAGAAAAAAACTAACAGTATGGTTAATGTATTATCTTTATAACTTGATGAAAAAGCAATGATTCTTATATGCTTCATGCGCTTTCTTGACTGAAAATCTCTCAGTTCTTGTCACTGAAAACTATAAACCACTGAGCAGCTTTCATCAGTATCTGTTTATTCTCTTCTCTGTGCATTGGATAGTTCTTGACTTTCATTCGCAGGAAAGTGCAAACTTTTGGTTGTTTAGCTTCAAATATGTCTTTTCTAAAAGAAGCAATTTTTGCTGTAGAAGTTCAGATCCACTTGCTTTACTCTGTGAAAGTGAAAGCAGCCTAAAACCACATAGGTGGAGCTAGGTGGAGTTGCAAACAAATTTTATCAATCCTTTGATACCAAAGCATTTCAGCAAATATATAACATCAAATACCCATTAGGTGAATTGAAGCAGCATGTTTAGAATAACAATAGAATAAAATAAGAAATCTTTAGAAATTATCCTCTGTCAGGGACTTTACATTATCAGAGATAGGATTTTTTTTTTTTTTTTTCCTTAGTCTCAATAAAACCGAGACTCAAATAGTTGAAGAAATATACTCTGGGCCACAGAGATAATTCATGCTAGAGGTAGTAGTGCAAAAACACATCTTTCTGATCTGTTAGCTACTCTTCTTTTCTGTTACCCAAATGCTTACAAGGGCCCAGTGCAAAGACACAAGCAAACAGATCCAATTAACAAAAAGAGCATAAAAATTATCACAATTTTGTAAGGATAGCCTAGTTATCCTAAGCAGAAATGAAAGTCCCCTCCATATTCATGGAAAATAAGAATGAAGATTTGACAGACATGGACCTGAAATGAAAATCAAAATGGAGTCAGTATTGCAAAGAGAGCTTTCTAAAATGGCGCTGGGAGGTTACCGAGGAAGAATGAATGACTAATGCCTGTGTCACTCTGATTGGAATTGGACTTTCTGACCTAATGAAGTCATTCAGAACATCTGTGAGAAACTCACCTCAGTCTACACTTAGTGGACCCCTACCCTAAAACAATTTTTGATTCCTTAAGGACAAATATGTTCTGAGCTGCTTTAAAGTAGATCAAAATTCTCACCAGGCAATTCTTAATAGGCTTAGGGCTTTTTGTCTTGATAAGCCCCTGACTCTTTTCTCTTCCTTAGAATTCTCTTTCAGGTTATGAGATCCTGTGAATCCCAAGTTGCATTTCTTAAGACTCTTATTTGGAGCCTCTTGGATTATGTTTCTAATTGACATGGCAATCATCCTGTACATGAAAGGAGAAACTGCAGAAAGTGGACAACTGAGTATAGTATGCATTGATAGAGGAACCTGAATGAATCAGACAACTCCTATTGTAAAATAAATGCCATATTCAGAAATTACATATGCAACCACAAAACTGAAATTTAGTAGCTATCTTTGCTGATATATGCATACAATGTTTCATTTCTGTGAGTTTATAAAACATCAGTTTTCTGCACAACAGGGAAAATTAATTAGCATAAAAATCTCCTTAATTTATTAAAGTGTATAAATCCCTTTAAGATAAAAATGTCACTTATTATTTGTATCATTTGTTAAATTCTTATTTTCTTCCTCTTTTTTTTCAAAGAATCTTAATTCACTGAGAGGAGTAAAACCAACCAAGGAATGATACTATAGGCTAAACACCATCATTGTTTAGTTGAAGAAACTAAGATGCAGAGATACGAGAGATTTTCTCTTCAAAGTCCAGCTAATGGCATAGGAAAAGTAGAATTTAGGTGCAAACCCACTTTCATCCTGACAAAAGTACACAGGAAGTTTTCTGGTTCACAGCATGTCCATCTTTACTTCTCATAACTGGCCCCATCCTCCCCTGTGGCTTCCTAATCATGTATGTGGAAAATAAAATCCATATAACTAGACATCATCCACAGCCTGTGAAAGGCTTATATCTTCCTGCCCCTCTCTCTTTGGTTATTTCTTAGGCCCAGGAGTGTAAACACCAAAGATGCTCTAAAAGGGAGAAAGAGGGCAAGGAAAAGACTTGTCTCACTGAGTGGAGATTCCAAGGTCCAAATTCCGGTTTGCAAGAGGGTGCCAAGCTCTGTATGGGCGCATCCCCTGAAATGGTTACTTAGACAGATGCGTCATGGTTGGGATCTCTAAAGACCTGCTCAGAGAATCCAGGCCCTGTCATTTGGATCACAAGACTACTGCCTAAGTGCCTCAGTTCACATCCACTTTCAGATATTTCTAATTTCATTACTCAGAACTGTTTACTATTTGTTTTAAATTTGCATGCTTTCTCCATGTGGAACTAGAAGATGAAATTTTATTTTGTAGCTTCAGGGAGGGGATTGCACATGCTAAGAGAGCTATTAGTATCCAGACCAAGCAGATTGAAGATCTTCATCTTCTCTGTCAGCATTCACCAGGCAGATTGAAGTATGTTTAACCAGAGGTACTATATTCATCCAAATCAACAATACGATTGAGACAAAACCCACTGGTCTCATGCCTGTCATCTCTGTTTGCATCTGTCAGGATGCAAGAAACTGCCTCATCACCACAAGAGTTCTCTAGCATGTTATTTTACTCCACAGTGAGTTCCACTTTTTGTCACTGTGTCGTTCTTCAGATCTCTCCCTCTAGAAGTCCTCCACCATGGAGCGCCATGACTGCAGAAGTCTCTGCATTTTCAACTTAGTTTTCTCTAATGACTGCATTAACTGAACTCAATTTCTCTCTCTCTGGGGATGTAGAATGCTCTTTATCCTCAAACTCTCTCGAATCATCATTTATGCCCTATATTGTCTCTGGTCTCAGAATCTGGAGGTGGAGGTTGGTATTCTCTCCATTGAGGTCATTTTTTCTTCTTTGAATAGTCTGTTATTCTCTTTCTTTCTCTAACACTTACAGTTTTCCTTGAACACTTTGACACCTGGTTCACAATCATTTTTTCCACCCCTAGACTTCACTGCCATCATCCTGAGTGGATGTAAATATCCATGCTGACAATCCATGAAACAACCAGATTTTTAGTTTTATGATTGTTTTATGTTCAGTGACCTTTTAGACTTATTCAACAACCCACATACACAATTTCAATTTTGACCTTGTTGTTACCCATAATACAATTACACCAACTCTATGTATCACTAGCTCAGTGATTCCCAGCTGTGATCATAGCCTTATTATTATTATTTTTTTTAATCTAGTTGCTTGGTCAAAAACTTCATCAGGAACTGAACCTTCCATAAATTTCTGTGCATCTACCTTAATTTTTTTTTTTCTTACTTTGTCATTCTCTACTTTGAGTTCCATGGTCTGTGATTTCAAGGACGTTCTTACAGATACTCTAAACTCTCTTGTTCCTCTGTTACTCTTATTGAGCCTATAAAGTCAAAGAGCAGCCTTGGATGACCTAGACTATCATAATGTAGCATGTCCTTTCCTGAGCAGCTGAGCAGTGTGAGATAATTTCACACATGAGGTCATATTAGCCTTCTAAAATGTATTATCACTCATGAGCCAGCCATTGGGACTGCCCATCTATCTTACACTCCACAACATATTTTAACCTTCTTACCTTTCTTCAAATTTTGATATCCACATATCTCCTTCACTCTAACAGATGTCTTTGCCATCTACATGTCAAAGAGAATAAAAATCATAAGAATAGGTTACAAATAAGTTAATACTACTAAATATAAACATATTCACATCTGTACTCATCTTTTCTAAGATCATTTTCTTTATCTGTGTGTTGGAGTTCTCTTTTATTTATTTTTTATTTTTTTAGTAAAATTTATTACTGATTTACCCTAATTTGTCAATCTTTACTTTTCATGGAAAAAATCAACCATTTTTTATTATTAACTCATTTCGTGCTTTAATCAAAATGGTAAATTTATTAGATAACAACGTTTTTTTTTCCTATCTGCCTATGGCATGGAGAAAACTCAAAGATGCAAATTTGTATATTGAAAAAGGCCTTGGACTCAGAAATAGCCACTTACATGCTGTCAATTAGATGGTGACATGAACAAGATATAAAATTTGAGGTTTTTTTTTGTCACTGATAGTTATCGATCTTATAGAGTTATAACAACATTGTTTTCTCTAATATAGAAACTGTTACTTTGAAGTGGTTTTATGATGATGTATACAAAACACATCACAGAAAGTCAATAAAATTAAATATATTTAAGATATACATGTAATATGTTTATAGTAATTCAGAAAAAGAGCTAATTACTACAATATAGGCATGTTTGCTTCTTTTAAATGTATCTGATTATGAAGTGTAAATGCTTCTAAATATGAAAATTGAGAATTTAGTTGACAACTTCTAATTGATTTTATAAAGTATTATTTTCTTAATTAATTGACTTTCACAGTCTAATGCCCATCCATCTTTCCTTTTCATACCAATTAAAACACTTATTGCTTGAGGTAAAAATATATATATTTGAAAATAGTAGAAACTTCATCTTCAGTGTAACCTAGTCTTATTTAGAAATATTTCAAACATTATATTTTAACAGCAGTGCAAGAAGTAAAATTTAGCCTTTATAAATTATTTTCCACATGACTTACACTTTTTCCCCAGTTTTATTGAGGAATAATAGACAATAAAATTATATACAAAGTGTGCAATGTGAGGATTTAATGTACATAGACAATGTAAAATGTTTATTGCAATCAAGTTAACTAATACATCTGTTATCTCACACACTTAACTCTTCTGTGTATGGTGAGAACATTTAAATCTACTTTCAAAATTTCAAGTATGCAACTCTGGATTATTAACTATAGTCACCATGCTCTGCTTTAGCTCCTTAGAACCTATTCAATTTATAACTGAAAGGATGTAGCCTTTGAAATACACTTCCCCATTTCTCCTACCCTCAACCCTAGGAAGCCACAATCTTACTCTTTTTCTGTGAGACAGGCTCTTTTTTTTTCTTGTAAGTTCAACAAATAAGTGATACCATACCATATTTGTCTTTCTCTTTCCCTTCTCCAGGGGATCTTCCCTACCTAGAGATGAAAGCCAGGTCTCTCACATTGCAGGCAGATTCTTTGTTATCCTAGCCAGCATGGAAACCCTTCTCTTTCTGGTTTATTTCTAATAGCAAAATGTTTTCCAGTTTCACCCATGTTATCACAAATGACAGAAATTTCCTTCCTTTTCATGCCTGAATAATATTCCATTGTGCATGTGTATGTATCTGTGTATATTTGATATGAACTGAATTCCTCCTAATATTTAAAATTGTTTCAGCTCTCAAAGTGCTGGCAAAGTCCCCTTAGTTTTTACTTTTGCAGTTACTGTACATAACATTTCAGACATATGTGAATATTTGTCATAATAAAGGCTTTCCTCGATAGGATTATAATCATTCATAAGAATTATACATAACAATGTATTTTTGTGATGTGCTATGTTGATAGGGAACAAAATGTCTATAATTTTCTGAGTCTTATCTAAATATTGCACAATGCAATATACTCAACTTTCTTAATGTTTGCTAATATTAAAAATGTTTTATTTTTTAGCAAAGTGGATTCAGTACAAAACTTAAAATACCAGAGCAATCACAGCAAGTAGATATTCTATATATTTAATGTACAGAATATTACGTTCTGCACAGTCACTTTGGTCTTTTCCGCCTCTTTGTGACCCTATAGAGTGTAGCCCACCAGGCTCCTCTGTCCATGGGATTATCTAAGAAAAAACACTGGAGTGGGTTGCCATGTACTCCTCCAGGATATCTTCCCAACCCGGAGATGGAACCTGTACCTCCTGTGGCTCCTGCATTGCATGGAGATTATTTACCACTGAGCCACCAGGGAAGCCCAGTACATTTTTTATATCCATTTATCCACCAGTGGACACTTCGGTTGCTTCCATGTCTTGACTCTTGTGAATAATACTACAATGAACATAGAAATGCACATATCTCTTTGAGATATGGTTTCATTTCTCATATGTACTCAGAATTGGAATTGCTGGATCCTATGTTTTGTTTTGTTTTATTTTGTTAATGAAATTCTATACTGTTTTCCATAGTAACTGTACCCATTTACATCACACTTGAGAGTCCCTTGGACTGCAAGTAGATCCAACCAGTCCATCCTAAAGGAGATCAGTCCTTGGGTATTCACTGGAAGGACTGATGTTGAAGCTGAAACTCCAATATTTTGGCCACCTGTTGTGAAGAACTGACTCATTTGAAAAGACCCTGATGTTGAGAAAGATTGAGGGCAGGAGGAGAAGGGGACGACAGAAGATGAGATGGTTGGTTGGCATCACCGACTCAATGGACATGAGTTTGGGGAAACTCAGGGAGTTGGTGATGGACAGAGAGGCCTGGCGTGCTCCCGTTCATGGGGTTGCAAAGAGCATGACAGGGCTGAGCGACTAAACTGAACTGAACAGTGAATAAGGGTTCACTTTCTCAGCATCCCCACAAAAAAATGATCTCTTTTGTTTGGACTCGGGAGACGGGGTCAGGACGCAGAGCAGTGTCAGCACAGCCCTGGTGATGGTGGGTAAAAGCCCGGACTCAGGATTCGGGGACAAGGCACGATACAGCAGCGTGGCCCAGGTGATGGGAGATCAAAGCTGGATTCGGGACCCAGGAAGGCTGGCTTCTGTGTAGTGGATGCTGCCCCAAGGAAGGCAGTCCAAGCAGCGCCTTGGGACTCAGCAGGCCCGGCACAGTGCAGGGGCAGCTCCTGACCGCTAGACCCTACTGTGGAGTCAACGTGGAAAACAAGGCACATTGCACAATTAAATGTGCACAGGAGCAAGTCTCCCTCTGTCTGCCCCAGCTCCAGCCCTGGGGAGGACACAGGAGCAACAGGGCCTCGAGGGCAGCTCTTCACCTGGAATTCGCCTCAGTGACGGCCATGGGACCCTCAGTAGCAAAGGCTGCGGATGTCCCCGGTGGTGAGCAAGATGGCTGGCGTCTTCCGGTTCCTTTGCGGCTGCAGTGAAAGCCCTTTGAGAGACTCCATCTTGTCACCGAATGGCTCCAAACTAGAGGATGGGACGGCCCAGCACAGCTAAAACGTTTCCTATGCGCCAGTCACAAATATTTGTGTTCCACGGAGTTTCTGCTGGGACTCTGTCATCCTTCAAAGATTTCCCAGAGCTATTTTCTTCCGTTTGTAGTTGTTTCTTCATTGTTTTCTCGAGGGAGAGGAGAGTTGGGATCTCTTAGCCGGCCTGCTTGCTGACGGCATCATCCGCGTTACAGATTTTAGGTACATATAATGCCATGTGCCTGTCCTTACTATGAAGAAGATGCTAAAATGTATACAGTATGAATTTTTAATTTTAATTTTAATTTTTAATAGGCCATTCGTGACTTCATGGAAAAACTGGCATTTCTAAATAAGCTCCTAAATACATCGATTATTAGAGGAGGCATCATTAAATCATCTAATCTATTCTAAACTACTTTGCTTTAAGAGTTCATATTGAAATACTAGTTTGAATAATGATAGGCTATTGTTGTTCAGTTGCTAACTTGTGTTTTAATCGACAATAAAAGCAAAGACCTGAATGTTACTGCAATTGAAATGGTATCACATTTGTGCAATGTATTCCTCATTTTCCTCCATACTCATTCATATACCTCCCTCCTATTACTTTATCTATTCTCTAGGGCATTGATCCCCCAAATATTTGGCCCCAGAGACCAATTTTGTGGAAAACAGTTTTTCCATAGACAGGCAGATGATGGTTTCAGGATGATTCTAGGCAGTACATTTATTGTGTACTTTATTTCTTTTATCATTACTTCTGTTCCACTTCAGAACACCAGACATTAGATCCCAGAGGTTGGGGACCCCTGCTCTAGGGTAATATGGTCTCATTCTCTCACTGGCTTCTGATTGGTATTAGCAAATGTGAGACTAGGAAAATCCCTGTTGTCCTCCTTTTCCCATGGGCTCCAAAGCTCCAAAGTTCAATGTTTTGGTCTTGGCAGTGTCTTATTCTACCCAAAGCGAGTCATCTGTAGTTCCCCTCAAAGACCTGGTGAACTTTTAGATCTAAGTTTGAGAATGACCCTCTGCTTTTAATAGATTCTAGGACCCTCAACATCCTTTGATTTCCATATGCGTACATAAGTAGTTCCCTCCTTAAAAAGTCTTATAGGAATTATATTTGTTAAAAGATATCAGTAATAGTAACAATCTATATACCTTGCTGATCAAAGACCACATCCGGTTCTTTAAATTTTTTCATAGCGATGGTATTATTTTAATAAAAGGTGAGGTAGTCAAGTTGAATTAACAAAAGCTGCATACATTATTTAGTTATTGAAGAATAAAGAGAATTTTCTTTATATTTCATGAAGCGACTTGAATAGACATTTCATCTAAAATATGCTTTTTCTTTCAATAATATTCAAATTTAGATAGTATGAACTCACAAGATGTGTCATGATTTTTTTTTTAAGTAGTTTACTCAATGTTTAAACAGAATTTGAATTCTCAAATAATCGGGAGCTGACACTCAAAATAAGGGAATTTGGTATTATCATAATATTTATACATTTTTAATACTACAAAGTTGGGGAGAATATCTATCTTATTTCTTTTATGTCCTATTTCTTTTTATATCCCAGCACCAGCATTGGGCCCAGTAGATGCTTACTAATGTTCTAAATAGGCATTTGTTAAATTGGTAAGTATGTGAAAAGTTAGAATCATGTAGCATTTCATAATAAAGGGCTGTCACATTCATAAGCTCTTTGGCTTTGTACAACTCCATAGCTAAAATTTTATCATCAATTTCTCAAATGAAGAAAGAGGCATAGAAATTTTAAAAACTTTTTCAAAACCATCCATTTCCTTCAATCTGTAACAGTTTCCAGTGATAAACTGCTATAACACTGTAGCGTTTTTATTTTTCCAATATTTTTCCCAACTTATTTTTCTAATATTTTTCAGCATATGAGTATAATTTCAGCATATGAGTACTTATTTAGTGCTTATTATATGTAATGTGCTCACATACTGACATATTATTGCTCTTTATGCTTGAGAAAGCTAATGGGATGTAATATTATTTTTATGGTCATAGTTACTGTTTTCATTATTATCATTATTTTATATAAAGGGAAAGTGAGCCAGAGATGGCTAAACCTTAGTATTGTACTCTGCAAAAGACACCTAGACATTAAACGTTGTTGTTCAGTCGCTGCATCCAACTCTTTGTGACACCATGGACAACAGTACGCCAGACTCCTGTGTTCTTCACTGTCTTCTGGAGTTTGCACAAATTCATGGCCATTAAGAGATGACATAATG
This sequence comes from Muntiacus reevesi, assembly GCF_963930625.1. NCBI lineage: Eukaryota > Metazoa > Chordata > Mammalia > Artiodactyla > Cervidae > Muntiacus > Muntiacus reevesi. The sequence goes on from NC_089269.1 coordinate 36,844,480, forward strand.
CTAACTAAGCATCTCATCTTCAGCTACACCCTTCTCCTTTTGCCTTCAACATTAAACATACTAATTCATTTTAAGAAGGTATTTGTTTGCTATACTAATAGCAATAATGAAAAATAAAACTTTTGGTAAAATTTATTAGAGCAGCAAGATAAAAATCAATTAGTCTCCATAGTAATAAATAGCCATTGTGACTGATTTTTCAAGTACATTGTTATCATTATTATATCTATTATAATGTATAATTATATTGGAAAATTATTATACATTATATAATATATAAATATGTTATATAATTATATTGGAAAAAATTATAATGGAAAACCAGCAGTTAAAATGTATGAAAGTATTTTTCACGTAGATGTAAATTGTTAGTGGTGCATGTTTCTTAAGACTTGGCTCAGATGATAACATATGATAGAGATCAACTCAATAGCTGTTTAAATATTAGTGTTCAAAATTGTGAAAACCTGTTTGCACGATAGGGATAGTACATTATAATTTCATTCATTGAGATACACATCTTTAGTTTCTTTTTCTATTGAATAATTCCATTTCTGTCTGTTTTTTGAAGCCATTTCATTGGACCTGATTTTCTCTACTGGTACTCCTGGAATTAATCTTGCAAAAGCACTATTTTCACTGTTGGGAAACTCTTATGGGAAATTTTTCCTTCAAAATTGGGTTTTTAAAAAATTCCTATTTAAAAAAAAACATAAAAATAAAACTAGATTCATCATATAAGCATAGCAATATCCCTTTAATTCTGTCAATGTAAATAACAAGCATTTGATTAAATGAAATATTCAGTAAGACACGTTGAAGATCAATATCAGAAAATGCCCCAAAGACAATCTGCATTTAACATTGAGACAGAACTCATTCTTATCAAAAAGTTTGGTTATGTCTTTCATTTTGCTGTCAGTAATAATATGTTGTCTCCTGCTTGGACTCCTTCTTTATTTCTTGGTATTTGGGGAAATCTATTCCTCACTTCTTACTGTCCAAATAGAGAAACTTACTTAATTTGATTTATATGAGATAAAGATAAAATACTTTCATAATAGTAATGGAATTGTAAGAAAAATGTTTTACTTATCATCATAGCTAAATAGATATATGAAAATTGCAATCAAAAACCTGAAAAAAATCCATAGTAAGGAATAGAAAATTCTGAGTTAAGCATCTGATAAGATAATGGTTGAAAATCATTTGCATATCTTAGCAATCACTTGCAATAAAATTACAGTTCAGTGGAACATAAGTTCCTACTTTTATTCATAGCTTAGCTCTTATTCAGAAAGTCTTAAAATACTTGACTTTATGTAAATGAAATAACCCCTCCCCCCCCCAAAAGTGTATGTGCATGCACTTGGGCATATGTATACCTTGATCTTTGCAAAGTTCAATCAGAATTCAAAATTGAAGTAGTTACCTCCTCCTACATTCACTTATGAATGTCCTCTTTTAATAAATGTTGTTAAGGAAATGACAGAAATGTTGTTAAGGAATTGACATAAGATAGAGTTGTAGAAAAATATATTGCTATTCTTATGCAAGATTTCAAGACTGAGGAATAATAACAAATAAGACACACACACACTCACAAAAAACAGAATTTTACTTAAGAACTGCTGTCATATAAAGAGGATGACTAGATATTAAGATATGGAAAATTTCATGTGACTATGCCCTTTCTGTTTAAAAGTATGGTGAAATTTAATAAATTTATATGTATATGTGCATTCTATATAAAGTTGAATCATATGAAACCACCAATGTTTATTATAGCTACTGTTATCTGTACTAAACAGTGGTTCAGATTAGTTTTATGCATATTAATAGTCCCTCTATCACAAAAAATGTAAGGATTTGCCTCACTAAAGACAATACCATGGAATATGTTGTCACGATTCACAAAAAAATAAACATTGATGATGTCATTTTACATGACTATACCTATGATAAATTTTTTTATCTCTAAATTACAAGAGGCCTATACTTGGTCCGTAGATATATTCATTGCTTATCAAAATTGTATAAATATAAATCCATGCATAATGAGTGTATTATCTTTGAATGGCCTGATTGGAAATAAACACTTCCTTTGTATTTCAAAAAATAGAGACTCAATGTTAATTTCAACAAATTTATTTTCTTAGTAAGTTAAATATGGAAAACCTTCAATGCTGAATACTTCCTTGTACATATATATATATAATATATATATGTATATACATATATATATATATAATTCATAATTTTGAGGGTTAAAAACTTTGTTAATGTTAAGGAGAAGAATGCCTAAAGATGCTCTTCTTTGAATTTGGAAACTCTTTACAATTTTGCAGGCTAATGATAGATTGATGATTCTTGTAAGGTATTTTACTTACAAAATAAACAAACCAAAACAAAACAGAGTTTCATTACTTTAGCTCTGTAAAGGGAAGAGTATGAAAAGTGAAAAAGGACAAGGGTAAAGAATTTCATGATTCTGTATCATGACTTAAATCATGGACAGTTGAGCAAGATAGACCTAGATTTGCTTCTAGTTTCTTTGGCTTTTATTTAAAAGTAAGTTTATTTTGGGGAAATTTTTATCATTCCAATTTTCAGTTTCTTTAGTGTAAAATGGTAGAATTAATTGTGTTATTTCAAGAAGTAAACAAGCCAGTCCATAATCATCACTTGCCAAAGGTCCTAACACACGTTAAGTCTTCAATAAATAGAAGATCGAATTAGTAATTTCTATTGTCACTACCAGGAGATGACAGTTATTTTAAGGCCAAGTGTAAAATGTAAACAGAGAACCCCTTAATCAAAAAGCAAGGCAAAAAGTACTGTTAAAGGCCTAAAATCTTTCATTTTAAAAACAATGAAAAAATATCATCTTTCATGGCATACTTGCTTTGCTCTAAATATCATAAACTCCTTCCACTTGTATGTCCATTCATGATTCCTCTCTCTTCATAAGTTCATAGGTCTACACACAGTTGAAGGAATTTTGACCCTGAATATATACCTCCAGAAAACTTTGGTTAATATCCATTTCCACTATGAAAAGGCATAAAAGGCATAAACGGCTGAAAAGGCATAAACACAGGACACTGAAAGATGAGTTCCCCAGGTCGGTAGGTGCCCAATGTTCTACTGGAGATCAGTGGAGAAATAACAAGAGAAAGAATGAAGAGATGGAACCAAAGTAATGACAACAGCCAGTTGTGGATGTTACTGGTGATGGAAGTAAAGTCCAATGTGGTAAAGAGCAATATTGCATAGGAACCTGGAATGTTAGGTCCAGGAATCAATGCAAATTGGAAGTGGTCAGACAGGAGATGGCAAGAGTGAATACTGACATTTTAGGAATCAGCGAACTAAAATGGACTGGAAAGGGTGAATTTAACTCAGATGACCATTATATCTACTATTGTGGGCAAGAAACAATTAGAAGAAATGGAGCAGCCATCATAGTCAACAAAAGAGTTGCAGTACTGGGATGCAATCTCAAAAACAACAGCATGATCTCTGTTTGTTTCAAGGGAAACCATTCAATATCACAGTAATCCAAGTCTATGCCCCCACCAGAAATGCTGAAGAAGCAGAAGTTGAATGGTTCTATGAAGACCTACAAGACCTTCTAGACCTAATATTCAGAAAAATGTCCTTTTCATTATAGGGGACTGAAATGTAAAAGTAGGAAATCAAGAGATACCTGGAGTAACAGGCAAAATTGGTCTTAGAGCACAGAATGAAGCAGGAGAAAGGCTAATAGTTTTGCCCAAGAGAACACATGGTCACAGCAAACAACCTCTTCCAACAACACAAGAGAAGACTCTACACGTGGACATCACCAGAGGGTCAATACTGAAATCAGATTGACTATATTCTTTGCAGCCAAAGATGGGGAAGCTTTATACAGTCAACGAAAAATAGACCGGGAGCTGACTGGCACAGGTCATGAACTCCTTATTGCCAAATTCAGACTTAAATTGAAGAAAGTAGGGAAAACCACTAGACCTTTCAGGTATGACCTAAATCAAATCCCTTACAATTATACAGTCAAAGTGAGAAATAGATTCAAGGGATTAGATCTGATAGACAGGATGCCTGAAGAACTATGGACAGAGGTTCATGACATTGTATTGGAGACAGGGATCAAGACCATCCCCAGAAATAGAAGTTCAAAAAGTCAAAATGGTTCTCTGAGGAGGCCTTACAAATAGCTATGAAAAGAAGAAAAGTGAAAGACAAAGGAGAAAGGGAAAATTATGCCCATTTGAATGAAGAGTTTCAAAGAATAGCAAGGAGAGATAAAAAGCCTTCCTCAGTGATCAATGCAAAGAAATAGAGGAAAACAATAGAATGAGAAAGAGATTGAAAGATCTCTTCAAGAAAATTAGAGATATCAAGGGAACATTTCTTGCAAAGATGGGTTTGATAAAGGACAGAAATGGTATGAACCTAACAGAAGCAGAAGATATTAAGAAGAGGTGGCAAGAATACACAGAAGAACTATACAAAAGAGATCTTCATGACCCAGATAACCACAATGGTATGATCACTCACTGAGAGCCAGACATTCTGGAATATAAATTGAAGTGGGTCTTAGGAAGCATCACTATGAACAAAGCTAGTGGAGATGATGCAATTCCAGTTGAGCTATTTCAAATCCTGAAAGATAATGCTATGAAAGTGCTGAACTCAATATGCCAGCAAATTTGGAAAACTCAGCAGGGGCCACAGGACTGGAAAAGGTCAGTTTTCATTCCAGTCCCTAAGAAAGGCCATGCCAGAGACTACCGCACAATTGCACTCATCTCACGCGCTAGTAAAGTAATGCTCAAAATTCTCCAAGCCAGGCTTCAGCAATACGTGAACCATGAACTGCCAGATGTTCAAGCTGGATTTAGGAAAGACAGAGGAACCAGAGAACAAATTGCCAACATCTGTTGGATCATCGCCAAAGTGAGAGAGTTACAGAAAAACATTTACTTCTGTTTTACTGACTATGCCAAAGCCTTTGTGTGGATCACAACAAACTGTGGAAGATTCTTCAGGAGATGAGAATACCAGACCACCTGATCTGCCTCCTGAGGAATCTGTATGCAGGTCAGGAGGCAACTCTTAGAACTGGACATGAAACAACAGACTGGTTCTAAATCAGGAAAGGAGTACATCAAGGCTGTCACCCTGCTTATTTGACCTATAAAGGCAGAGTACATAATGAGAAATGCTTGGCTGGATGAAGCATAAGCTGGAATCAAGACTGCCGGGAGAAATATCAATAACCTCAATCATGCAGATGATACCAACCTTATGCCAGAAAGTGAAGAACTAATAAGCCTCTTGATGAAAGTGAGAGAGGATTGTGAAAAAGTTGACCTACAACTCAACATTCAGAAAACTAAGATTATGCTATTCCATTGCATCTCTTCATGGCAAATAGATGGGAAAGCAATGGAAACAGTGACAGACTTTTTTTTTTCTTTGTGCGGGGGGTGGGGGGACTCCAAAATCACTGCAGATGGTGACTGCAGTCATTAAATTAAAAGACACTTGCTCCTTGGAGGGAAAAGTATTACCCACCTAGACAGTATATTAAAAAGCAGAGACATTACTTTGCCAACAAATGTCCGTCTAGTCAAGGTAATGGTTTTTCCAGTAGTCATGTATGGATGTGAGAGTTGGACTATAAAGAAAGCTGAGCACTGAAGAATCGATGCTTTTGAACTGTGGTGTTGGAGAAGAGTCTTCATAGTCCCTTGGACTGCATGGAGATCCAATCAGTCCTTCCTAAAGGAAATCAGTCCTGAATATTCTTTGGAAGGACTAATGCTGAAAGTGAAACTAGTAATTTGGCCACCTGATGCAAAGAACTAACTCACTAGAAAAGACCCTGATGCTGGGAAATATTTAAGGTGGGAGGAGAAGGGGGTGATGAGATGTATGTATGACATCACTGACTCAATGGGCATGAGTTTGAGTAAACTGCGCGAGTTGGTGATGGACAGGGAGGCCTGGCGTGCTGCAGTCCATGGGGTCACAGACAGTCAGACAGGACTGAGTGGCTGAACTAAACTGAACTCATTTGAAATCTAAATACCCCAAAAAGGAATCTGATTTTTCCACTCCATGTTTTTAGAACATGTTTGCAATCTTTTGCCTCTACCCCTTGATTTTCTTTGATTATGTACCACCATTATTCCAGCTAGCCTGGCCTATGGGATATAGACTGGGAGAGGAGTCACAGGGCATCAAACGCAGATGGACATTAATGGCTGCACCGAGGTATATAACATTAGAACAAAGGTAAACAGTTGCCCTTGGCTTTTAACATATATGCAATATGAAGGAAGATCTACTCATGCTAACGTTACACACACACACACACACACACACACACACCAGAAGAGTTATCAATTAAGTTTTATTTGGGGCAAAATGCAGACTATACCCCTGGAGGCAGCATTTCAGATATCTCTGAGAGCATTCTGAAGAGGAAGAAAAGTCAGTATGTATGTGATTTGGGGGAAGGGAGTGTACATGCAGTCAAGCACATATGTTTTGCAGAGGATTTCTGCTGGCCCCTGAGCATTACTGCTAGTCACCAGGAGCAAATGTTACCCTGAAGGACTTCAGTGCTTTTCTAGATATGAGGAGATACCAAAATTTGGCTCCGCAAATCAGCTCCTGAAAATATCTGACTATGTGAAGACCTGTCCTGCCAGTTTTTCCCAGAGGACACAGTGGCTCATTTCTGCTTTCTGCCCTGAACTCATTTCAGGGGGTGCTGAAAATCATCACATATAATCCTTATGGAGGTAGATGGCAAGTGCCAGTTTGTAGTTGACACTCACTAACTTTGCCTTTTGAGACAACCTCAAAATAATTAAAAGCTGTTTATAGCATATATTTTATCTTACCTTTGAAAGTATGAATGCGAACTTATTTTAAAATTTTATGATCTGAGGCCAAGGACTTTCCTAATAGACAATCCTATGCACTTTCCTTTTCCTTTTTATTTTTTTTTTTATTTTCCATAAACTGTCCTCATAACTCATCCTTTGCAATTTTCTGTTTCCATTTCTTTAAAGCACATCAAGCAATTACAACCACTTGTAAGCAATTTGTGTGCAGAATCCTTTTAGACATCTGTGATTTCTTCCCCAGATTTTATGGTTGTCCAGCCCACACTTACCTTGAAAGCATATTTCAAGCAACTCACCTTTATAAACTTGTTTTCAAGGCATACAACTTAGTTTTTATAGAAACAACTCTCTGTTTTCACACTCCTATTTTCATAAGTTTGAGTGATATTTAAATAAACTGTGTAAGTGAAAAAAACAGAAACAACTGGTACAAGCAGATTTAGGGATAAACACATCTGATACTTGGTATGCATGCTACTGAAACAAAGAAAACAGGAGTGTGGGAGATGAAATTGTTTGAGCTAAAAGCATTCAGCAAGCCAGACACTTCAGTAAATGTGTTTTAACAGAGGGGTTTGGAAGCACTGATTTATGTGGGAAACTGGCAACAATGGAGGTCATTTAAAAGAATTTTTGTTATATTTTTATTCCTTGCCTCTTAAAATTTAAGGTATTTTTTTTCCAGTTTTATCAAATTTGTCTCCAAATGGGAAGAAAAGATAGAAACAAATGTTAGTTTGTTTGCTTTTTAACATCTACTGTGTAGGTAATTAAGAACTTTTAACCTGTTTAAAATCCACATAATGAGCGATATGCTCATGATTGAGATGATGAGCTTGAAATCAGTATTTTAAAAAATATGCCACAGTGCAGGTCTTTAAAATGGAGCCCAGAACCAATCCATGTAATCAATACTGAGCATTTGCAGTTTGGAAAATATTACAGAAAAAATAAGTTTGTTAAAAATAGTGTAGATCTGTTCTGGAAACTTCAGAAAAGGACATGGTCAATAGATAGAGTCTATACATAGAGAAAGGGACTAAGGAAAATTGCAAAGATTGATTTTTTTTCCCCCCATTGTAAGAAATTCGTTGAGATATTTTAAATTCAGATTATACAAAGAGGATCAATTTCAGACAAAACATCTTAGGAATGTTAGCAGTAACCAGGACTGGAATAGATAATTTTAATGAGAGATCCTTTCAATCTATTTGGATTAATATTTGTATTTTTAATATCTTAAAGACAAGTTCCAAAAATATCTCACACATTTCTCTTTATTGGAAAATAATTGAGACTTCCTTCCTCATTTGTCTGTAGTCAACAGTTCCTTCCTCCTCAACCATTTCTCTGGAAAGACTGCTAGTTCAGAGTTCAAGATCCTTAGCCTCAGGAAACAATTTGATTTATATCACAGAAAGCAAGGAAAAAATAAGGACTTTATAATCTTCTGTCTTCATATTAAGAATATGGAGTGTATAATTTCCTGTATCCCACAGTGTCTTCTTTTCTCAGTTATATATCACTAGAATTAATACTCCTAAAGAGCTAGACATTTTATCGGTTTGAATTTTTACCTCTACAGCTCTAAAAGATAGACAAGTATCTGGCAGAAGCGTGGTGCTTAATTGATTGTATTTGTGAATGAATGCCATAGACATTTTCCCTGTCATTAACTGGTAGTAAAATTAGCAGTGGCCTTGTAGCATTCCCTAATGTGGAATTCCCTATTCCATAAATGAAGATATACTTGTTTGTGGCAATCTCTGATCTTTAATGAATTCCTAGAATTGGAGATTCAGCCTCAGTTTGTGAGCAAATTTAAGGATTTTTTACTGTGTCTAATTATCTACAGAAAGAATATTACTGCCAACATTATAAAAAATGCTTTAACTACAAAAGTCTCAATTAAAAAAATATTAATGCTTGAAATGAATTGAATTTCATTATAATAGATTTTCCTTTTTTCATATTTAACTCCATCAACCATCTGCATTTAGTGTGTCTGTATTATAAATAAGTTACAATATATTTTATAATTTAGTTATTTCTATAGATAAAGATGTTAGATAATGTTTATCTGGTGATTTCAAAAATTTTATATCAATAAGGTATATATCTTCTTTTTGCATATATTTGAACACTTCTGGATATAAATATATATGTATATATATTTAATCTTCTAATACACTCTTATTCTATCTTTATTTTAATATCATGCCATTTTAAATATTGTTTTATCATTGTTACCTATTAATAGTTCTTAATACGAGAGAGAGAAGGATTAATTGGGTTGGCAACCCTTAATTGACATTATTTGTTCTCAAAAGTTGTAGTAAACTACAGTTAAACACTTTTCTAAATGGAAGCTGAAATAATAATATACTCTGATTCTACACTGTAGAATTTTATGTAATGTATTTTACAAGGTATTGATCATCTGAAAATTAAATCTTTTTATTTGGTCCATTGTTTATTTTTACATTTTCAACTTCATGAAACCATTCTTTCTCTCCCTTTTGCTATATATGTTTTTCCTTATTAGAGTAGCTTAATGTTATCTTTCTTTTTTTATTTTTTATTAGTTGGAGGCTAATTATTTTACAATATTGTAGTGGGTTTTGTCATACATTGATATGAATCAGCCATAGAGTTACACGTATTCCCCATCCTGATCCCCCCTCCCACCCCCCCTCCACCCGACTCCTCTGGGTCCTCCCAGTGCACCAGGCCTGAGCACTTGTCTCATGCATCCAACCTGGGCTGGTGATCTGTTTCACTATAGATAATATACATGCTGTTCTTTCGAAATATCCCACCCTCACGTTCTCCCCCAGAGTTCAAAAGTCTGTTCTGTACTTCTGTGTCTCTTTTTCTGTTTTGCATATAGGGTTATCGTTACCATCTTTCTAAATTCCATATATATGTGTTAGTATACTGTATTGTTCTTTCTCTTTCTGGCTTACTTCACTCTGTATAATGGACTCCAGTTTCATCCATCTCATTAGAACTGATTCAAATGAATTCTTTTTAACGGCTGAGTAATATTCCATGGTGTATATGTACCACAGCTTCTTTATCCATTATCTTTCTTATTTATATTTTTCCTAAAAAACAATTATCAAATTTAATCATCAGTGCTACATTTCTCTTCATTGTCACTTCTCCTTTTATCTTTATTTTATATTATTCTTGAGAGGTTTTTTTTGTAATTCATCTACTAATTGATAAATTTGATTTAAATCAGCATTATTTCATTTGGTTCCAGTTTTCTTGACCCAATTCTCTTTAAATTCAAAAAAAAAAGTGAAAAAGAAATGTAAACCTATGATTTGACTTTATATGATCATGAAGTAACTAAGTAGAGTGAGGATTTTTTTTTTTTTTTTAATTGCACTGCACAGCAAATGGGATCTTAGTTCCCCAACCATGCCCCATGCATGGAAGTGAGGGTTCTTAACCACTGAACCACTAGGGACCACTAGGGAATTTTCTTTTTATTTCTATAATTTTGAAACATCATTAGAAAATTGTACTAATGGTATTCCTTTCATGACTGTTTTAAAAAGTGTGTGTGTTTGCATATGTGTGTTTTAATTCCTCACCTATGATTATTATATTGAAACTACCTCATAGGCACTTAAAAGTGACATATGTTTTCTGTATGGTTTATTAGTTCTAATTATATGTTAGTTTAATAATTCTATGGCATTAATCATATTGCATTTTTCATATCATTTATATTGCTCATTTGACCGCTCAAGGGTTAAGGGATTTTTGAAACAGCTGTTCCAATGCATTTTTGTTATATTCATGAGATATTTTAAAAAATATTTTCATGATATTTATCCCTTTGTGTTAAAGTCCATGACTATTTCGCTAGTCTTTTTGAAAAATGTTGCTTATTTAATAATACTTTTCTTGATTTCTACATTTTGAAGTAAACATTAATCTCTGCTTATTGATGTTGTTGTTATTAATCAGTAGTCTGAGAATCATTTTACTATTAGGTTGGCTCACTTTATGTTAATTTTACAGCTAAAATTTTACACCATTGAAGGAGTATTTTTTTTTTTTTTCCTGGTTTTGTTTTATTTCTTTCTTTGGAACTCAGCATGAAAATTCTATTTTTAGCAACAGAGGTGTTAAACTCAATTATGTTACTTTCAGAATTGACATATATTGTCCTTTGTTAACTTTGTTGCATATTTTACTTTGGTGTCTTCTTGATACCACGCATGCTTTCAGTTCAGTTCAGTTCAGTTCAGTGGCTCAGTCATGTCCAACTCTTGCGACCCCATGAATCGCAGCCCACCTAGCCTCCCTGTCCATCTCTAGCTCCTGGAGTTTACTCAAACTCATGCCCATCGAGTCGGTGATGCCATACAGCCATCTCATCCTCTGTCGTCCAATTCTCCTCCGGCCCCCAATCCCTCCCAGCATCAGGGTCTTTTCCAACGAGTCAACTCCTCGCATGAGGTGGCCAAAGAATTGGGGTTTCAACTTCAGCATCAGTCCTTCCAATGAACACCCAGGACTTATCTCCTTCAGGATGGACTGGTTGGATCTCCTTGCAGTCCAAGGGACTCGCAAGAGTCTTCTCCAATACCACAGTTCAAAAGCATCAATTTTTCAGCGCTCAGCTTTCTTCACAGTCCAACTCTCTCATCCATACATGACCACTGGAAAACTATAGCCTTGACCAGATGGACATTTGCTGGCAAAGTAATGTCTCTGCTTTTTAATATGCTGTCTAGGTTGGTCATAACTTTCTCCCAAAGAGTGTCTTTTAATTTCATGGCTGCAGTCACCATCTGCAGTGATTTTGGAGCCCCCCAAAATAAAGTCTGACACTGTTTCCACTATCTCCCCTTCTATTTCCCATGAGGTGATGGGACCAGATGCCATGATCTTAGTTTTCTGAATGTTAAGCTTTAAGCCAACTTTTTCACTCTCCTCTTTCACTTTCATCAAGAGACTCTTTTGTTCTTCACTTTCTGCCATAAGGGTGGTGTCATTTGCATATCTGAGGTTATTGATATTTCTCCCGGCAATCTTGATTCCAGCTTGTGCTTCTTCCAGCCCAGCATTTCTCATGATGTACTCTGCATAAATAAGTTAAATAAGCAGGGTGACAATATACAGCCTTGACGTACTCTTTTGCCTATTTGGAACCAGTCTGTTGTTCCATGTCCAGTTCTAACTGTTGCTTCCTGAACTGCATACAGATTTCTCAAGAGCAGGTCAGGTGGTCTGGTATTCCCATCTCTTTCAGAATTTTCCACAGTTTATTGTGATCCACATAGTTGAAGTCTTTGTTGTAATCAATAAAGCAGAAATAGATGTTTTTCTGGAACTCTCTTGCTTTTTCGATGATAGCGGATATTTGGCAATTTGATCTCTGGTTCCTCTGCCTTTTCTAAAGCCAGCTTGAACATGCATGCTTTATGACCTGCTTTTTCTCTGAATTTTTTCACTAGTGTTGATTTTGGGGGAAAACATACCGCATTAATTATTAGCTTTCTACACTTGACATAGATAATGTTAAATTTGTACTTTCAAATATAGATGGCAAATAAGAAACAAAAAGTTTTAAAGTCTAGCATGTCACTGCGTAGTTACTAATTGGTAAAAACAGAAATTTAATATGGTTCTGATGTTAACACCCATATGTATCCACCTCAAAAGAAAAATCCGCTTGTCTATTTTACTGTGGCTAATAGTTCACACATTGAGCCATAAAATTATAGGTGGGACTGCAGTAGAACATAGATGAAATGGAATGAGCTCATCCCAGTAAAGTATATCTGTGTGTTGCAGGGTCGCTATGTGTTAATTGATGTAATATTTTAAAAGAGATGGTCAGTAATTTTCATTTGATATAAGTGGCCATTTGGCAACATGATAGTGCCATAAGAAGCTGAGTAATGAGATCAAAAGGACACTTGCCTTAGCTGACTATTACTTCTTATTTAATATACATTAAATAGACTATTAGTCAGGAAACCTTGTAAAGAGGCTATGGCACCATTAATAGATATTGAAAATAATTTAAATTGTGGTGGGATGATTAAAAGAAACTGTTAAACATAAGAAAATGTGTGAACAAAGAGTTAGAAGGATATGGTTATGCCCTAAGAGAGGATGAAAATTCACCTGGAAAGGATGAAGTGCCTAGTCTTTATGACTGCAAAGGTCAACTTAATACCTTGTGGCCAGAGTAGAGCTTGCTAAAAGTCTAATGGCCTTGGTTTTACATGTATTTAGTTTGCAAAACAATGTGCATACCGATGAAAATTATTAGGTTGAAAGTGTAAGAATTATGGCTATAAACGTTATCTAGATCTAAAAATCACATACATATAAACATCCTATTGTAGATTGTAGAAGTTACCTCCCTAATCTGTACAGGGGAGGGAGAACTTAACCTCTACCTGTTTTAGGTTTTGTACTGGAATTCTGACACAAAGATTAACAAGAGAAAGTGAAAGTGACTTTGCTCAGTCATGTCCCACTCTATTGTGACCCCATGAATTGTAGCCTACCAGGCTCCTCAGTCCATGGAATTTTCCAAGCGTGAGAACTGGAGTGGGTTGCCATTTCCTTCTCCAGGGGATCTTCCCAACCCAGGGACTGAACTGGCATCTCCTGCATTGCAGGCAGCTTCTTTACTGTCTGAGCCACCAGGGAAAACCAAGAGAAAAGCAGTTTATTAATGGGTATAGCACACACCACATGGGACACAAGTAAAGGCAAAGTAACTCAAAGTAGCTGCTTAGAACTATGGCTTAAACTGAATTTTCAACAGAGAGTAGTATATTTGTAGAGAAATGGTAGCACAAAGGGGACAGTTTTAGTTTCCAAGGGCGCCAAACTGTGGGAAGGTAAATCTATGCAGATTCCTCTGGTGTTCTTTCTGGACCTGGTAGGATTTTGTCTCCAATAAAAGGAGATGTATCCTGCCTTTCGGCAGAAAAAGAGCTTCTTGCTGCTTATGAGTTTGCTTCTACCTAATTGTATTCAGCTGAAAATAATTTTCATGTCAAAGAGGGATATTTTGGAGTGATACATTCTGGTTGTTTTCAACTTCCTTATCACCTAAATCTTTTTAGGGAAGAATACTAGTAATGAGAAGCAACCTATAATGAAGGTGGGATTCCCATCATAGGAATTCTTTTTAGATGTTTAGAAATTGTTAGAAGTCTTTATAAATAACTTGCACATATGATGGCATTAGTAAATCTAGTACTTGAGTGTGGTAATATATTGGATATTGGATCTCCTTTGAATTTCTAAGAATGTCAGTGAATAGTTTTGGGCACCATGATGCAATATTATGTGAAAACAGCATAGTTTCTGAAGAAGCAAATAGACCAGTTTGTAACCTAAGATAAATCAAGCTAGGAGTTGACTTGTGTAAAAAACATATCTGTGGTGGATAATCTGTGAGAGAGTTCTTACTGTTATATGTACTTTATGTCTAGAATTTGTCTAAAATCATGAAAACAGATCATTGACACATGGACAAAACAATAAAAAAATTCAGAAGGGAATAATTGTTCTGAAAGAATAAAATACAATGACAGGATTAAAAAAAATGACCAGGATATTAGGGTCATTATGTTGAAGGATTAGTGTGAGGGGATATTTAACTAACATAAGCACAAAAAAAGAAATATTAGATCCAAAATTAAGTGTAGGCAGGAACGTGTAGTGCATGCTATTACATTCATTTTGTTTCCATTCTATCATATGGGAAAAATTGAGAGAATAATGCCAACATTTAGACTGAAGTAGAGAGAAATGATGAATCCACGGATTAAGTTCATCAGGTTTATCAAATACCCAGTTTCTGTCCTTAAAAATCTTTGGATTCTCTTATTGGACTCTGTGAGAATAGGAACAGTGTATAGCGAATCAATAGTTAGTACACAGTGTTAAGGATTCCAAACAATAAGTCCTGTAAGGGGAATGAGGATTCCTTCATGTTGTGCTTATGTAGCAAATGACACAGAAAACCATCTGTTAAATTTAAATTTCTCGTTTACAATAATTTTTTTTCAGTTTATGTCCAGATTTCATGGAATGCATGTATACTAAAAGTTACTTTTTGTTTATCTGAAATTCAAGTTTATCTGGCATTCTGTATTTTATAAAGCAAACCTAAGCTTATGAGAAATAACCTTACTATATTGCAGCTAACCAGTTGATTAAAATACTGATTTTGTTGCTTAGAATTCACAATCAAGGCTCTAGAAGAACATGGGATACTTTAGAAAAAGTAGGACTCTCCAAAAAAAAAAAAATCCAGCTTTGTTGTGTGGCAATGACATGTTCACTCCTCAGTGAGGTGCTAAAAGAGATAAATGCCAGCGCTGCTAAAGAGAGAATTTTCAATTTAAGCTGACCTGTCTGAAGGAAGAACAGATACATATATATGTTGTGACAAAAGAGAACCTTTCTGTTTTTTGCCAGTGATCCAGCACTGATAAGTGTCCATAATTAGAGTCTGCCAAAAGTGACTTCTTTGCATCATGCTATAGTTGTGCCAAGCCAGAAAATGAAAGTCAGAAGTATCAGGATTTAGCTTGGAATCCAATAGGAAATTAAAAGGGCAACAACAAAACAAATATAAAATAGCAGGGAGCCTATTCTCTATCCCCTCCCCTTGCTCTCCGTTGGCTGCTATGTTCTGCAAAGTTAATCACATTGGCCAGTCAAATACTAAGACTGACGCCATGGTCTGAAGCATTATGCATCCATGGGTAAAAGAGCATCTGAGTGGGCTTCACATTAAAATTTCATTGTGTAGGGGATTTCTGCTGCTGAACATGAGTATGATGGTTCCCTGCCCCCAACTGAATCTTTGGGTTGTAGTCTAAAAGTTTAAGCAAATTACCACTATGATATCAAGCTGGATGGAGTTGTATTCCTTACTTTATAAACACATTGGCAATGAACGGGCAGACTGCTTTGTCAGCCTTGAGCATATCAATGATAAGTTTACTTAGTATTCCTGTTTAGTAATATGAGGTATAGGACCCATCCCAATGGTCACTGTGTATTTCTTTAACTTGTAGCCTCTAGTAAATTAGAATGTTTATTGTAGAAGTATTATTTTTCCATTAACTATTATATTTTGCTTGTGAAGTGATATTTATTATTTATTTTTCTTTTCCTTGAAGTATAACTGACTTATAATATTAGCTTCATGCCTACAACATAGTGATTCAATATTTTTTTATAAATTATACTTCATTTAAATATGTTATAAAATAATGGCTATGCTACTCTCTGCTGTATAATAGATTATTTTATACATAGTAGTTTGTACCTCTTATCTCCTACTTTATCTTACATCTACCCATTTGTTTCACCCCACTAATAATTACTACTCTGTTCTCAAAATATATGAGTCTATTTCTGTTTTGTTATATTCATTTGTTTGTTTATGGAGTAACTTTAGATGATCAGATAGCCCAAAGTTTACAGGTTTTTATACAGAAACGTCTGGGCATTTTAATGTTACATATACATCAGGTTCAGATTCTGGAGTAAGATATGATAGTGTATTCAGTTCAAACCAGTCGCTCAGTTGTGTCCGACGAACCACAGCATGCCAGGCATCCCTGTCCATCACCAACTGCCTAAGTCCACCCAAACCCATATCCATGGAGTAGGTGATGCTCTCCTACCATCTCATGCTCTGTCATCCCCTTTTCCTTCTGCCCTCAATCTTTCCCAGCATCGGGGTCTTTTCAAATGAGTCATCTCTTAGCATCAGGTGGCCAAAGTATTGGAGTTTCAGCTTCAACATCAATCCTTCCAATGAACACCCAGGATTGATCTCCTTTAGGATGGACTGGTTGGATCTCCTCACAGTCCAAGGGACTCTCAAGAGTCTCTCCAACACCACAGTTCAAAAGCATCAATTCTTCTGTGTTTAACTTTCTTTATAGTCCAACTCTCACATCCATACATGACCACTGGAAAACCATAACCTTGACTAGATGGACCTTTGTTAACAAAGTAATGTCTCTGCTTTTTAATATGCTGTCTAGGTTGGTCATAACTTTCATTTCAAGGAGTAAGCATCTTTTAATTTCATGGCTGCAATCACCATCTGCAGTGATTTTGGAGCCCCAAAATATAAAGTCAGCCACTGTTTCCACTGTTTCCCCATCTATTTGCCATGACTGAATGCCATGATCTTAGTTTTCTGAATGTTAAGCTTTAAGCCAACTTTTTCACTCTCCTCTTTCACTTTCATCAAGTGGCTCTTTAGTTCTTCTTCACTTTCTGCCATGATAGTGTTTGTGTGTGTGTGTGTGTGTGTGTGTGTGTGTATGTATATATAGTGGTTTAGTTGTTCAGTCATGTCTGACTCTTTGTGACCCCACCAAGAGTAGTCCCCCAGGCTCCTTTGTCCATGGAATTTTCCAGGCAAAATACTGGAGTGGATTGCATTTTCTTCTCCTCTATATGTGTGTGTGTGTGTGTGTGTGTGTGTGTGTGTGTGTGTGTGTGTGTGTGTGTCTATGTGTATATATATATACACACATATAGTCATAAGAGCTAGAGAGTTGCTATGGCTTAGATAGTCTTGAGGGTTTATATAAGATAGCTGTCTCTATAGCTCAAGCATTCGTGTGAGATCTGGGCTCTCTAGGTGTAGACTTGCTGCAGCCATTATTTATGTGTATTCAGTATCTAATTTCCCTATGTGATTCTAGTAACCGGAGAGTGCCACCTTTTTCACTAGGGATTGGGTTAGAAACAGCCACTTGATTTTTTGACTCACACTGGAACCACTGGGCTTTTTCTTTGAGGCTGGTAGAGAAATGTCACTCCTACATGACCCTGAAAGCTGAAAATATATACCATCAAATTCCTCAGTCAGCACACACCCTGCCATATGCAGATAAGAGAAAAAGGGAGGTAGGAAGAGAAGGATAAAGAACAAAAGAGAATGTGCTCTGGAAGCACTTACTGTATCTAACAACAATACACTATTGGTTTTAATTTAGATGTTGTTACATTTGTGGGTTATAAAATTAATGTAGTAGAGGATTAATTTTGTCTTCAACAAGAGAATAAAATGAATTAGAATAATTTTGACTTTAATTAAAGACATTAATAGAATAAAAATATCATTTTAACATTTTGTGTGCACATATGTACACAAAATATATGTAGTTTCCTAGGACTGTGAAATAAAATACATTTTACTTTGATTAGGAGTCAAAGAAGTCCAGTGATGAAGACATTCTAGTTCTTAAACACTAATCTTTTTAATAATATAGGTTACTCCAAGTTCTCTCTCCTATCTACCTTCCATTTTTATTTTACTTAATTTAGCATTATAAACACTTTATACACAATAACTCACTTAATCCTCCCAATGTCTCCATGTGGAAGGTATCATTATTGTCCCAACTATAAAGGTCAGAGTCTTTGAATCACTAAATGCCTTCCATATATCTTTAGAATGTTCATTACTTATAATAAAATCACTTTTAACCAAAAGTGTTATGTCTTTTGTTTCAAAATTGTATCATAATGTCTATCCAGAGACCCAATAATGTTTGTAGCAAAGATAAATGCTAACTATAGTTTTAAATGGGATATTGAGTTTAAGGTGGTATTATTGTGTATATTGTCACCCTGCTTATTTAACTTATATGCAGAGTACATCATGAGAAATGCTGGACTGGAAGAAGCACAAGTTGGAATCAAGATTGCCAGGAGAAATATCAATAATTTCAGATATGTAGACGACACCACCCTTATGGCAGAAAGTGAAGAGGAACTAAAAAACCTCTTGATGAAAGTGAAGGAGGAGAGTGAAAAAGTTGGCTTAAAGCTCAACATTTAACGGCTGAGTAATATTCCATCATTCAGAAAACTAAGATCATGGCATCTGGTCCCATCACTTCATGGGAAATAGATGGGGAAGCAGTGGAAACAGTGTCAGACTTTATTTTTCTGGGCTCCAAAATCACTGCAGATGATGATTGCAGCCATGAAATTAAAAGACGCTTGCTCCTTGGAAGGAAAGTTATGACCAACCTAGATAGCATATTTAAAAGCAGAGACATTACTTTGTCAACAAAGGTCTGTCTAGTCAAGGCTATGTTTTTTCCAGTGGTCATGTATGGATGTGAGAGTTGGACAGCTAAGAAAGCTGAGTGCCGAAAACTTGATGCTTTTGAACTGTGGTGTTGGTGAAGACTCTTGAGAGTCCCTTGGACTCCAAGGAGATCCAACTAGTCCATCCTAAAGGAGATCAGTCCTGGGTGTTCATTGGAAGGACTGATGTTGAAGCTGAAACTCCAATACTTTGGCCACCTCATGTGAAGAATTTACTCATTGGAAAAGACCCTGATGCTGGAAAGGATTGGGGGCGGGTGGAAGAGGGAACAACAGAGGATGAGATGGCTGGATGGCATCACCGACTCGATGGACATGGGTTTGGGTAAACTCTGGGACTTGGTGATGGACAGGGAGGCCTGGAGTGCTGCGATTCATGGGGCCGCAAAGAGTCAGACACGACTGATGACTGAACTGAACTGAACTGAGCTGAATTTTATGTGATAATATTTAAT
The DNA here is from genome assembly GCF_963930625.1 of Muntiacus reevesi. Taxonomy (NCBI): domain Eukaryota; kingdom Metazoa; phylum Chordata; class Mammalia; order Artiodactyla; family Cervidae; genus Muntiacus; species Muntiacus reevesi. The sequence goes on from NC_089269.1 coordinate 36,864,011, forward strand.
TAGTTCATAAATACTTAAGACTATTTGTAATGGGTCTGTGAATGGATCAGATTTCTAGTTGAAGATGTAGGGAGCATATCTAATTATTATCTAATGCCTTTGAATCACACATATAATATGAGCAGTTTGTGGATAATCTAGCTAGTATGTCCAGCATTAGATGAAATGAAGAATATAAACGCTCATACTATTAGTAATTATTGTATATGGCACTTTATGCTAGGCATCTTTTATTCTTCATTTCAGAACAATAATGAAACATAATAAACAGATTTACTATGATTCACAGGCTTCCCTGGTGGCTTAGCTGGTAAAGAATCCGCCTGCAATGCGGGAGACCAGGATTCGATCCTTAGGTTGGGAAGATTTCCCTGGAGAAGGGAAAGGCTACCCACTCCAGTATTCTGGCCTGGAGAATTCCATGGAGTATAGTCCATGGGGTTGCAGAGAGTCAGACGCGATTGAGCAGCTTTCACTTTCATGATTCACAAAACTGTTCAAGACTATGCAATCAATAAATTAGCTGAAGAATTAATGTGTAACATTAGATATACCAGAGTTAAAAATATATACTCTTCCAACTATAGTCTGCTGCTCTTTTGGATATAAATTAGAGACCTGAACAAAAGGAGTAGAATGATAAGTGCAGAGAGCATTGTTTATATTCATTGAACTTAAAAACAGACCTATACAATAAAGAACTAAGAAGAGATGAGGCCCAAAAGATGTCTTCATCCTTCTTTTACATCTTTTCTGTCTTTTACTGTGATCTTAGTTTTCATTCACATTAGGTATACTGCCCTTAATTTTCCTCTTTAAAAGTCCTAGTTGCTTTTAGCAACATCAAATTATGATGACTCCCTTAGTGCCTTCATGGCTTTAAGTATATTTTACTGCTCTGTGACTTGCAGGGCATAATTTAAAGCTAAAATTTAACTTTTTAATCTCTTTTTGGTTCAGTAAATTTATTGCATATGAGAAGTAAAAGAATAATAGGAGAAATAATTCTCCAATGAATTAATAGTATAGTATCATCTTACCAGATTTTCTAATCTTTAGGGCTCAGCTAAGCAGGAAGGGCCAAGGGAAATGTAAGCAGGGTTAGGAACAGTTGTTCTACCATGACAGTGAAAAAATATGGCATAACTGCTTCTGACAATGCTCATTGCCATCATAATGGAATTGCGAGACCAACTGGAAAATATTTAAACATGGTCATGCAGATAAACTTCTAAAATAAAGGTTTAGAGTTTAATATATCCTGATAACTGTAGCAAAAGTATGCCTCCCTGTACAAAACCCAAACTTAGTTCAAGGACAAAGGTTATGTGCTGACTGAAAATCATTTGCTCTCTCTCCATTGGAATAAAAGTCATTTTAAAATGAATTTCAAGACTGCTAGAAAGTAAGGTGAGTTAGGCAAGGCATGAGTAAATACTGAATATAAAGACTTGAGGTCAGGATATTCCGGAGATATTTGTATTTATTGTTCAAGCTTGAATGGGTATTTGCATATCTCTTCACACACTAGAGATGTGCTAGATGAATTTCAGCCATGTGAATTTGAACTGACTATTGTGAATAAGATTCTGTCTTCTAGCATTAAATCTGAGAGGGAGAAGCTAGCAGTAAACAAGTGGCTAATGGGAAAATAATTGACTTTGAGTACATACTCATTGTTCAAAAAAAAAAAAAAAAAATAGATAAGAAACTGAAAGGAATAAGGTCTAGCATAAAATCAAGAAGAATTGTCCTAAAAGTTTCATGATTTAAAAAAATATACATCTGAAAATGTAGTACAGGAAAGAATCTACTTAGAAAATGTATGCTTTGTGATCAGTTATAAAGAGATAACAGTCTGTGTTTTGGTGTACATATACATACCTACAAGAGGCAAGAAAATGAGAAAATACTCTTAAAAGATAAAGCGTTAGAGAAAGCATGGATTTAGGGAAGTATTTACCATTACCAAAGCCCATCTCCTGGGGCATACACATACTTTTATGAATTGAAATTTGGACAATGACAATCCTAAAGTACTGTTTATTAGAAATAAAATATCTGTCTCACAGGAATAAAACAGAGAAAAGTGCCCATGTCAGCTTTAGCTCTGAATAAAGAAAGGGGGGGGGGGGAGAAATAAATGTCTAATTGCATGGCTCTTCTCAAATAGTTCTGGGACTGGAATTTATACCACACCTGCTTCCAGAAAAACCTAAGTAGTTAATTTGATTTAAATGGACTTCAATTAGGTAGTTCCTCTGTTTCCATGGGAGAAACAAAAGCAAAATTTGCCTTCAGATCTCAATAAATTCCCATGAAAGTGTTCACAAATCATAGATTCAAATAATGAATCACAAAGCATATGCAAAAATAAATCACCATTAGAGGGCTAATAGAAACACTAAACAATCCCCTGAGCCAACAGATATTGAAATTTTCAGAAATGGACATAAAGTTTGTTTTAAACAATTTTAGTATTTAAAAAGTAACCCAACTGTATGTTGCTTAAAAGAGAGTAAATGTACTCAACCAGCATGGTGATGTTAAATGTGTTATACGCAATTAATAGGACATTTGGTAATATTATTTAATATCATGCTTAATTATAACATGCATGTTTCTATCATATATCAGTGTAATATTCTAAGAGACAAATATTTTGCTTGGAGTTTTTAATCTAATGATAACTTATTGTTCATTAGGGTTTTTTTTTGTAATAAGAAAATCACAGTATTATTTTATGAATGTTGCAATTTGAATACCCAAGTAAACTTTGTATGTCAATAGGAAAAAAAACAAGCAAACAATATTTAGAAATATAAACCAAATAAGACAACTATAACTAAGTTGATATAATAAAGTTAGACAAACTATATAAAATGTAAAAAAATATCAGCACGTAATGGTAAAATATTTGATTCCAAAAGGAAATATAATAATATTAAAGAAGAATGCGCCTGATAGCTTGAAAGTAGATGGAACAAAAATGGACAGAGTTCTAAGAAGAAATCAGTCAGAAAATTAAAGATTTAAAGAACACAACTGAGAGATCTAATCTAATGAGCATATATGAACAATTCACAGAGCAGCTGGGGAGTATGCATTGTTTTCTGTAATTCACAGTATATTTAAAAATTAACCTCGTAATAGTAAAGACATCTTCAGTGATGAAGAAAATGTGTTAATAGACCCCTCTCTGACCATAATGCAATTTAGAAGTAAATTTTAAACATAGTTGAAAAATAATTTCAAAAATAAGACACATTGAAACCAGGTACAGGTAAAACAATAAACCTGAGGGGAAATTAGAATTTATTTATATTGGATTGTTGGCAAAAATATATGTAAAAACTTGTAGAAGTATAATTAGCAGGATAGTTTGTTTTGTGTTTATTTAGAAAAGTCCATGTTAAGTCTTCAATTTAAGAATTTAAAAGTGGTGTAAGATAATTAAGGTCAAACGTAAGAGTTAAAAAAAAGAGAGACTAAATTTTAAATTTTTGTAATTCATAATCTATTAAAATTGACCAGCTTATGACTGCACTGATGATGAATGATAATTAACAGCTGAAAAGAGACAAGCTAAAGATGTATTAGAAATACTGAAAGTTAATGAGATGATACAGTAATAAAATTTGTGTTAGCCAATATGAGAAAATTGCTTTAAATGGAAATTATTTAAGACTGCTGTCTGCATGAGGGAGACAAGTTGGTGAAGGCTATGTACTCATTAACCCAAAACTGCACAATGCAGTCTGTTGAGATCTTGAATTGAGGACCCCTCTGCCCTGGGAACACAGGTGAGCAGCTTATAATGAGATGTAACCCTGTGACAAGTCAGCTTGGTGGTGCCAAAGGGTTGGAAGGGAAAAGACTAAAATGAAAACTGGAAAAAGGAAAATTTTTAGGTAAAATAGAAAATTCCATAATTTGCTTAAAATAGATAAAATGAATAAACATTCATTCATCAAAAAGCTATCATACCCAAATCAATTTAGTGATGAATATATTTATCAAATATTCAAGGAGCAAGATATTTTAGCTTTCAGAAACTTGTTTGGAGTATTAAAAAAGAACAGTACCATATATCTTTAAACAATTTTATAAATCTCCTATAGATTTGAATCAAAAACTTTAGAAGAAATTATAGGCTAATATACTAATAAATTAAAAAAATATATTAAAAAAATAACAGTCATTTAAAAAATATAATGCTTCTCATAATTAAAAATTGGATATTTTGAGATTCATTAGTGTAATTCTTTAGATTAGAATATTAAAGAAAATCATGTTTATTTCAATGGATTTAGAGAACTATTAGATTACATTCAGTTTCATTTATGACTGTGTTGGATGATAGAAGTATTTTTTTTAATCTGATAAACTGATAAAAATTTACAAGTATTATATTTAATTGAAAATATTTTTTAAGTTTCTTACCAAAATCAGGAGCAAACAAAGTATGTCCACTGATTTTCTTATATTCAGCCTTTAGCAAATAGTAGCAAGTAAGTAAGCCCAAAATAAAAGACATCATGTTGAGTGGAAAAAGTTAGATGTTGCAAAGTGAGGACAAATTTATAACACAGAAAACCTGAAAGAATCTTCAGTCAAGTGATTAGAATTACAAGATTGCACACTATATTATTATAGCAAAAGGGTGGTATAATATTAATTAATCAAACAAATAAGCAGAACCTCTGGTTTAATTCATGCATTCAAAATTTATGCTTGACCATGCCATGTTTGATCTTGGCACAAGAGACTCACTATATTACATCATCCATGCTGTGATTCAGTGATCCAGCTGACACAGTCTTGGAATGTTGCTAATGTCCACACCAGACCTCTACATCCCCCAAAGGGAAGTAGGCAATTATGCATACATATTAATATAAAACAAAGATATATCTTCCTGAAAAGTGACATATGTATTTTGCATGACATATGTATTTCCACATTCTGAGATCTTAGAGGTAAAATAATTGTGAAGTGCCTTTGAGCCTTATGGCTCAATACAATTCATATGACTGTGATATTTTACAAGCCTCCAGATGTCTCAAAGTCACAACTTCCTATTGGTTAAATGAAAATAAAATGTGTTATAACCTCACCATGATTGCCATGTTATATATTATTTTATCCCATTTTTATCTATCTCTGACTCATAAAGCTTTTATAGAAAAATTATAGGATATATGCAGAAATAATTTATGATTATAAAGATCTACACAGAGGCAATAAAATGATACACAAATACATTCCTCAGAAATTTCAGAAATGCATATCTGTGACTGAGTTCATGATTGGAAGTATTAACAAAAGATCAGTGGAGATAAAATACAGGTATTGTGTAGAATAAGAGTGATAAAAACTGCCTCACTGCTATCCACCGCAACTCTACCTACAAAAAACATTATAGAAGTCCTAAGCCAACATTATTTAGGGCTGATGTTCTAAGAAAAGTTAAATGTAGATGAGGCATTAGAAGTAATTCTAAGCCTTGCAGAATGTGTAGCTTAAAAAAAAAAAAAAAAAAGGTAAGAGTGAGAGAAGTATTTGAGCAGTAAGGGAACGCTGGAAATCAAGAGGGACATTTACCAAGGCTCTGTTGGTAAATGCTGACTAGCCCAATGAGGCTGAGGGATGCTATTTAAGAGGGAACCATGAAGTAAAAAACTAGAATGATGGTGTGAGGACAGGCCTGGGGTCTAACAATGAAGGTCTTTAGTTACACTCAGTACAAAATGGGAAATCACTGTAGATTTGGTTTCCCTAGTGATTAATGAATGAACATTTCTTCATATACCTCTTGGCCATTTAGATGTCTTATTTGAACAAATGTCTAGTAAATTCCAATTACTTAGACTATTTTTCAATAGGAGTGTTAGTATTTTTGCTGCTGAGTTTTAAGAGTTCTTCTTGTGTGTGTGTGTGTGTGTGTGTGTGTGTGTGTGTGTGTGCGCACGCGCGCACACATGCACGCCTGTGTGCTGAGTCGCTTCAGTGGTGTCCAACTCTATGCAACCCTGCGAACTGTAGCCCACCAGCTTCCTTTGTGCATGGGGATTGTCTGGGCAAGAATAGTGGAGCGGGTTTCCATGCCTTCCTCCAGGGGATCTCACCGACCCAGGGATCGAACCCATGGCTCTTATGTCTCCTGCATTGGCAGATCGGTTCTTTACCACTAGTTCCACCTGGGAAGCCTATATATATATACATATATATGTATATATCTATGTAATTTTATATAATGTATAATTATCATATAATCTATAATTATATATATATATATTTTTTGCTTTGTAAATTTTTGTCTATTGGAGTATAGTTGACTAACAGTGTATGTTAATTTCATACTAACAGTATGTTAATTTCAGGTATATAGCAAGGGATTCAGATATACATAAACATGTATCTATTCTTTTTCAAAATCTTTTCCCACTAAGGTTATTACAGATTATTGAGAGTTCTCTGTGCTATACAGTAGGCCCTTGTTAGTTATCTATTTTAAATATAGCAGTGTGTACATGTTAATCCCCCTACCCTTTTGAGACTAGCTGTTGATCAGGTACATGACTTGCAAATGTTTTCTCCCATTCTGTACTTTGTCTTTTCACTCTGTTGTTTTTTGTTGTTAATCAGTCACTAGGTCATGCCAGACGCTTTGCTGCCTCATCGACTACAGCACACTAGGCTTCCCTGTCCTTCACCATCTCCTGGAGCTTACTCAAACTCATGTCCATTGAGTTGGTGATGCCATCCAACCATCTCATCCTCTGTCATCCCCTTCTCCTCCTGCCTGATATCTAGGTTGGTCATAACTTTCCTTCCAAGAAGTAAGCGTCTTTTAATTTCATGGCTGCAGTCATCATCTGCAGTGATTTTCAAGACCAAACCGAGATAGTATATTAAAAAGCAGAGACATTACTTTGCCAACAAGGTCTGTCTAGTCAAGGCTACGGTTTTTCCAGTAGTCATGTGTGGGTGTGAGAGTTGAACTATAAAGAAAGCTGAGTGGCAAAGAACTGATGCTTTTGGACTGTGGTGTTGGAGAAGACTCTTAAGAATCCCTTGGACAGCAAGAAGATCCAACAAGTCCATCCTAATGGAAATCAGTCTTAAATATTCATTGATAGGACTGATGCTGGAGCTGAAACTCCAATACATTGTCCACCCGACGCAAATAACTGACTTGTTTGAAAAGCCCCTGATGCTGGGAAAGACTGAAGGTAGGAGGAGAAGGAGATGACAGAGGATAAGAGAGTTGGATGGAATCACCGACTCAATGGACATGAGTTTGAGTAAACTCCTGGAGTTGGTGATGGACAGGGAGTCCTGGCATGCTGCAGTCCATGAGGTTGCAAAGAGTTGGACATGACTGAGCAACTGAACTGGATTGAACTATATATCATAACCTGGGAATATATTAAAATATAGAGATTAAAATAATTTACTCCCATGTAATTTATAATCTAATAAATAAAACATAGATTGGTAGGTGGAATGCAACCTGTAAATTATTGCGTGTACAGTGTGTTTAGTATTTTGGATGATTTTTCATAATTTTTTTTTCAGTAAAAAGCAGCCATGCAAATTGCTTTATCTAGATTCCTTGTAGTGGGAAAATGACATTGAAAATAACAGAGAAACAAAAGTTGGATTGAAACACCTGTATGAATCATTCACGTGCCTATCCTTTTTCCACTTCATCAAACAAGAGATGTTAAGCAGAATAGTGGCAAGGGAAATGTCTTTAAGATTAAGAAGTCATTAGAAACCTTAGAGGACCTGGTTGTGTAGAATGTTGGGAGAGGTAGACATAAATCTCAGTGATTAATGAGGTAGCCTGAGGAAGAGGAAGCCAAAAATGACATAATATTTTGAGAAATATGACTTGGGGAATATAGCCAAGAATATGATCCCCGCAGAGAAGAACCAAATTCATAGGAAGTTTCTTAAAAAGTAAGTGCAAGTAACATGTTTGTAGACACAGTGGGAGTAGAAGGAAAGGAATCTATGATATAGAGGGAGTCTCATCACTGATATCCTAAGATACCTGTGAAGGAACATGAGCATCAAGACAAGGACACAAGACACCACCAGTGGTTCAGAGACACCACTTCAGATGATGGGAAAAAATGAAAAATACATGAAATTCCTGGTTATATGAACACAACAAAATGATCATCAAGCAGAAATTCTGATAAAATTATAGCAACAGAAAATGATAGCAATCCCTTTAGAAAATATCATGAAAATGAATATTCTGAGCTTCTGATCTTTAAAAGAAGACCTCTAATAAACTTGGAGCTGTTTGGATATGTAAATGATTTTCCCTTAAAGCCAGCAATGCATTTGTTACTGTCCTAAAACTACACTGTGGTCCCTCTAACAATTATACATATACATTCACATCAACAATGTTATGTAAGGAGTATCCATATAAATATTTTAAAAGTAGATATACAACTGTATGAATGTGTTTTGTTAGGTGTATGTTATTTTTGGGAAAAGAGGAAATTAAATATTAATATGTTATTGTATTTAATAAACATGAGTTTGGATCTAGACTCTTTAACAACATAGCAATAAATTTCTTCAGCTTCATATTATCATTTTTATATGAATATAACATCAAGTTGATCCTTAGTTTATTCTGTTCCCCTTTTCTACAATTCTTTAGAAATTCTACTTACAACTCTTGAATACTTCCTTTATTAAGAAAGCTATCAGTTCCATGAAAACTTTATTTATATTGATAAATGTATTCATGCATTAATGCTTCCTCATAATAAAAATACATGTCTATCTTAATTAGTTTTAATTTTGCCTCTCTTGTCATTATTTTTTTTTAATATCCCAGCCTTAGGTTCTTTAGTAATTTGTACCTTCAATATATAAGAGATTCAAAGGAAATGATAGTATATGTTGGAAGGGACACAAATTTTATATCTTGACACAATTATTATACTTAGTTTGAGTTGTGGCAGATTAGCATAGTTTTCTGTTTTCAGCTTCCTTGTCCTTGATGAATATAATCTCCTTTAAATGAAAATTACACACACACACACACACACACACACACACACATGGGCTTTCATGGTGGTTCAGACAGTAAAGAATCTGCCTGCAATATAGGAGACACAGGAGACAAGGGTTTGATTCCTGGGTTGGGAAGATGCCCTGGAAGAGGGCATGCCAACCCACTCCAGTATTCTTGCCTGGAGAAGCCCATGGAAGAGGTGCCTGGTGGGTTACAGTCCATGGGGTAACAAAGAGGTGGACATGATTGAAGCAACTTAGCATGCATGCATGAGATGCTAAAAACTGAAATCTCCTTAGAAATAAGAAAATGACTCAAATTTTAATTTATTTTACAATGTTAAATATTATGTTTCTTCTCACAACCAAATTCTTATAGACCAGAATTTTACTGTTCTTAAGAAAAGATACACACATACATCTAATGTGTTGACAAATAATCTTTAATGATCTCTCTTTTTTAATGAAATTCTGCTTGTAAGCATACCCTAAAAAGCTAATATTCATCAAAAGTAAAAAGCATTCTCTTTTTATTCTATTATTAAATTGAACCACAACAAACTGTCATTTCAGAAGGTCAGAACATTTGAATATCACTAATTTCATATGGTTCACCTAATTATTTAGCATTCACTCTCCAAGTCTCTATAAGAATATATGTCAGGTAAACAAGTCAAAACATGAGTTATATTTTTGACTGTACTGTTTGCAGATGAGAAAATAAAGTTCTTGAAGATGTTTGCTACTGTATAAAATTTTGTCATGCAATATACAGAAGCCCATTTGATGTTACTCATAGTGTTAAATTGTTCTAGAAAGGTTTATTTTAAGTCAAGCTGAAAGAACATTTATTGTGTGTGTCTGTGCTGACCATGTTCACATAGGAATTAGAATCATTATATATTTTAATCATTTTTTTGCTTATAAATTAATTTTCCACTGGATTTAATTATAAACATGTAAAATTCCCTGCTAAATAAAATAATAAAAATTGCATAAAGAAAGTCATTAAGAATAAAATTCACTGTGACTGTCGCTTTTTTTAATGCGGTTCATTTCATATCTCACATTCCTCAGTGACTGTCTCCTAACTCAACTGGTGGAAGAAGTAGTAGAAGTACTAGTGGTAGTACTACATACTGGTTGTACTAGAAGTATCAGTACGGTTATTAATAGTAACATGTTAGAGGTTTGCTGTGTGTTCAACACCATTACCTGTGTTACCTATTCACATTCATATAATATGCATGATAATTTTTGCATCTACACCTATATATTCTGTTTTCCTCTTTTTATCATGGATGGACTATCCTTATTCCTCACCAAAGCAATCACTTCCACTAGGCACTAGATACAAACATGTATCACCTAACAAAGGGTCTTGCAAAAGTAATCTTTCTCCAACACGGTTTTGATAGAAATCTGTGTAGGTGTTTGGGAAGAGAATGATAAGGAACATTCAAGTTAATTATTCTGTTTCTTCTATTCCTTTTATGCTTTCTGTTCCACCCAGTGCCAAAATGGCCTTCTAGTCATTTCTGTCTGATGGGAATCTTATTTTCTCTCTCATTGTAGCTTCATAACTATCTGCTGGTGAATGATAGCAGGAGTAAAAGTCCATATTTCCCAGGTAGAGAGGAGTAGAAACATTTTAAAATTTTCTTGTCCATCTTTAATAAGGAGTAGTAAGTGTTTATATGGGGGAAGTAAAAAAAAACCTGTAAAATTTCTAAGAGCGTAGCTTATTCTGAACTTAGTGTAGTCAACACAATAGAATAAATGTATGTGAAGCTAATGTAAGAAAACAGAAAAACAAGTGAAATAAATTTGACTTAATTATTGGAAAAAATTAGTTTTCTGACTTGTCTGTTATAAAATAATGGTGCAGTGAACATTGGGATGCAAGTATCTTTTTAAAATTGTGGTTTTCTCTGGATATATGCACAGGAGCATGACTGCAAGATCATATCATAGCTCTCTTTAGTTTTTAAAGGAACCTCCATGCTGTTTTCCATAGTAGTTGTACCAATTTACATTCCCACCAACAGTGTAGGAGGGTTCCTTTTTCTCTACACCTTCTTTAGCATTAACTATTTGTAGACTTTTTGATGATATCCATTCTGACTCTTGGGAAATGATATTTCATTGTAGTTTTATTTCCTTCTTTTTTAAAAAACAAATTTAATGTATTTTAATTGGGGGCTAATTGCTTTACAATATTGTGTTGGCTTCTGCCATACATTATTGTAAATCAGTCATAGGTATACACAAATCTCCCCCCTCCCGCCCCATCCCACCCCTCTAGGTGGTCACAGAGTACTGGGTTTGAGCTCCCTGTGTCATATAGAAAATTCCCACTGGTATCTATTTTGCCTATGGTAATGTAAAAAGCAAGAGAGTTCCAGAAAACCATCTATTTCTGCTTTATTGATTGTGCCAAAGCCTTTGACTGTGTGGATCACAATAAACTGTGGAAAATTCTTCAAGAGATGGGAATACAAGACCACCTGACCTGCCTCTTGAGAAACCTGTATACAGGTCAGGAAGCAACAGTTAGAACTGGACATGGAACAACAGACTGATTCCAAATAGGAAAAGGAGTATGTCAAGGCTGCATATTGTCACCCTGCTCATTTAACTTATATGCAGAATACATCATGAGAAACGCTGGGCTGGATGAAGCACAAGCTGGAATCAAGATTGCAGGAAGAGATATAAATAACCTCAGATATGCAGATGACACCACCCTTATGGCAAAAAGTGAAGAAGAACTAAAGACCCTCTTGATGAAAGTGAAAGAAGAAAATGAAAAAGTTGGCTTAAAGCTCAACATTCAGAAAACTAAGATCCTGGCATCCAGTCCCATCACTTCATGGCAAATAGACGGGGAAGCAGTGGAAACAGTGTCAGACTTTATTTTTTGGGGGCTCCAAAATCACTGCAGATGGTGATTGCAGCCATGAAATTAAAAGACGCTTACTCCTTGCAAGGAAAGTTATGACCAACCTAGACAGCATATTAAAAAGCAGAGACATTACTTTGCCAACAAAGGTCCATCCAGTCAAGGCTATGGTTTTTCCAGTAGTCATGTATGGACGTGAGAGTTGGACAATAAAGAAAGCTGAGTGTAGAAGAATTGATGCTTTTGAACTGTGGTGTTGGAGAAGATTCTTGAGAGTCCCTTGGACTGCAAGGAGATCCAACCAGTCCATCCTAAAGGAGATCAGTCCTGGGTGTTCATTGGAAGGACTGATGCTGAAGCTGAAACTCCAGTACTTTGGCCACTTCATGCGAAGAATTGACTCATTGGAAAACACCCTGATGCTGGGGAAGATTGGGGGCAGGAGGAGAAGGGGATGACAGAGGATGAGACGGTTGGATGGCATCACTGACACAGTGGACATGGGTTTGGGTGGACTCTGGGAGTTGGTGATGGACAGGGAGACCTGGCATACTGTGGTTAATGGGGTCGCAATGAGTTGGACATGACTGAGCGACTGAACTGAACTGACCTGAATGTGTATTTTTCAGTGTTATTCTCTCAATTTATTTCACCCTCTTCTTCACTCCAACCTCTTCTTCCTCCACTCTGTCCACAAATCTGTTCTTTAATATCTGCATTCTTATTTCTGCACTGCAAATAGGTTCATCAGTACCACCTTTCTAGATTCCTTATATGTGTGAATATATGATATTTGTTTTTCTCTATTACTTACTTCACTCTGTATAATGGGCTCTGAGTCCATCCACTTCATTAGAGCTGACACAAATATGTTCTTTTTATGACTGACTAACATTCCATTGTATATATGTACAAAAATTTTATCCATTGATCTGTACATGGACACCTGGGTTGCTCCCATGTCCTCAGGCAGTTCAGTTCAGTTCAGTCGCTCAGTCATGTCTGACTCCTTGTGACCCCATGAACTGCAGCACGCCAGGCCTCCCTGTCCATCATCAACTCCCAGAGTTTACTCTAACTCCTGCCCATCGAGTCGGTGATGCCCTCCAGCCATCTCATCCTCTGTCGTCCCCTTCTCCTCCTGCCCCCAATCCCTCCCAGCATCAGGGTCTTTTCCAATGAGTCAACTCTTTGCATGAGTTGGCCTAGGTGTTATAAATTAATCCATAAATTTTTGTCAGTATCTCATTGTCACTATGTAAAATTAGTGCTTCTGCACTCTTAACTATTTCCAAATAGTTTTGTCTTTCAGATTACAACAAGGATGATTTTATTTTCTATCTGCTATTGAAGACTATAATACTTATATTTTGATATTATAAGTTCTGATGAGTTGCATAATTGTAAGTAAAATGAAATTTTCTTAGTCTAATAAAGGAGAGGTACCTATCTCTTACCTTACTAAAAGATTCCTTGAAAATAGGTTCAATTTTTTATTTTATACTCCAAGATCTTAGGCCTCTGACTGTTGGAACTATAAAAATGAATTAATTAGGAATTTCTAACCAGTTTTATAAGTGACTATCAAAGGTATATATGTCTCTCAAGGAGATAGGAAAAGGTTTAATTGATCTTTCCATTAATTTTACATTAATATATAAATTTACAAAAACAACTGTCCATACTTTGTAGTCTGTCAGTATAATCTGATTGGATATGAAGTAATAAATTGTGTTCTCACTCTTCTCTGTTTGTATGGAGAACTCTTTTTGTTCATAGGATTTTTTATTTCCCCCACAGTTGTCTACAAGTCGATTCCAAAAATTAAAATCCATAGCAAAGTGATTGCAAATTTATGATTATATAAATCTTATCCTGTAGGAAGACTGATGAGAAAGGATGGATTATATATATTGAAGTCATTAAAAATGTCCAAGTTGAATAAGAATATGAGAGGCATCAAGTTGAAATGAATTATCTTAACATAGTACACAACCACTTTTGAAAATTTATGGCAAAAAATGTATCATAATTGGAATATGACTTTGATAGGTTTTGTCTATAGTATACAATAACTTTTTTCACTTAGGAGATATATTTATGATTCTATTTTATTAGTAAGTACACTGAGTGTCTTATTTCATACCACATATGTAGGTCAGTCCTATTATGTTGTAGAATGTTGGGTCCTAAAGCGGTACAGACAGTGACACCTGAAAATATGCCAGTTTGGTGTGGGGGATTATTTTGAGCTAGAGGCAAATGAGAACCAACAGAAGCAGAAAATAGCCTTCCTGGAGCTTCCCTTATCTTACTAGAAGTAGAAACTTCTAAAAAATGAAGAATTCCAAAAATCTGCTTTCTTGGGGAAGTATTATGGCCATGAAGAAGACCAAGGAGATGTGAGATGGACCTGTACCAACAAACCCCACCTATCAGTGTCGCCACATATTATCCTTCCCACAACTGGCCACCCTTAAAAGCCTAGACCCTTTTACATTGTTTTTCCACCTCTCTACAAATACACTGTTCTTTTAATTGTTTTTATTTTTTAATTTTAAAGTCTACTTTTAATTGGGGGAAAACTGATTTACAATGTTGTGTTAGTTTCTGCCATACAATACAAATCACCATAATTATACATATATCACCTCCCTCTTGATGTCCCTTCCCTCCCCACATCCACCCTTTAGGTCACTGAAGAGCACCAGGCTGGGCTCCCTGTATTAAAGAGCAACCTCTCACCAGCTATCTGTTTTATACATGGTACTGTGTATTTATCAATGCTACTTTCTCCATCTGTCTCACTTTCTCCTTCCCCTACTGTGTCCACAGGTTCATTCTATATATCTGAGTCTCCATTCCTTCCCTACAAGTAGTTTCACCAATACTGTTTTTCTAGATTCCATGTTATATGCATTAATATACAATACTTGATTTTCTCTTTCTGACTTATGTCACTCTGCATAACAAGTTCAAGTTTCATCCACCTCACTAGAACTGACTCATATCCATACTTTTATATGGCTGAGTAATATTCCATTGTATACAGGTACCACATCTCTTTTATCCATTCATCTGTCGATGTACATCTAGGTGGCTTCCATGCTCTGGTTATTGTAAATAGTGCGGCTATGAACATTCTGTACATGTATCATTTTCAACTATGATTTTCTCAGGGTGTATGTCCAGTAGTGGGATTGCTGAATCATATGACAGTTTTATTCCTAGCTTTTTAAGGATCTCCAAATTGTTCTCCATAGTGGCAGTATCAATTTAAATTCCCAGTAATGGTGCAAGATGGTTCCCTTTTCTGTATAAACCAAAGCTTTAAACACCCCTCTCAATTTCTCATCACTGAGGTTTCTCCTGTATGATGTATGCTATATACAATAGCAAACCATGTCCTTCTCTTAGTGATCTGTCTTTTATCAATCTAATTTGCAAAGCCCAGCTGGAGAACATAGGACAATAGAAGAAAGAAGTTAAGTTTTTCCACCTCTATGAATTTCAGATATCAACAGCATAAACTCCTGATAAGAGAAAACTGATTTGTAACTCACAGGGTGAAGAACAATGTTTCTATAGACCTTGAACAGCGTCATGGAGGAAGGAGGCAAGATCAGAATTTATTGACAGTTGGAGGTTTGGTTTAAGGTAAGACTTTTAACACTGTTGGACTTGATTAGGATTGGGTTAAAGTCATGTGATAATAGTCTCAGATTGGTGGAAAATGAAAGGTAAAGATTTTGAGACAGAACATTCAAGGAATCTTAGCACACAATCTGTCTGTTGAAGCTTTCCATTAAAGACTTGATGGATCTTTCAGAAGTTCTATAAAAGTTAAAGCATCTGTGTGGACTAGAGAATCATAGAAAAGTAGAGTGATGTTAATAAAATGTGTGGAATAGCTAAGTCATATTATTTTAGTGTTAAGGGCCAAATTTCACCAAAATTTGTATATTGAAATCCTGGTCCCAGACTTCTCAGAATATAATAGTATTTGAAGATAGGGCCTTTAAAGAGATAATTAAAGTAAAATGAAGTCCTAAGGGTGGATCCCTATCCAATATAAGTATTGTCCTTTTAAGAATAGGAAATTTGGACACAGACATATTCTCACAGTGGTAAAAGGTCACATGAAGGCAAAAGAAGTCAACCATCATAAACCAAAGAGAGGGGCCTCAGAATGAAATCCATCCTGCTGACACCTTTATCTCTGACTTCTATCCTCCAGGAGTTCTCACTAAACTCTGACCTTGCCTCTCCACTCTGAGTTTCTGTTGTTTAAACCACCCCACCAGTGGCATTTGTTATGGTAGTCCTCGAAGACTAATGAATATAGATAAATGGGGGTAGTTTGCTTCAGTCCTCAACGTTCACGCCAAAAAATGTAGGAAGAATTTCACTTTTCCTTTACATTTTCTTTCCAGTGTGCTCCCAATTTCGTTCCACTGTTAGAGTCTCTATTGTCTATCTAGTCATGGGATTTTGTTTTTCATCTTAGTAACACACATCTACAAATAATATGTCTCAAAATTTCTGAGTAAAGTATTTGCTTAATGTTTATTTTGTCTAACTTGATTTGCTTTTGTTGGGTATCAAATATATGTTATATTTTATTTCCCCTTATAAAATAGTTCCATTGTTTTCTAACACTTATTACTGATAAGGACAATTTCATATCAGTTTAATGAAAATCATATATATATATATGTATATATATATATATATGTATATACATGTAACATGCATTTTTTTATGTTTTAGGGTCTAAAACTCTTTCGCTGTACCTGGTGATTTTCAGTTATGTGCTCATAGTTATAGATATTCTTTGTGACTATTCTTTATGACTAGGACTGTTCATTAAAATCATTCATGAGAGGAGTTTTTATGCTACACCAATTAAAGTAGAATTTCTGGGGCAGTAGCCTATTAATCATATTCTAAGTATTCTCTAAATGATTGCAGGCTTACTTGGAAAATATATTACTATGTATAATCTTTTGTAATACTTCTTTCTTCTAAACTTAAGAGGAAGTGAGGATGTTTTGTGTTTGTAAGAATGGTATTTCCAGTAGCAAGCCTGATATTAAAGCCAAGCTCACAATGTTGACTACTGAGATCAACCTGAAAGGAGTGAAATGCACATGATGACTTTTTTGGGGTCTGATTACAACTATACTAGACATTTACAATCCTTTTGAGGCAGATCATTCCACTTTTTAAAAACGTTGTTCTGGAAGTCAGTGCTGAACTTAATATGAACCTACTCAATACATGGGTGAAGTTAAAAAGTGAGGAAGAATAGTTGGCAAAAATTCCAGTCATTGGCATAAGCCTCAGGTAATACCCTTCCCTGTTATGCATAAATTTTATTATTTAGTTACAAAAGTTATGTTTAACAAATAATAAAGTTTATGCATAAAGTTATGACCAACATAGATAGCACATTGAAAAGCAGAGACATTACTTTGCTAACAAACATCCA
The DNA here is from genome assembly GCF_963930625.1 of Muntiacus reevesi. Taxonomy (NCBI): domain Eukaryota; kingdom Metazoa; phylum Chordata; class Mammalia; order Artiodactyla; family Cervidae; genus Muntiacus; species Muntiacus reevesi. The sequence goes on from NC_089269.1 coordinate 36,881,452, forward strand.
TCTAGTCAAGGCTACGGTTTTTCCAGTAGTCACATATGGATGTGAGAGTTGGACTGTAAAAAAGCTGAGCACCAAAGAATTGATGCTTTTGAACTGTGGTGTTGGAGAAGACTCCTGAGAGTCCTTTGGGCTGCAAGAAGTTCCAACCAGTCCATCCTAAAGGAAATCAGTCCTGAATATTCTTTGGAAGGACTGATACTGAAGCTGAAACTCTAATACTTTGGCCACCTGATACAAAGAACTGACTCATTAGAAAAGACCTTGATGCTGGGAAAGCTTGAAGGCAGGAGGAGAAGGGAACAACAGAGGATGAGATGGTTGGATGGCATCACCAACTAAATAGACATGAGTTTGTGTAAACTCTGGGAGTTGGTGATGGACAAGGAGGCCTGGCGTACTGCAGCCCATGGGGTTGCAAAGAGTCGGACATGACTGAACAACTGAACTGAACTGAACTGTTATGCATTCCATCTTTTCCTCCTATCCCAAACCTTGAGCTTCTCTAGGCTGCTACTGGAGCAAATCACCCTAGTGCAGCCTTTTCCTAAAATGTGCACTGGACCAGGACTTCTTCCCCTGTCTTTGATGTAGCACCAGTTTTCCATCTGCTTCTCATTTTCTAAACATGTATCAAAATTTCTGTAACAAGAATTATTTCCTTTACTTCTATTTCTGTGTTTACTTTTTTTGTTATTTCCTTCAGGAATCATCAGAGTGATAGAAGAGATGTATACTTGATGTAGATACAAATATTGATACCATTCACATTATGCCTCCTTTTCAAGTGTCTGAGTGTAAGCCTATAGATAAAACCTATCAGGACAGAAGAAAATAAAGCTGTACTTGCATTGTGTTTTTCCAAATATCTGCGTGGATTTATTTATATGCATCATTTCAAAATTCATAAGTAAAGTTTCCTTATTAAGAAAGGAAATATTTTTATTAACAAGGAAATAAAATATTTGAACATTATAAGCTATTGCCCTATAATTTACAACTTTAGTGTTTTCCTTTTCCACTTATTTTCATGAAAATATACCCTATAACTGGGTTGGATTCACTTTGTCATTCTATCCTTATGGATGAATGATTGCTTCTCTTATGAGTTCATCTCCTATCTGTTCATGAATAATTTTCCAAAACTGAGCTCTCAAGTTTAGACAGATTTCTGCAAGTGCATCACCTCATTGCTCACACTGCAGGATGCTCTGGCTGTCTTGCACAGGTTGTTTAGATCAAAGACAGAATATTGCATTGATCTCAAATACCTCAATATTTTGCATATTTGGAAGCTTTGCAAACATGGAGTTTCATGCCTGGGATTTTATTAAATTAAAACAGCTCTTTTTCCCCCATTTTTATTGGTACATCAATTTTTGTGGGACTAAATTTAGGGCTCGTTTAATGCCCATGGGACACTATGAACAAGAGGACTATGTTTGAAAAGAAAAAGGTTAGTTTCCTTTTCAGTAAAGAATAAAGAGTATCTGTTTAATTCTAAATGGTTTAAACATGCTGTCAAAATGTTAACTCCTGATATATTGGTGAATATTTGAAATGAGTATCTGGGATGCTGTGAACGTCTTTACTGTCCCAGTGGGCACACCTACTGGCTTCCAAAGGTAGAAGCAGAGGTTGCAGTCTTTATGTTCAGGTGTATTCTGTCACTCAGTCATGTCTCTTTGTAATACCAGAAACAGTAGCCTGCCAGCCTCCTCTGTCCATTGGATTTCCCAGGTAAGAATACTGGAGTGGGTTTTCCTCCTCCAGAGGATCGTTCTGACCCAGGGATTAAACCTATGTCTCTTATCTCCTGCATTGCCTGGCAGATTCTTTGCCACTGCACCACCTAGAAAGTCCCTTAGGTTCCATTACTAGATGGTATATTGGAGTGCTACTTCAGTGCAAATTCTATGATTTATAGACAAATGAATCAGTGAGGTCAGTGAAGATGGTGTAAGTTAGGTCCTAGGGTCTAACACTTTACAGATAAATGAAGCAAACACTGTTAAAATCAATTTTGTCAGAATTCTGGCAAACAATGAAAGGTTTACAGCAAACAAGCAAATGCTGAATTAAGGAAAAAAAAAAAAAACAAGCAAACACGAAATTACTAAGAGTGTATTTTTTTGGCATTTCACTTGTCCTTGTTACACTCTCTTTCCTAACTCAGCAGCATGTTGATGGAAGCAGTGTATGTCTTAGATTGGGAACCTGGTCCCTGGTTCCCGAAAAGTCAAGCAGAGCTAGCCTCAAAGGATTGTGTGTATATGGTCTAACCTGTCTAGGTCTGCCTGAAGTATTGTGGCAAGAAGCTTGTCTTCGTCTAACCTCATTCAGAAATCAATCAAGTCTGAAACTCTGTGATTCAGTCAAGTTTGAAAATCTCAAAAATATGGTAAAGCAAATGAAAAACCTATAGCCACCTGAGGCTTAAGTTTACAACTGAAGCAGAGTGCCAAGGGCTGGAGAAGCTGGGGAGATAGTTTTTTTGGAAATTAGGATACTCAAACGTGCCTGTGCATAGTGGGGAATTTTGAAACTCATGTGCATGCCCTAGGGCAAGTTCATGATCAGATAAGACCTGAAGATATACTAAGCTTTCCCCCTGGCTAATCTCTAGACACTGGGCAAGCAGTTCATAAAGACTATGGCAGAATCGGCCTGGCTAAGTTTTTGAAGGAGGGCTCAACGATTTAGCCATTCTGCAAAGACTGGGAAAGTTTTTTTTTTTTTTTTTTTCTTCATTTCCCTCCTGCTCCCCTGCACCCAATCTCTGCCTCCCAACATCCAAGGAAATGACTGTCAAAACACTAGCTAAGCACAAACTTGAGGAAAAGTGACTTCAGGGACCACACATGTTAAAAAATATAAACTTACATCTCAAAAACAAAAAACAAGCCATATTAAAAATGGACACAGGTCATCTACAGACATTTCCCAAAGAAGATATACAAATGCCTTACAAGCACACAGTCAAAAACCAAGTGCTGCGCTGAATACAAATCGAAAAAACAGAAAGATGAATTTATTGCAAGGCTTTTCACCTGCAAGCGGGAAACTCAAAGCTATAGGAACAATGATTCCAAAATACTCGTAGGCTAAGGTTTTCTTATGGGATAAATAGAGAAGTTATTTGGCTTTTTCAACTGACTTATTGCCTGGTGGTTCTTTCTTATTTAGATCAGGGTACCTGAATCAAAGAAACAAGGAAGCACACGATCCAGTGGACATACTTGGTTTTAGGGATTAGCCGGTATCCTATGCTGATATCTGAGAAGAGCTATAAATTCCTGTAACATTATGTTAAATGTCTTTTATGCATTTGTGTTGACCATTTCCATTTTGTGCCTGACTGAAGTGGTTCCATTTTAGATTGCTTCTACAACATGAGAAGATGGTCAACATCAGTCATTAGGAAAATGCAAATTAAAACCACAAGTTACCACTTTTCATTGACTGAGATATCTACAACCGGAATGGAAAGAAGGAGGGAGTAAGGAATGAATGTAGAGAGGCAAGAGAAGGAACAGAAGGAGGGGGATGTTTTTCAGTCACTCCGTTGTGTTCAAGTCTTTGTGACCCCATAGACTGCAGCATGGCAAGCTTCCTTGTCCTTCAGCATCTCCTGGAGCTTGCTCAAACTCACGTCCTTTGAGTCAGTGATGCCATCCAACCATCTCATCCTCTGGTGTCCCCTTCTCCTCCTGCCTTCAAGCTTTCCCAGCTTCAGGGTCTTTTCCAATGAATCAGTTCTTCATATGAGGTGGCCCAAGTATTGAAGCTTCAGTATCAGTCCTTCCAATGAATATTCAGAATTCATTTCTTTAGGACTGACTGGTTTGATCTCCCTGCAACCCAAGGGACTCTCAAGAATCTTCCCAAATACCACAGTTCAAAAGCATCAGTTCTTTGGTGCTCAGCTTTCTTTATGGTCCAACTCTCACATCCACACAAGACTACTGGGAAAACCATAAAACAAAAACAAAAAGCATAGCTTTGACTAGATGGAAAAACCACAGCTTTAACTAGAGAGGCCTTTGTTGGCAAAGTAATGTCTTTGCTTTTTAATATGCTGTTTAGGTTTGTTGTAACTTTTCTTCCAAGGAGCAAGTGTCCTTTAATTTCATGGCTGCAGTCACCAACTGCAGTGATTTTGGAGCCCAAGAAAATAAAGTCTGTCATTATTTCCATTGTTTCCCCATCTATTTGCCATGAAGTGGCATGATGTCATGATTTTAGTATTTTGAGTGTTGAGTTTTAAGCCAACTTTTTCACCTTCATCAAGAGGCTTCCATTCCTCCTCACTTTCTATCATAAGGGTAGTGTCATCTACCTATCTGAGTTTATTGATATTTAACCCAGCAATCTGATTCCAGCTGTGCTTCATCTAGCCTGACATTTTGCATAATGGACTATGCATATAAATTAAATAATCAATGTGACAGTATTCAGCCTTGACCTACTCCTTTTCTAATTTGGAACCAGTCTATTTTGCCATGTCTTGTTCTAACTCTTGCTTCTTGATCTGCATACTTGGTTCTCAGGATGCAGGTAAGGTGTCTGGTATTCCCATCTCTTTAAGAATTTCCCACAGTTTGTTGTGATCCACACAGTCAAAGGTTTGAGTGTAGTCAATGGATGCAGAAGTATATGTTCTTCTGGAGTTCTCTTCCTTTTTCTGTGATCCAATGGATGTTTGCAATTTGATCTCTCTGGTTCCTCTGCTTTTTATAAGTCCAGCTTGAAAATGTGGAAGTTCTTGGTTCATGTACTGTTAAAGCCTCGTTTGGAGAATTTTTAGCAATATTTTGCTAATGTGTAAGGTGAGTGCAATTGTGTATGGCAATGAGAAAGGAAAAAACAAAAAGTGTTGATGACCGTGGAGAAATGGGAACCCTTGTATGTTACTGGTAGGAGTGTAAAATGATTCAGCTGCTGTGAAAAAACACTTTGGCATTTTTTTTTCTCAAAGTATAGCTAAACATAGATGTACTGTATGACCCAACACTTCTACCAATGTATACCCGAAGAACTGAAAATAGGTAACCAAAAGAGTCCATGTATATGTATGTTCATGGCAGTGCTATTCACAATAATACCCAAATGGTAGAAACAATTCAAATGTCCACCAATAGATGCATAGATAATAAGTTATTGTATAGAGGACTGTTATTTAAATCTCTAAAGAAATGGGTTCTGGATGTATGCAGTAGTGTAGATGAAACTCAAAAATATTATGCCACATGATAGAAGCCACTCAAAAGGTCACATATTGTATAATTCTTGTAACTATATATCCAGCAAAGGTAAATCCATATAAAAAGAAAGCAGATTGGTTACTAGGAACAGGATAATGGGAGAATGGGAAGTAACTGCTTAATGGATACAAGATTTTTTTTTTTTTTGAAGTGTTGAATAGACATATTTTGGAGGTAGATAGAGATGGTGATTGTAAAACATGAAGGTATTAAATGCCACTGACTGGCTCATTTTAAAATGGACTTTTAAAATTGCTAGTTTCAGTCAGTTTAGTTGCTCAGTTGTGTCCATCTCTTTGTGATCCCATGTACTGCAGCACACCAGGCCTCCCTAACCATTACCAACTCCTGGAGTTAATTCAAACTCGAGTCCATTGAGTAGGTGATGCCATCCAACCATCTGTCATCCATCTCTGTCACCCCCTTCTCCTGCTGCCTTCAATCTTTCCCAGCATCAGGGTCTGTTCTAATGAGTCAGTTCTTTGCATCAGGTGACAAAGTATTGGAGTTTCAGCTTCAACATCAGTCCTCCCAATGAACACTCAGGACTGATTTCCTTTAGGATGGACTGGTTGGATTTCTTTGCAGTCCAAGAGATTCTCAAGAGTCTTCTCCAATACCATGGTTCAAAACCATCAATTCTTCAATGCTCAGCTTTCTTTATAGTCCAACTCACATCCATGTTTGGCTCTGGAAAAACCATAGCTTTGACTAGATGGACCTTTATTGGCAAAGTAATGTCTCTGCTTTTAATATGCTACCTAGGTTGGTCATAGCTTTTCTTCCAAGAAGCAAGCATCTTTTAATTTCATGGCTGCAGTCACCAACTGCAAAAAAAAATCTGTCACTGTTTCCACTATTTCCTGATCTATTTGCCATGAAGTGATGGGACCAGGGCTACCATAATCTTAGTTTTCTGAATGTTGAGCTTTAAGTCAATTTTTTCACTCTCCTCTTTCACTTTCATCAAGAGACTCTTTAGTTCTTCTTCACTTTCTGCCATAAGGGTGGTGTCATCTGCATATCTGAGTTTATTAATATTTCTCCTGCCAATCTTGATTCCAGCTTGTCCTTCATCCAGCCCAGCATTTCTCATGATGTACTCTGCATATAAGTTAAATAAGCAGGGTGACAATATACAGCCTTGACGCACTCCTTTTCCGATTTGGAACCAGTCTGTTGTTCCATGTCCAGTTCTAACTGCTTCTTCTTGACCTGCATACAGATTTCTCAAGAGATAAGTCAGGTGGTCTGGTATTCCCATCTCTTTAAGAATTTTTCAGAGTTTGTTGTGGTCCACACAGCCAAAGGCTTTGGCATTGTCAATAAAGCAGAAATAGGTGTTTTTCTGGATCTCTCTTGCTTTTTTGATGATACAACATTTGTTGGCAATGTGATCTCTGGTTCCTCTGTCTTTTCCAAATCCAGTTTGAACATCTGGAAGTTCAAGGTTCTCGTACTGTTGATGATTGGCTTGGAGAATTTTGTTCATTATTTTGCTACCATGTGAGATGAATGCAATTGTGCAGTGGTTTGAGCATTCTTTGTTAGCTTAATGTTATCTAAATTTTATCTTAATTATTGTTTTTAATGTAGAGGCTAATCTTGCAGTCTTGATTTTGGAAGAAGTTATATAGTATCCACTTTACATATAGAAAATCTTTCTCCACACCCAGAGATTCTGAAAATAATATAGGCTGGAAGGTGATTAAACTTTAATTGAAAATTCCAGCAGTCTTGAAAACTTTCTGGAGGAAGTTAAGGAATTTCAATATATGTTAACAGATAGTTTCCTTCAAATCCTACATTTCTGTCACTAAATCACATGCTCCCTTAAATGAAAATCTTGAGAGACACGGTTTCAACTAATGTCACTTGCATCTCCTTGTTTAGTAATATAGCAGGTTATTTTTATATTGACACACTGTTTTTAATAATATTTATCTGATATTTTCCCCCATTTTCAATTAGTCTTGGACATCCATCAAAATGTTGAGAGACTGAATCTGAATCAAGAAGGAATAAGGAAGAAAGTACTGCATGAATGAAAGTTTTTCAGACTTACTCAGCATGAAACTTTTAAAAAGTTTATATATATGAAAAATAGGCATCTAGTTTTTACTCTAAATGGATAATTCATTTGTAAAACATAATATATTTAATATCAAAAATTCCTAACAATTGTAAAGCTCATTTCAAAAGTTTTTTTCAACAACCCAAATTAATATTAAAGTGAGTAGACTTTCACACTCACTGGGATATCCTTAGCATATCACCTATTTTTTTTTTTTCTATCAACTATACAAAATGTCTGTATTGTTTTCATCTCTTTTCTTCAAATTTTTTCTCACCAGGTGTTTTGAGGAATCAAAATCTCCAAGATTTTTACTGTTAAATAGCAAATAATTTTATTCAAATTAATGAGGAAATTCAAATGAATGCTCGAGTAAATATTTGAGGTTTATTTAATCAATAGTTACATGTTTCTACACCATTCTTCTTTTCTTTTGTCTTTTTTTTACTCCTACCCTTTGGAATTCATTTAACCATCACCCATGAAAGTTCTGCTAGAGGCTCAGAAGCATCCTCATTATTCATGGAAACAGAAACAAAGAAAAATAAAGAAGGTTTTGTTCTTCAACAGTCAGAACAGAATCTGCCAACAATGGTTACAAAGCAGTGTACTCAGTAGTAATTAGAGATTTCTAAGCTCTTTGTGAAACTGCTATTCCTCCAAGTCCTAATCCCTCCAATTTTTTTTCTTATATTCCATAACTTGACTTCTTTCAACTCCCATGTAGTATCAGTACCTACATGAAGTTTCCAAGTTAAATATATACAACACAAGTTTCTCCTTTGGAGTCAACACCTATATCTTGCAAATTTATCTCCTTTATATACTACGCACATAGAGGCATTGATTTAGTAAGTTTTTATTGAGCCCCTGTTAGTACAAGATTCTACAATTAATTGGTCTAGTGCGTTAAAGTGTATGAAATGATTTTATACTCCTTTCTCTGAGAAGGTGTTGAAATTGTAACTATCCAAGGTTAATTACTAGCAATAATAAAAGAAATATTTTTAGCAGGGCAGTGTTTTGTTAAGTAAAACTAAAATATATTTATGACTTTATTTTATAGTGTTAAAGGTTATCTTATAGAATGTAATTACCAACTTCCAGAAGTAGATTAAGGAAGTGTTATACTTTAACATCATTGAATAAAATACTTAAATATTAGTGTGTTGATGAGCAAGATACAACAATACAGTAATAATGTCTACATTAAGAACAGAAAGCCTGGCATGCTGCAGTCCATGGGGTCACAAAGAGTTGGACACAACCTGGTGACTGAACAAAAAACAACAGTAAGAAGCATGACCTTGTTTTTTTTTTTCATGTCTTTCATGTTCTAAGATGAGAAAGTCCCATGTTTAAGAAAAGATTTCTATGGCAGAAGAGAACAGAGAATAGAGGGAAGATATTTTTTAAATGCTTCTAATACTTTCCTAATTTTTTACAAGGTTCATAAAGTCCTTTCTCTTATGAATAATTTTGGTAACCTGGAATTTCATTTGCTTTATCTAAGATTTAATCAGTTCTATGAAACAGCCCAGTCAGTGTGAAGTTTGGCAGGAGCTGTTATCCCTGGACTACTTCTCAGAGTAACCTCTATTGTGCAATGGAGACTGAAAGACCCTTGGGAGTGACAGTAACTACAGTGACAGAAGAACAACTGTTTATTGGCATTTCATCCCCTATAATAGATGCCCAAACAGGTCCCTAGACACCTGTAGAAATTACAAAGGTGTGTTAGACCATGACAGTTGAGAAATTATTACCAGACACATCTTAAAATGGATTTCTAAGCTTTACTATCATCCTTGAAGGAAAAAAAAAAATACCATTAGCCAGCTGGCAGGAAAACTTACCTAAATATTCCAAAGCAACAAAGTAAATTTTTTACCTAAGATAAACATGTATATATAAAAAAAGAAATAGCAAAATTAGTCAACAAAATAGTGTAAATAATAGGAATATTCAAAAAGCAACATAGTAAAATTAATTAACAAATAGTGAAACAACTTTATGTACTTAGGCACTGTACATTCAAGGACATAATACAGCTACAAGTTACTATATACAGTTTTTAACAGAAAATAACACAATCATATGATATTAGCATTGGGATCAATTCCACATTTTAATGGCATACAACAGCAAATGTAAATTGGATTTTCATATATTCATGCTAAACTAGCTCTAGGATGATCTTCACAATGCCATTGAGATTTTCCATAATGTAGATTTTAATAATGATAAAGCATATTGCTTGTCCACCTAAATATTTACTAAATTTCAGATGCATAGGCAAATATTTTCAGACATATGCTAATTAATAATGCAATGCAATTATATACAATATATACTATAGTATATTAGACTTTCCTGATAGCTCAGTTGGTTAAGAATCTGCCTGCAATGCAGGAGACCCCGGTTCAATTTCTGGGTCTGGAAGATCCACTGGAAAAGTGATAGGTTACCCAATCCAGTATTCTTGGGCTTCCTTTGTGGCTCAGCTGGTAAAGAATCTGCCTGCAAATTGGGAGACCTGGGTTCGATCTCTGAATTGGGAAGATCCCTTAGAGAAGGGAAAGGCTACCCACTCCAGTATTCTGGCCTGGAGAATTCCATGGACTATATAGTCCATGGGGTTGCAAAGAGTCTGGACATGACTGAGTGACTTGCATTTTTCTCTATAGTATATTATGGGCTCCCCAGGTGGCACTAGTGGTAAAGAACTCGCCTGCTAATGCAGGAGAAGTAAAAGACATGGGTATGATCCCTGGGCTGGAAAGATCCCCTGGAGGTGGACATGGAAACCCACTTCAGTATACTTGCCTGGAGAATCCCATGAACAGAGGATCCTGGTGGGCTGCAGTTCATGGGGTTACAAAGAGTCACATGACTGAGTGACTGATTATGCACGTATATAAAACATGTATTTATATATACACACATAGTAGTTTTATATGTATATACATGTGTGTGTATAAAGCTGTATGTGTGTGTGTAAAGTTGCTCAGTCATGTCCGACTCTTTGCAACCCCATGGGCTATAGCTTGCCAGACTCCTCTGTCCACGGCATTCTGCAGGTCAGAATACCAGAGTGGATAACTGTTCCCTTCTCCAGGATATATCTATATACATACTAGTTTTGTTACTACTAATTTCTATTATGAAATGATTATTTCATTTCCTAGTATTATTCTTGTCTTTAAGTGATTACAAGAACATAAAGAAGAAATAACATAGCTTTTCCAGGAATAATACTAAATTATTTTGTTATCATAATATCAGAAAATGCACATATATATATATATATATATATGTTAAAACATATATAGGTATGCATGTATATACATACATATATATGTATATATATGTATATGTTATGTATACATATATATATATATATATCATACTAGGAGATGATGTGGGAAGCTATTTCATATGAAATACATCATCTCCCAGTACAATAAAAATACAGACTTGAAAAGATTTATTATTAGCCAAAAAGATCACTGAGAAGTATTTTCGTCCTGGCATAAGATGTTTCCCTTCTACAGGCTAGGCCGTGTGAGATAGGGTTATAGATTGAATTTTCACAAACCGTGGCCCAGAAAAATCTCTAAGTGAGAAATTAACCAGGGAGAGGCAAAGCACATATGCTTTGGATTTCCTGATACTGTTAATTTAAGATGTAGGAAAAGACATGCCCAAAGAAGAACCTTAGAGTTTTCCAAAACCAGCAGTATAAATTTAAAAAAAAAATCATTTTGGAGATTTTGAAAAGACAATGTACCATATAGAACCACTGTGATAAAGAGGAGATGAAAATTTGCATATCAGTGAATATATATCCCTATAATTTTTTTCTTCTCCTTGATGGAATCCTAAATTGCATCAGAAATTTGGCTACTCTGAATAAAGACTAAAATTCTGCAGACCACTTGAAATGAGATATAGTTATCCTAAAGGCAATCAAGTTAGATATAAGCAGAAGTGGTGTGTGCAGTTTTTGTAAAGTATCATTAGAAAGGCAAATGATTTTTTTTTTTTTTTTATTCTCCATTTTGCCACCTGGGATGTGTAGAGAGCCATGGCTCATCCTGAGGTTTAAGATTCTGTACAGTGGAGAAACATGATGAGCAGAAGTTTGGTGATTTTTTTAAAGTAGAAGTGATACACTGATCCTAGACTACTAGTTGGACTTTTGTTCTGCACAGGAGTAAAACAATCTCTTTCATTAAACCACTTTTGTTACATTGTTTTTGTTTCCTTTCACTGCTAAATCTAATTCAGATTATTACTTTTTTCTTTACTGAAGTTGGAATGCTCAACACATGTACACACATAGTGGATTCATGTCAATGTATGGCAAAACCTATACAATATTGTAAAGTAAAAAAATAAATAAATAAAACTGGGTGGGGGGGAGGAAATATAAACTAAAAGCTGGCAATCCTATTATGTTTTAGCAAATCATTTCTTAAAATAGTCATTCATTATGCTAACTTCTGAGCATTATCTGCTATGGTAGAAAAGATTTGAATGTTGTTTCACATTTGATACTTCTTCCTACTTGTGGCAGGAGCCAGTACAGTATACTATCTCACGCTTCATCTAGACCACTGGTTCTCAAAATATTATCCAAACCCTCCTGCCATAAAATGTTGAAAAACCCAAATGTTTTTTGACCCTGATTTTTGATCACAGTAAAAGCATCATGACTTCAGATTGTCACTTCTAGCAATATATACATTTAGCTAATCTAGTGCTAGTATCATTACTGGTAAAAATATATTAAGGAGATTGCTTTTTCCAGTCAAATCCATTGTTAGAGATGCCCTCAAAGGAGCTATTATACAGAGAGAGAGAGAGAGAGAGAGAGAGAGAGAGAGAGAGAGAGAGAGCCCTGGAAGAGCAAAGAAGTAAGTAGACAGACACCACAAGGTTCAATCTTAAATTTCTTATCTAGTTTTCATATATTTCTTGTGCATGGAATTTGCAGGAAGAAAAATTATAATTACCTTACTAAGATTTTTAAAGAGTTGGAATAGCAGAGATACCACAAATCTACACTTCAAAATCCTATGAGCTATTTATCTGCAAATCAGATCTTGTACTCTCAAAATGTCAATTTCATGTTATAGTTCATAATGATTTACCAGTAATTTTAAAAAATTAATGAACTATTAAGTTTTCTAGAAAATTATTAATTTATCAAAATTTACTCAAGCAGTAAAAAAAATATGAACTCAACTAAAATAAAATCAGTCAAAGCTAAATATTTTCCCTCATCTCCATACCCAACATATACACAGAACTGTCTCGGCCTAGATGTTGTAGCACTTATTTAAAACAAATACAGATGTTTTCAAATTAATATAAATTCTTCCAATGAAGAAAAAATTTGGAAATACTTCTGCAGTTATATAATAACTTTAATGTGAAAAAAACAAGCATGAGAAAGTTTCACTTGGGCAAGTGATGTGAATGTTGTAAGTAAATTTTAAAACATCATACCCAATACTGTGTATAAAAAAATGCATACTAACAATTTGAATTTAATATAGAAAAGCAAGGGTAGCTTAACATTTGAAATTCCTTCATCTATTACATATTAATATGGTTAAAGATATATTTAAGAGCTCTAGAAACATATTTCATAATATTCAATGTTCTTTCATGACAGAATTTTTTTCTTATTCTGAGACTATGAAGGAACTGTGTTAGTTTGCTGACTGATGTCTACCAAAGAATCTGCGACTGCAATCATAAAGGTGAAAAGGTAGAGGCATTTCATTAAAAATCAAAGGAAACGCATAAATTCCACTCTTAAGTTTATAAGCTATGATTCCTTGTGTGCATGTCCATGAGGTCTTGTTAGAATAGTCACAGTGAAGTCTCTTGCAAGAGTGATCAACTGCACAAAATCTAAATAGCTAACCACCCCCAAAATACAGTAGTGTATTCATATAAGATTCTCACAAACATAAGGGTGAGAAAAAGCATTATTAAAGGTGAATACATATGCAATAAAACTACATAAAATGCATAGGAATAATTGAAACCAAGCCTAATACAGTAGTTAGTTCTGGGGTGAGAGAGGTAAGATAAACACACTCATGAATGTGGAGGGGGGCACCTAAACTGTAACGGCAAAGTTCTGTTGTTTAAGCTGTATTGTTGGCTCATAATTATTCATTATGCCATTCTTTGCTCCTTATTGTATGCCTGTATATGACATAATTTTAAAAATGAGTGAACTCTGTTTTGATATACTTCAGTTTTATGTGTTATTTCAAAGTCTAGCAAGATAAAAAATGAAAAAAAAAATTATATTTTACCATAGGGTAGCAAAGAGTTGGATATGACTTAATGACTGAACAAGTATATGTGTATATATACATAATGCATATGTATATATATGTATATATACACATATGTATATATGTGTGTATGTATATATACAAATCTGCATGTGTATCTATGTGTATATGCACATATGTATATGTGTGTATATATACACATGCATATAGTGTGTGTATACACATATGTATACACACAAACACATGTGCATTCATACACATATGGAGTATGACAGGTCTGTCTGCTGTCACCCTCTTTATCCTGTACAATGAGCACATCATGAAAAATATCGGGTTGGATGAGTTACAAGCTGGAATCAAGATAGTTGGGAGAAACATCAACCTCAGAAATGCAGGTGATATCACTCTAATGACAGAAAGTGAAGAGGAACTAAACAGCCTCTTGAAGAGGGTGAAGGAGGAGAGTTAAAGGGCCAGATTAAAACTAAATATTAAAAAAAAAACTAAGATCGTGGCATCCAGCCTCATTACTTCATGGCAAATAGAAGGGGTAAATGTGGAAGTAGTGACAGCTTTCCTCTTCTTGGGCTCTAAAATCACTGCAGATGGTGACTGCAGCCATGGAATCAGAAGACTATTGCTTCTTGACAGGAAAGCTCTGACAAACATAGACAGCGTGTTGAAAAGCAGAGACATGACTCTGCCGACAAGGGTCTGTGTAGTCAAGGCTCTGGTCTTCCCAGAGGTCACGTACGGTTGTGAGAGCTGGACTGTAAAGAGGACAGAACACCAGAGAATCGATGCCTTCAAACTGTAGTGCCAGAGAAGACTCCTGAAAGTCTTGGACAGCAAGGAGATCAAACGAATTAATTTTAAGGGAATTCAACTCTGAATACTCAGGGTTGGAAGGACTGATGCTGAAGCTGAAGCACTAGTATTTTGGCCCTCTGATGCCAACTGCTGACTCATTGGAAAATTCTCAGAGACTGGGAAAGATTGAGGGTTAAAGAAGAAGAGGGTGTCAAAGGATGAGACGGCTGGATGGCATCACTGATGCAATGGATATGAACTTGGGCAAACTTTGGGAGATGGCAAGGGACAGGGAGGCCTGGCGTGCTGCACTCCATGGGGTTTCAGAGAGTCAGACAAGACTGTGCAACAACAACAACACGCACATACATATATATCACAGAGGTGATGCACAGAAACTGACAATGTTCCACACCCAAATAAAAATCATTAAAAAGAAACAGACAAAACACATTATATGGAAAAATAGATGGATATTTTTGTGACTATATATGGATATATGGCTGAAGAACATATGCTTTTAAATATATGATAAAATAGTTTTAATATGTAACTTACAGGTTTAGAATTCATTGGGTTATTTCCAGATAATTTGTGAAACTTTGAAGAAGAGAATGTTGCTATGGAGATTTCACTTAATAATCATCAACTAAAGACTAAAAAAGCTAAGCATTTGCATTCATAAGAACATAATGCTTGTGTGCTTATATTTTGGAGATCTATAGCATGCAGCACATGCTCAGTTACTGCCAAATCTTGAAGCAAAAGCTTCCAATCCCATATAATGTAAAATTTTATTCTCTTTAGTTTAATTTATATTTTATTCACATTGACAAATGATCAAACATTGTATGCTGTCATATGGGTAGTAACTGGGAAAGAAATAAAGAACATTTCATGAATTGTCTGATTTTCTTAAGGAAGGACACATTCTGAATCCTGCAGGTTTGTTCAGAGGTATTACAGAGGCCCCTGTATATAAAAAAGGAGTTTTCAATACATCAATTTTAATTTTTCTTCCTAACAATTTTGGCTTGGATTCATAACTTGCTTATAGGAATTCACAGATTTTTAAGCATCCAAATCTGCAAAATTTACCACATTGCATACATATTGCCCACTAAGAAAGTCTGTCCCTCTTCAATCTGGCCTGCTCATCTGTGGTCTGACAGATGGATTCTGCACAGGCAGAGAAAAACCTTATTTTAAAAATGAAAATTAATTAATTTAAAATCTCACATCAAGTTGAAAGGAACTTTTGTTGAATAAAATTGCATGAAACCACTGATCACACTATTTTAATATCTATTTTCATCTGTTTAGTGCAGGTATCATTTATCAGAATTTGGTAGGGCAGTCAGATTGCAATGGAACATGTCATATACTGACTACTTACAAATATCCATCTCCTTCATCTTCCTGGCCAATAAGATACCTGATCTTGTTTGAAGCAATAAGGAGCCTTGCTGCAAATAATAGACAAACTAAATCAGCAGTTATTAATAGGATTCTGTTCTCCTTGTTCTCTTGTTCCCAGTGTGACTTCAAAAATACTGCTGTCAGCCAGCAGACATAGGGAAGTTTGTTGGATGGTCATGGGATTTTAGGAAAGGCTTTTGAGTTTCTTATAAAAAGAAGCATTAGACTTGTTAAATTGCCTTCTGCTTTTTTTCTACTATAATTTTAAATATGATTAGAACTGTGTGTTAAGCTGCTTCACTTGTGTTTGTCTCTTTGCAAACTTATGGACATTACCTGGCAGGCTCCTCTGTCTATGGGACTCTCCAGGGAAGAATACTGGAGTGGGTTTCCCATTCACTTTCCCAGGGGAATCCTCCTGACCCAGGGATCTAACCTGTGTCTCCTGCGACTCCTGCACTGTAGGCAAATTCTTTACCACTGAGCCACCAGGGAAGCCCCTAGGACAACCATTTTGCTATCATAACTATTATGGATGAAAATTAAAGTCTAGTATTCTAAAGATGTTAGAAGGGAAATAGAGAAGAATCTTGTGTCCTTGATTCCATGAATGAGTCCCGAAGCCAATTCTAGAAACAGGCTAGATGTATATAGCTTGTCCTTTAATTGATGCAGAGCCACTCATGTTATTCATTTATTTATTTATCTGTTTTGAGAGGAGGTTTGTGACCAGTTTCTTTCCAAGTAGTACAACTACCTTATCTAAGTTGTCAAATTTATGGGCATAAAATTATAACATTTCTTTACTTTCACATTAGTGTTTTTAAGCTAAAATGGTATCCCTTTCTTCATTACTTTATTGGTAATTTGTGACTCTGGTTCATGATTATTATAGCTAGAAGTTCATTAATATTATTGCTATTTCAAAGCAGTTTTGATGTCATCTCTGTTTTTCTTTTTCAATTTCACTAGTTTATGTTCTCGTTTGTATTGCTTCTTTTCTTATGCAAAGAGTCAGACACAACTGAGCGACTGAACTGAACTGAATTGATGCTTGTGTTCCTTCTTTGATTTTTAATTTGTTCTTTAATTTTCAATTGTTTAAGTACAAACTTAGGTCATGAAATTGACACATTTGTTTGATAATATATTCATTGTTTATTTATAAATATATTTATATTTATTTATAATGCTGTAATGTTCCTTTATGTGTGGCTTCAGATGCATCACACACAAGTTGGTATGTGTTTTGATTTTACTTTAATTAAAATTACTTAAAAATCTACTGTGTGGTTTCCTCTTAACTTTTAGAATAGGATATTTTTCTTTTAATTTTCAGATATTTATGGGTTTTCTAGATGTTTACATAATTAATTAATAGTTTAATTCAAATGTTGTCAAAGTACATATATTGTATGATTTCAATTCTTTTAAATTTGTCATGTTCTGTTTCCTGATGCAGAATATAGTTTATACTGGCAAATATTTAATGTGAGATTACAAGAATACGTTTTCTGTTAGAGTTGAGTGGAGTTCTGCAAATGGGTCAATTATTTCATTTAGTTGACAGCACTATTCATCTTTTCTACATCCTTACTGCTTTTCTATCTACTTGTTATTACATTGGGAAGGGCAATGCAGACTTCTTTTTTTTAATTTTTTTTTCAGTTCTATCAGTTTAGATCTCATGAACTTAGAACCTCTTTTTAAAGAAAGTCAGATAGAGAAAGACAGCTGTCACTTATATGCAGAATCTAAAAAAAAAAAAAAAAAAGGAACAAATGAACCAATTTACAAAACAGAAATAGAGTCACAAGTGTAGAAAACAAACTGATGATTACCAAGGAAGAGAGGGATTCAGTTCAGTTCAGTCACTCAGTCACGTCGACTCTGCAACCTCATGGACCAAAGCACACGAGGCCTCCCTGCCTATCATCAACTCCAGGAGTTTACTCAAACTCATGTCCATTGAGACAGCGATGTCATCCAACTATCTCATCCTCAGTCTTCCCCTTCTCCTCCCACCTTCAATCTTTCCCAGGATCAGGGTCTTTTCAAACGAGTCAGTTCTTCACATCAGGTGGCCAAAGTATTGGACCTTCAGCTTCAACATCAGTCCTTCCAATGAATATTCAGGCCTGATTTCCTTTAGGATGGACTGACTGGTTGGATCTCCTTACTGTTCAAGGGACTGTTAAGAGTCTTCTCCAACACCACTGTTCAAAAGCATCAATTCTTCGGCGTTAAACTTTCTTTTTAGTGCAACACTTACATCTTTACATGACTACTGGAAAAACCATAACTTTGACTCGATGGGCCACTGTTGGCAAAGTGATGTCTCTGCTTTTTCATATGCTGTCTAGGTTGGTCATAACTTTTCCCCCAAGGAGTAAGCGTCTTTTAATTTCATGGCTGCAGTCACCATCTGCAGTGATTTTGGAGCCCAAAACAATAAAGTCTGTCACTGTTTCCATTGTTTCCCCATACATTTGCCGTGAAATGATGGGACCAGATGCCATGGTCTTAGTTTTCTGAATGTTGAGTTTTAAGCCACCTTTTTCACTCTCCTCTTTTACTTTCATCAAGAGGCTTTTTAGCTCTTCTCTTTCTTCCACAAGGGTGGTGTCATCTGCATATCTGAGGTTACTGATATCTCTCCCAGCAATCTTGATTCCAGCTTGTGCTTTATCCAGCCCAGTGTTTCTCATGATGCACTCTACATATAAGTTAAACAAGCAGGGTGACTATATAGAGCCTTGACATACTCCTTTCCCGATTTGGAACCAGTCTGTTGGTCCATGTACAGTTATAACTCTTGCCTCCTGACCTGCATACAATTTCTCAGAAGGCAGGTCAGGTGGTCTGGTATTCCCATCTCCTTAAGAATTTTCCACAGTTTATTTTGGTCCACACAGTCAAAAGCTTTGGAATAGTCAATAAAGCAGAAGTAGATGTTTATCTGGAACTCTCTTGCTTTTTTGATGATCCAACAGATGTTGGCAATTTGAACTCTTGTTCCTCTGCCTTTTCTAAATCCAGCTTGAACACCTGGAAGTTCATGGTTCACATACTGTTGAAGCCTGGCTTGGAGAATTTTAAGCATTACTTTGCTAGCATGTGAGATGAATCCAACTGTATGGTAGTTTGAGCATTCTTTGGCATTGCCTTCCTTTGGGATTGGAATGAAAGCTCTCCTTTTCCAGTCCTGTGGTCACTTCTGAGTTTTCCAAATTTGCTGGCATGTTTAGTGCAGTACTTTCTTTTAGGATTTGAATAGCTCAACTGGAATTCCATCAGCTCCACTAGATTTGTTCATCATGGTGCTTCCTAAGGCCCACTTGACTTTGCATTCCAGGAGCTGGCTCTAGGTGAGCAATCATACCATCATGATTATCTGGGGAGAAAGGGAGGAGAGTGATAAATTGGGAGATTGGAATTGACATGCACACACTATTATATATAAAATAGATAGCTATTAAGAGCCTACTGTACAGCACAGGGAACTCTACTCAATACTCTATAAGGACCTATATGGAAATAGAATCTAAATTAAAAAGCAGATACATGTATAACTGCTTCACTTTGCTATATGACAGAAACTAATACACATTTAAAATCAATTGTACTCTAATAAAAATTAATTTTAAAAATGTGTATATCTTCTTGATGTGCCATTATCTTTATCCTTATTTAATATTCTTTTGAAACTGGTAGCATTCTTTGTTTAAAGTAAACTTTGCCTCATATTAAATAGTCTAGTCTTATTTTATTAGTTTTCTTTTGATATCATTCTCCCACTTTTAATATTAATCTACGTCTTTTACTTTTAAAGGCAAACTCTTTGGACACATGCATTTAGGTCCTTTTCATCATGTCCACAATTTCTACTTTTAATAAAAGTCTTTAGACTATGTATTTATTATAATTATTATTATGGCTAAATTTATAGCTGGCATGTTTGGAGCTCTCTTTTCATAAAGACATAATTTCATTAAGACATAAATAAATTGCCCTATTGCCCCTCTTCCTTTTTGCTTGGTGGTGGATTGTATATTAAAATTATTCCATGATGTCTCCACAATTGGTTTATCAATTATATCTCATTGTTTTTAATATTTTCAGTTAGGCTGGAATTTGTAATACACATCTTATCTTAATCACACTCTAACTTCAATCCACTATTCTTGAAATTTTGGCAGATAGCAGAGTGATTTTTGCTCCTGCTAAGAGATAGGAAATATCTGATAATCTTAGCTTGGAATGATTAACTACCTTTTCCCTAGGGTTAGTGATTATTTTACTGTTTTATTTTAGCTTCCTCCCATTGTCCCCCAGTGGCTTCTTTTGTGTTGTTTTGTAGGGGAGAAGAGCCTGGGCAGGGCTTGTATGCCTTGCTACAGTGAATGCTTCCTTCTTTCACATCTGAACCACAGTGGGAGGCTTTCTCTTATTTTTCTCTAATTTTCATGAACAAGAAGTGAAGGTCTTTAGAGACCATGATGACAGTCTCTGTGAACTCCTATTGTGTCTGTAGTTCCACAGATTTTTATACTTATAAGATCCCTCCCACACTATTCCCTGAGTGTGTGTGTGTGTGTGTGTGTATGTTTGTGTGTGTGTATATATATATATATATATATATATATATATATACACATATATATATATATATATATATTTTAATTTTGCCAAATTCTCAGCTGTTTGTAAGGCATTTGGTGTTCCTGCTACAGGTGTGGCCACATCCTTTTGTCTTAGAGGAGTCTGTCTTTAGATTTCAGGCTATTTGTTTGACCTGTGACCTTAGCACATTGATGAGTTCATAAAATTTTATCAGTTCCTAGTTTTTTTTTTGTTTTTTGTTTTTTTTTTGGTCAGTGAAATAAGCCTGGTCTCAGATCTACTCGCCCACACATATTCATTCTTTCTGTGTGTAATGTGTGGCTATATATATATATATATATGAGTTCAGTTCAATTGCTCAGTCGTGTCTGATGCTTTGTAATCCTGTGGACTGTAGCATGCCAGGCTTCCCTGTCCAGGATCAACTCCCAGAGCTTACTCAAACTCAGATCCATTGAATCAGTGATGCCATCTTATCCTCTATTATCCCCTTCTCCTCCTGCCTTCAATTTTTCCTGACATCAGGGTCTTTTCAAATGAATCATTTCTTCTCATCAGGTGGCCAAAATATTGGAGGTTCAGCTTCAGCATCAGTCCTTCCAATGAATATTAAGGACTGATCTCCTTTAGGGTGGACTGGTTGGATCTCCTTGCAGTCCTAGGGACTCTCAGTAGTGTTTTCTAATACCACAGTTCAAAAGCATCAGTTCTCCAGTGCTCAGCTTTCTTTATAGTCCAACTCTCACATCCATACATGACCACTGGGGGGGAAAAAAAAAAAAAAAAGCATAGCTTTGACTATATAGACCTTACTTTGTTGGCAAGTAAGGTCTCTGCATTTTAATATGATGTCTAGGTTGGTCATAGCTTTTCTTCCAAGAAGCAAGTGTCTTTTAATTTCATGGCTGCAGTCACCATCTGCAGTGATTTTGGAGCCCCCCCAAAATAAAATCTTGTTGAGTTTTAAGCCAACTTTTTCACTCTCCTCTTTCACTTTCTTCAAGAAGCTCTTTAGTTCTTCTTCACTTTCTGCCATAAGGGTGGTGTCATCTGCATATCTGAGGTTCCGGTAATCTTGATTCTAGCTTGTGCTTCATCCAGCCTAGAGTTTTTCATGATATACTCTGCTTGTAAGTTCTCATGCTGCTTGGCCTCATCAACGTGATTTTGAATTTAACTTCTGTCTCAACTCAGGACAACGTTTACACCTCATGGGCACATTCCTACACGGACTTCCAGAACACCTACAACTTCTGGGTATGTAGGACTATGCCTCTGTTTGTGAAGGATGGACTTCCTTGGTGGGTGTCACTGCTCCGCCAAGCAGATTTTAAACCACTCTGCTCTTTTCTGGAATGACAAAGAGACTTTCCTCTCTCTTGTCAATCATAACCTCTCCTTGCTTTCTTGGTGTAAGACCTACAGTCAATAGACTCGGGTCATGGGGTTACATTTGATATAAATGCCAGTGTAACAAAAGCCTAACCTACAACAAGCCCCAGTAAATCTACCTTATTTACATGCTAGGTGGACAAGATCTGTGTTTCAATGGTATGAGTATATTGCTGCCTTTTTTGTACCCTCTGTAGGGACAACAAATATATTATGATTAAAGTAGAGGCCTTGACTAATTTCACAAACAGGCCCTCCTAGGTAGAAGAGAAGCCATCCAAGCCTTAAATGAAGAGCAAATCTAAATGAGAAAAGCAGTAATTCATAATAAATGGCTTTGGACATACTCACAGCTGCTCAAGGAGGGACCTGTGCTATAATTAAGGTTGAATGTTGTGTATACATTCCTGACTTATCTGACAATGTATCGACTACTTTAGATGACATAAAAAACCAGGTAAAAGCAATGTCAGATGAGAACATTCCTTTCTGGACTTCGGTCCTATCTTGGGTGAAGAGCGATTGGTGGAAAACTATATTTGCCGCTGTTGTAGTTGCCTTGATAGTTCTGCTTTGTGGACCCTGAATTTTACAATGTATTATGAACTTTGTAACCTGAAGGTTGATGACATTCTCCCTAACTGGCAGTTGGAGAGCCAGGGTGCAATATATCCCTATAAATGATGCTCATAATATGAGTTAAGAGCATCAAGAGGGGGGAATGAAGAAGGAATTCATAGGGCCTGGACTCCATCTCAGGCCTGTCTGTGCTGATCGTGCTCGGCCACCTCTCCAGTGGACTCTGAACTCTCTACTTAGTGCCTGTGGGGACGACAATGGAAGGATAAGACCCCCTCCAGACAGGGGAATCTTGAAGATCACATCCAGGTTACTCATCACCTAAGAGAAAACAGACACTAATCACCCCTGCCTTCGGACACTATCTATCAGAATGTAAGCGCAGGCTTATCGGTTATTAACTGGTTGGAATGTAACTGCAAGCTTATTGATTATTGACTGTTTGAACACATAACACGTGATTGATGGGGTTATTGCAGTTGTATTTACCCTTCCATTGTTTATGTAAGTCTCAAGGGAATTGGGGTGGTGGGTTTGGACACGTACACATGGGGTATAAAAGATTTTCACAAATGCTGGTCGGGGCTCTTGGCTAAGAGGAGACTCTGCCTTGGGCCCACCGATGTAATAAACTGCACTCCACTAAAATAAAAAAAAAAATAAATAAATAAATAAATAAATAAACATGGTAACAATATACAGCCTTGCCGTACTCGTTTTCCAATATGGAACCAGTCTCTTGTTCTATGTACAGTTCTAACTGTTGTTTCTTGACCTGCATACAGATTTGTCAGGAGGCAAACCAGGTATTCCAGTATTCTCATTTCTTTAAGAATTTTCCACAGTTTTTTGTGGTCCACACAGGCAAAATCTTTGGAATAGTCAATAAAGCAGAAGTAGATGCTTATCTGGAACTCTGTTGCTTTTTCGATGATCCAACGGATGTTAGCAATTTGATCTCTGCCTTTTCTAAAGCCAGTCTTAACAC
Source organism: Muntiacus reevesi (assembly GCF_963930625.1). NCBI lineage: Eukaryota > Metazoa > Chordata > Mammalia > Artiodactyla > Cervidae > Muntiacus > Muntiacus reevesi. The sequence goes on from NC_089269.1 coordinate 36,904,918, forward strand.
CTGGAAGTTCATGGTTCACATACTGTTGAAGCCTGGCTTGTAGAGTTTTGAGCATTATTTTACTAGCATGTGAGATGAGTGCAATTGTGCAGTAATTTGAGCAATCTTTGGCATTGCCTTTCTTTGGGATTGGAATGAAAACTGTCCTTTTCCAGTCCTGTGGTCACTTCTGAGTTTTCCAAATTTGCTGGCATAATGATTTCAGCACTTTTACAGCGTCATTCTTTATTGTTTGAAATAACTCAACAGGAATTCCACAGCCTCCACTAGCTTTGTTCATCGTGGTGATTCCTAAGGACCACTTGACTTCACATTCCAGGATGTCTAGTTCTGGGTGAGTGACCACACCATCGTGGTTATCTGGGTCATGAAGGTATTTTTTGTATAGTTCTTCTGTGTATTCTTGCCACATCTTCTTAATATCTTCTGCTTCTGTTAGCTCCATTCCATTTCTGTCCTTTATTGTGCCCATCTTTGTATGAAATATTCTCATGGTATCTCTAATTTTCTTGAAGAGATTTCTAGTCTTTCCCATTCTAATATTTTCCTCTATTTCTTTGTGTTGATCACTGAGGAAGGCTTTCTTATCTCTCCATGCTATTCTTTGAAATTCTGCTTCCAAATGGGTATACTTTTCCTTTTCTCCATTGCCTTTTGCTTCTTTTCTTTTCTCAGTTATTTGTAAGGTCCACTCAGACAACCATTTTGCCTTTTTGCATGTCTTGTTCTTGGGGATGGTCATGATCACTGTCTCCTGTACAGTGTCATGAACCTCGGTCCATAGTTCTTCAGGCACTCTGTCTATTAGATCTAATCCCTTGAATCTGTTTGTCACTTCCAGTGTAGACTCCTAAGGAATTTGATTCGGTCATACCTGAATGGTCTAGTGGTTTTTTCAATTTAATTCTGAATTGGGCAATAAGGAGTTCATGATCTGAGCCACAGTCAGCTTACAGTCTTGTTTTTGCTGACTATATAGAGCTTTTCCATCTTTGGCTGTAAATTTCATATCCCTGGAGCATCATTTGTTTTGTTTTCCCTAATTTATAGGTAAAGAAACATCCACAAAGAGTGTAGGTGACATACCAAAGCTCACATAGTTAAATAGTTAACTGAAGCAGGATTTGAACCTATTTCATTCTGACTTTAATGCTTTTTTTTTCTATATTGTTACCCTTTCCTCGTTATCCTATTCATCTTTTGAACCTCAGTGCTAACAGTGTATTTCTCATGTGAAGCCCTCCCTCATTCTCTCTCTCTACCTCACTCAGATGGGGTTATTCATTTTTATTAGAACTCTAAATAATGCTTTGTTTTAGTACATTGTCTTTGGCTATAGGGCCCAGGAATACCTGCATTTTTGTCTGTTAGGTCTTCTCAAGGAAGAATAAAGAAAATTTCCACTTATTAGCTGGGCCTGTATCTGATGGCCTCAAGTCAGAACTTTTGCTAAATCTATACATAAATATAGACTATATATATCTTTCTATATAGCCCTCCATTGATCCTTTCATCCATTCACCCTTCCATCCAAAGAGAGAAAGAGAGATAGATTGCTATGGAGTTGGTTTAAACTATAAAATATGTAGTAATTATTTTACATCATATAGTGGAATGCGTAAAATAGTCAAACATTTCCACTGACAACATTCAAAAAGCTTTTTATGACCTTCTAACAAAAATAGGCATAGTTTTTAAGTAGAGCAAAGTTCCATAGGAAGTATCCCTTATCCTGGAAAAATTTCCAAAACAGTGGGAGAAAACCACTATGTACAGGAAATTAACATTTTTGAAAATTATGTTATTAATGATCTGTTACATTTTGATTATATGTAGGTAACACATTTTTATATTATATGAAAATTATATAGTGCTGTTTACTTTTATTGCATCATACTTTTTGTGGAATTTCTATATGACTATTTAAAATATTAAAAGTACAAATAAATATTTATGCAGATATTATACTCTGAGTTTCCATTTTAGTTATAAATCTCAAACAACAATTCCAAAATAGCAATATTTGCATTTGTTTAATTTAAAGATCCTATTTAGTGACACCAAATGTAGGAATGTATGTATATATTTTTAAGTTCTTGCCAATTTGTCTACTGGGTCTGCCAGAACAAAATACTCATAGATGTGGCAGTTTAAACAATATCAATTTGCTTTTCATAGTTCTGGGATCAGTTTTTGTGGGAAGCACTCTCCAACCACCCTGGAGGTGGTTACTTTTTCATTGTGGCCTCACATGGTGGAGAAAGAGAGTAAAATAGCTCATGTCTTACTATAAGAGCACTGATTCTATCATGAGTACCCCACTCTTAATTATTTCATCCAAACCTAACTATATCCCCAAAGTCCCATCTCCTAATACCATCATACTGGGGTTAGGCCTTCAATATGTGAATTTTGGGGGACACAAACATGCCATCTACAGTACTGCTTAATAATTTAAATTAAGTTCTTTATGATTAATAAAAAACGGTGTTACCTTTAAAGTGATGTCTTATTCAATTTTAGCATTACTCATTAGTCATTAATACAGGCAAAACATTATAAGCATGATTCATGTAGTAGACTTGTCTATAGTTCATCAGGAAAGTGGCAATTAGGACATACCCATCCTGGGGAACCCATCTTATCATAGTGCTCTTCTGTCCAGTGTTTACACATAACACACTGAAGGAACCCCAAATAAACTTAGAGAACAGACTATTAAAAGAAAAAATGAAGAAGACTAAAAACTCAAGCTTGGTTACTCCATAAATTTATAGCAAATTTTCTTATCTGAACTTCTTATTTCTTTTGAAGTCATGGTGTGCAAGCCTCTCAGTCGTGTCTGACTCTTTGCGACCCCATGGACTATACAGTCCATGGGACTCTCCAGGCCAGAATACTGGAATGGTTAGCCATTCCCTTCTCCAGGGGATCTTCCGTACCCAGGGATCAAACCCAAGTTTCCTACATCACCGGCAGATTCTTTACCCGCTGAGCCATGGGAGACAGGAAAAGAATAATGTTTTCTGACTGAAGACTCTGCAAAGTTCAAGTATACAACACAAACTAATAACTATAGAAAATTTAAGAGAGAAAATATACTAGGAGTAATGTGGGTTTTGTTTTGTATCAAGAACTTTCAAGGAAAATATCAATATTGAACTTTTAAATATTGCACTTTTAAAGTTTTGAATTCTATGTATTACTTAAATAGAATACTTTGTGGAATTAGTGATAGTCAATTTAAATAAATGTGTTTTTAGTTATTTTGGTTTGGAGACTGTCATCTGGTACACCTTTTGTATGATATAAATATTGGTATTTCATGTGGTAAAGAATCCACCTACCAATGCAGGAGATGCAAGAGACTTGGGTTTAATACCTGCGTTGTGAAGATTCCCTGGAGAAGGAAATGACAACTCACTTCAATATTCTTGCCTGAAAAATTCCACGCATGGAGGATCCTGGCAGACTACAATCCATGGGGTCACAAAAGAGTCAGACACAACTGAGAGACTGAACACTCAGTATGCATTGTATGTATATAAAATTTTAGATAATAGTTTAATTTCTGAAGAATAGTTCCACATATTTAAAAGGACATGCAAACTGTTCACATTTTTCTTGCATAGGTCATAGTTTATTAAAGCCCTGGATACCTTTTCCTCCTAAATCATAGGAAATTATTTCAGTATAATTATTTTTTTCCCACTAAGTAATGGGAACTGGGTTTTTGTTGTTTTTGTTTCTGGATGAGAGGAAGAGGTTTAAGTAAGATTCTCTTGGATACATTTATTCCTTTCTGAATCTTGATTATAGATTGAGATCAATAATAATCAATAATCAATCACCAATCAAACTTTCAACAATAATACATTTTGCTGTTGTTCAGTAGCGAATTCATGTACATGACCTCAGGGACCGCAGCACACCAGGCTTCTCTGTCCTTCACTATCTCCCAGAGTTTGCTCATACTCCTGCCCATTGAGTTGGTGATGCCATCCAACCATCTTATTAGAATCTTCCTGCAGTACAAGAGACTTGGGGCTTGGATTTCATCCTTGAGTCAGAAATATTCCCTGGAGAAGAGAATGGCTACCCACTCCAGTGTTCTTGCCTAGAGCATTCCGTGGACAAAGGAGCCTGGTGGGTTCAGTCCATGGGGTCACAAAGAGTCAGACATGATTGAGTGACTAACACTTTGGGGCTTCCTTGGTGGCTCAGACAGTAAAGAACAACACACATTAGCCATATGCAAATTAAGAAATATAGTTAGATGCCTTAATATCTTGAAACATATTAAAGAGTTAAGACTCATTTATTTATAATGTTTCATGATGCCTAAGGAAGCAATCTTCACAGAGTACACAGAAAATCTTAGAGGGCTATCAATTTAGTTCAGTTCAGTAACTCAGTCATGTCCTACTTTTTTTTTTTTTTTTTTTTTTCATTTCCTACTTTTTGCAACCCCATGGACTGCTGGACTGCGGCACGCCAGGCTTCGCTGTCCATCACCAAATCCTGGAGCTTGCTCAAACTTATGTCCATCAAGTCAGTGATGCCATCCAACCATCTCATCCTCTGTCATCCCTTTCTCCTCTTGCCTTCAATCTTTCCCAGCATCAGTGTCTTTTCCATTGATTGTGTTCTTCGCATCAGGTGGCCAAAGTATTGGAGCTTCAGGTTCAGCATCAGTCCTTCCAATGAATATTCAGGAATGATTTCCTTTAGGATGGACTGGTTTGATACCTTTGCTGTCCAAGGGACTCGCAAGAGTCTTCAACACCACAGTTAAAAGCATCCATTCTTCAGTGCTCAGCTTTCTTTACCATCCAACTCTCACATTCATACATATTCTCTACCAAATATGAAAATCAAAACTTCTTTGGTCAAGGAAAAAAGAAGAATAGTCTGTGTTAGTAGGAAATTTATTATACACATATACACCAATTACCTAATGAAACAAAAGGCAAAAGGAATACAAAGAGCAAATTCAACAAGCATAAGGAAGGTGTTAAAAATCAATGGCTCTCACTCCACCCCTTCCCCATACTACTGTCTCCCCTTAGTGGCTTTATGTTTGTGTGTATTTCCAGGTGGCTCAATGGTAAAGAATCCACCTGCCAAGCAGGAGACTCCATTGGGTCTCTGATTCCGGAAGATCCCCTGGAGGAGGGAATGGCAACCCACTCCAGTATTCTTACCTGGGAAATCCCATAGACGTAGGAGTCTGTCAGACTATAGACTATAAGGTTGCAAAGAATCAGACAGGACCTAGGGTCTAAACAGCAGCAGCAGCATTCTTCAGATAAACTTTCCTCTCCTTTTTCATGTACATGTTCAGGTCACAACTCATATGTTTAAAATATTCTATTAAAGGAACCACCTAGAGCAAGAGTATCATCTGTTATTATAAATTCCAAATTCCCATGAGACAGGATCTGCCTGTGCTTGCCTCAAGGGGTCAACACAGACTGTCTTTTATAGAAAGTGAATACAGCTTCATAACTTCTAAATATACTTACTAGGAAGTCAATTTTGTGTGCTAGAGATTCTCTGAGCAAAAATACTGGCGTGGATAGCCATTCTCTTCTCCAGGGGGTCTTCCTGACCCATACATTATATGCAGATTCTTTACCATCTGAACCACCAGAGAAACTCTAGAGATTGATGGTACTAGAAAGGAGAGGGTTGTTATCATGGCTTATAAAAATACTCCAACTATCTTTTTCATGGTTGGGAAAGATCTCAGATAAACTCTAAGCTTATTCCCTTATTCAATTAATGTGATCTTCCCTTATTCAATTAATGTAGAGTTAGTGATGACTGAAGTATCTTGAATAAGTCTGTATTTGCTTTAGGGAGAGTAGAGTAACATGTTTGTTGCAAGGAATTGAAGCCAGGCAAATCTCAATGTAATAATTTGTTGTGTTATGTAATTATTCCATAACCATGGCCAAATTATTTGTTGTTCATTTCAGTTTCCTAAATCGCAAAACTAAAGATAAAAACATTAGTTGCATCATAGATTCCTTGAGTGGATAGCAAAGAAGGTAAAATACAACATTTTTGAACAATGCTTGCACATAGAAAATGCTCGCCATATATTGAGGTGGTATTGGCATAAGGAGAAGTTCTGCTAGAAAAACAGCTGGTAGAAATATCCATCGATCAAGTGAAAGGCACTGACTGCTTTAAATAAGTAATTGACACATGATTTAAACATCCAGCTCATAGTAGAATATGTGTTAACTATTTGGAGTGAGATACATAACACAATGAGTAGAACGAAGAGTTAGGACAGTAGAGAGATCAGATAATAGGTGATGTATCAGTTTTTTATTGCTTTTGTAATAAATTACCATTAACTTAGTGGCTTAAAATACAAATTCATCATCTTAAAATATGGAAGTCACAAGTTGGAAATGGGCTAAAATTAAGCAGGGCTCTCAGGGAGAATCTCTTTCCTGCCATTTTGTATCTTCTAAGCTCTACCTATTCTTTGGTTCATGGAAAGTATTTCCAGACTTCCCTGAATGCCTCTTTCACTTTAAGGATGCCTGTGATTATATTGGTCCCACCTGGATAATCTAGGTTAATCTCTCCATCTCAAAGTCAACAGATTAGTAATCTTAATTCACCCTTGCCATGTAACATGTTCATCAATAAGGATGTGAACATCCTTGGGGAGTCATTATTCTGCCTACCACTGTATGCAAAAGAGTTTGAAAGTATTTTTAAAAGTTAGAATTTACAAGCTTTGTGCTTAGGTCGACAGGGGACAAAAATATGTATGAATAAGCAAGTTACTGTGTTAAGCAAAGTAACTGATTGGCTTTTCATCTCAAGATATAAATTTATGACAGGCATATTCCTAACCATTAATAAGAAATTAACCATCTGCAACAGAGGCCTTTCAAACACTGGTGTCATTTATAATCATATGTAATAATTGGGATATTGGACCATACTAAAAGACAGATTGAATGGATAATTAGATGAATTAGATGACTATAACAGAAGCAAGGTTAAGCATTATTTTAAAAATTTAAGAGCAATTGCATATATGAAAGTTGTGGAAAGTAAGACTTCAAATATTTTTAATCTAGAAAAGTGACTATCCTGCTAAATATCTCACTGTGAATTTTCAATAACAAGCTTGCTTTTTTTGTTTGAAAAAATTTAAAAGCTATTTAATTTTGCCATCTGTTCTCAGGATGATTAAGTATAAATTAATTGCAGGCAATAATTTTTAGAATGCATTGAATGCCAAGATATTCTAAATGCTGCACAGAGAGAATTATTTTTCCAAATAATAAAGCAAACTGTTTTAAAAAGTGAAGTAATATACAAACTCTGTAACTTTACTATATAATTCTCAATTCTTCCAAGAATTTTGGGGAATTTGTATCCAGAATTTTATCTAAATTCCTGATAATTATATGTTTTTGTTTAAATAGAAGCTCACTTACAGCTCTTGCTTACTGACAAATTTACCACCTTTTAGTACAGATGTTAACATTTAAATGGTAAATCCTAACTTTTCTGAAACTAGACAGAAAGAGAAAAATAATGTTGCACTATTAAAATAGAAAGTAAGACATGGACACACTGCTATATTTAAAATGGGTAACCAGAAAGGTCCTACTGTATAGCAAAGGGAACTCTGCTCAATGTCATATGGCAGCCTGGATGGGAGGGGAGTTTGGGGAAGAATGGATACATGTATATATATGACTGAGTCCCTTAACTGATGCTCACCTGAAACTATTATAACATTGTTAATTGGCTATATGACAATATAAAACACAAATTTAAAAAATAAAATTATAGAAATAAAAGAAAGACATTCAGGTTTGCAGGTGTGTATTTTTAAAGAGATGTAAACAGTTGAAGGATAGAACTGAATTACTTCCAATGAAGAAACAAACCTAAAGTGACAAACAAAAACTTCAACTAAAATATAAGCAACTTATCACATTCTTCTAAGTGATTTAACAGAACAAATCAGATTCTAGTTCTAATAAACATAAGTTCCAGTGTGTGGAAATAGGCCATAAAAATTTTTTAAAATGTGATACTGATAAATGATATATAAAGAATTTTAATGTGATATACTTTAGTAGGTCAGGAAGTTCACTGTATATTGGATGGTTTATTATCAAGGAACCAAACTAGAGTCTGCTCAACAGAACATGGTAAAGCCAACCTACAGACCCAGGATTGTGCTGGAAGTAAGTGCAGCATTCCTTGTGCCCAATGTGGGGCCGAGTAAGGAGAATGGGTACTTTATGCTCAAAAGAGCTGAATTCCCTGACAGTTTCAAGGTGTGTGTGTATGCTTAGTCGTATTTGACTCTTTGCAACCCCATGAACTGTAGCTTGCCAGGCTCCTCTGACCCAGGGATATTCCAGGCAAGAATACTCTTGTGGGTGGCCATTTCCGATTTGAGGGGATCTTCCTGACCCAGGGATTGAACTTGAATCTCTTGTGTCTCCTGCATTGGCAGGCAGATTCTTTACTATTGCACCACCTGGAGATGATTTCAGGGAAGGGTTTTTAAAGGTAGGATGAGAGGGAGGGTCTCAGGGTCCTTGATCATCTCAACTACATCCTACTGATTGGTGGTGGTGAGGTCATCAGGAGCCAACATCATCAACCTTCTCATCCCAGTCCGTATGGGGTTTTGTGGTCAGCATTCAATTAACTTTTTCCAGCTGGTGAGGGTATTAGTATCTGCAAAACAACTCAAGGATATCCTTCAGAATATTATTTATAGCTCTGGAGGAGGAACTAAAGACCCCTGACTTTGTTTTATGGCTAACCTATTATTATTTTGTCTTGCTTAATTGTTTTCCTTTCTTTCCGCATTTTCTCATTTCTTTGATTAAATTTGCTCTTTAGAACTTGGGAAAGGCCTGGGAAGCTAAAAGTTTTCTACAGGTAAGAGGAGATGGTTATGTGGGTCTGTCTGTCCCCAGGAAGGCCCTGCAGCATCCTGTTCTAGTTCTAGTTCTTATCTCTAGTTCTTTAAGCAGCAAAGGAAATCTTAAGCTATTTCCCTATTTGTAATTTTTCTATAGGTATCTCTCTGTGGATGTCATTCCCTCATTTCTGAAAGTGAAGAGAAAAAATATAAAAATGATGGTGAAAGACAGCTGACTAACATATGTGGAGTTAAGTATGAGTTCTTTGTTTTATTTGTATACTTATATGTTGTTACATTAATTTCCTACATTTTCACTGACCTTATCTCTTAAAAGAATTTTTACCTAAAATATTGAACTTGATTTCTCTATTTATGCTTCCTTATATCCATGGCTCTACAGACTACTTAGAACAAATAAAATTATTTGTGCAATACTGTTGGAAAGCACAGGAAGAAGTGAAAGATTCCTAACATCTTTTAAATAGGCAGTACTATATTCTTACTAAAGATTTTCATATTAATTATATTATTTAGTCATATAAAAATGTACTAAGTTATATAGGTATATAAAAATGTATATAGGTGTTTAGAAATTATAAAGAATTTTTGTGACAAGACATGATAGCAGCCTTGTTCCTAAAAGTGTTTCATATTAAGAACTCTTGTAGAACTGACTCTATGAATGGAGCCCTAGACTATAAACTGTCCTTAAAATAATCTCAAACAGAATTTGTTTGTCACCAGATTTACTCTACATAAGCATCGGAACACTGGAGAGAGTATAAGTTCTTGACAGCCTAGATGTACTATTTAAGAGATTGGAAGTATTTGTAAAAATGTGTCAGTGTGATTGAAAAACAAACAAAAACCATGCTTTGGGAACTAGTTTAATTATTTTTCGTCTGTACTGTACCTTGATTAGGAAAATTCACATTGGCTGCTGAAAGTTAAAGAACTAGGGTGTTGACTTAGAGAAACTATCATTCTTACAATGTTTAAACAAAATCTATAAGAATAAAAAAAGCACAAGGAATACTCCAAATTATAGAAAATGTATTGCTATAAAATGTAATTTCAGATTTTTATTCTTTCCTTTCAAACATTTATTTTACTAATGCAAAAAATGGATTTTTTCAGTAACTTAATTTGACAAATTTGTCAGCTTGTCACTTAAAGCAAATGTTCTTTCAAAATGGACATTTTCAGTAAGCATTTTAATATAACTACAGACAGCCATACAGGCAGGAACACACATGCACCTCAAATATAAAATCTTTGAAATTTTCCATTCTGTATTGATTAATACAAATAAATTTTGATTTAAGAGATCTCTTAGGCACATAACCTTTACTGACTTTCATTTCAGTTCTTAACACATGAAATGTGCATGGTAATGATGATAATATATTTGCATAACAACTCTGAGCTTAAAGGATACTAAACACTTTCAAAAACACAATTTCATTTACTTTAATGTAAAGAGCAAATATTATCACAAAAGAAACTGAAAGAAGTTCAAACAAGATGTTTATCAAGTTTATTTCAAGATTTATTTCAATGATTTCTGAATATTCTTGTTTAACTTATGTCTTTTATTATCCTGGTGAATATAGATTTAAAGTTTGTCCTAGAATCTAAGTACACTGTCACAGAATAAAATGGGACAAAATTTTATAAAATATTGGACTTAAATTTCTGAACTCTATTGAAAGTGAAGTTACTGAAGGAAAATAAAAGGTATTGTGTTTAAGTAGAATATTTTCTTGGTGAAACATTTCATGGAATGCTTCAACATAGAATAAAAAGTGAAATGAATTTTCTATGTTTAGTTTTACTGTCTAAAGAAATTAATTGCTTGGGTAGATTAATACTGATAATTGAGGATATTTGAGAACATCTTTGGAGAAGGAAATGGCAACCCACTCCAGTGTTCTTGCCTGGAGAATCCCAGGGATGGGGGAGCTTGGTGGGCTGCCGTCTGTGGGATCACACAGAGTCGGACACGACTGAAGTGACAGCAGCAGCAAGAACATCTTAGATTTTTTATGACATTTGTACCTAGATTAAAAAACAGTGAAATAGTAGTCTGTCTCTTAATCTTTCTTTTTAAACCCTAAAACCACCAGGAAGTGAGATTGAAAAGCTAAAATTTTAAAGCTGGTTGATAATAGGTTACTAGATATCAAATGTTACATTGTTCTTTATTACATTTATTTGGCTACACCATCAATCAAAGACGCATGTTATGTTATGGTGATGTCACTTTCAATAACATGCTTGACAGTAACAATTTTTATACATTGACATGACATCCAGTTTAAATACTGTCTGATTTTCTAGGCTGTCACTAGAAGAATTTCACAGTTCATAAATTACAACATTTACCATAGTAATGCTCTAGTTAAAAGTGACCTTATGTATATGCTTTTGAGTAATTTCCTAAGTGCTAATGTTTTGCACCTGTGTTTCTGTGCACATAGGCCACACATAAAAAAGTGGTGACCACGCAGCAGAAAACTGAAATAGTAACGATCAACATGAAGTCTCAATAATTGAGTTCTTACATCCCTGGTAAAGAAATTAGTGTAAATTGGTGAAAAAAGATGAGAAGCTGAATCAATTGAAACTATGACATTGCTGGATATTCGATAAGTATGCAATAATATATTATCATTCATAAGTGAAAATTGTTCCTCTGTTTGACATTTCTTCCTTTTATTTTTTTCAGTTACAATTTACCTTTCTGGGTTTACACTTTGCTTATTCTCATTTTTTCACTAATTTTTCCCCCTATATTGAACAATAAACTTTTCCTATTGAAATGTGTTGTATAAATTCTGGAAATAAAAATTAATGCTAGTTTTTCAGTGTGACTGTTGCAACATATTTCACACACTGCAGAATATCCAAACTTGGATATTTGTGACTTTAATTATTTTGTATACTTATTTTGAATACTCTTGATACTTAATGAAATTACATTTCAATATGAATTAAAGTGAAAAAAGAGACCCTCTGATGTCTTCCATTATGATTAATGTGCAGTATTCAGAAATCAATTACATGATTGAATATAGAAAGTTTATTTTGCTTTGTGTAAAATATTATCAACAGTGGCAGACTTTATTTTCTTGGGCTCCAAAAAGACACTTGCTCCTTGGAAGAAAAGTTATGACCAACCTAGACAGCATGTTAAGAAGCAGACACATTACTTTGCCAACAAAGGTCCATCTAGTCAAGGTTATGTTTTTTCCAGTAGCCATGTATAGATGTGAGAGTTGGACTATAAAGAAAGCTGAATGGCAAAGAGTTCATACTTTTGAACTGTGGTGTTGGAGAAGACTCTTGAGAGTCCCTTGGACTGCAAGGAGATCCAACCAGTCCATCCTAAAGGAGATCAGTCCTGAATGTTTATTGGAAGGACTGATGTTGGAGCTGAGACTCCAATACTTTGGCCACCTGATGTGAAGAACTAACTCACTGGAAAAGACCCTGATGTTGGAAAAGATTGAGGGCAGGAGGAGAAGGGGATGTTGGAGGATGAGATGGTCAGATGGCATCACCAACTCAATGGACAGGAGTTTGAGTAAACTCTGGTAATTGGTGATGGACAGGGAGGCCTGGCTTGCTGTGGTTCATGGGTCACAATGAGTCGGACACAACTGAATGACTGAACTGAAAATGTTATCATTTCTGAAAAAAATAAATTGAGGTCTAAAATTGAGCCATTTGACTTAATGTCATATTACAATTACCTGTCAAGGTCTAATGACATTCATAATGTGAAAATATATTCAAGTTACCACCTTTGGAAATAGAAGCACTGTGTTGACTACTTTCCCCCTTCAGTTATCCTTTTTCTCTTATTTTATAGAACAGTGACCTAAATTAAATATCAATATATATTTCCATGTTCCTTCCTCTTCAACTATACTAAGCATCAATCATTTAGATTAAGCATGGTAGTAACTATGAATAGCATCTATTAATTATTCACCTACATCTTCTTACTTGAAAATTCACAGCTTTAAGACTTACCTAAACAGGTGTGAAGTTGTGGGTTTTCCTCCCTGTATTACATGTTTATACATTCCAAAGCAATATGTCCCGTATGTATACATTTGGACATTTGTCTTTAAAACAGTGAATTCCTGAAGAAGACCCTTGATTTCTACTGTAGGGTAGTAGTTTAAGTTGGAATGTCTATTAGACAGAATTGGAATAGAGTATGAGGCCATGGTAAAATAGTATCTGCACCATTGTTTCAAATTGTCAAGCAGAGCTCTCTCAATGAGCTACTGGATGTGCAAGATCCTTGCACAATACCAAGTGTAATTTAAACACTCTACTGTTTTTTTATTTTTATTATGGCTCCTCCTGTATAATTATTTTATCACAAATGATTCAATAATAATTTATAATTAAATTGCAGTTACCCTTTTGGAGTGTAAAAATTTTATTACTTAACAGTTTTACTAGGGAATATGACAAAAAGAAAGGTGGGTTAAATCCTCCCTTTCCTTCAGGTTACTTTTTAAAAAATTGTATGTATAATCTGGTTTTGATGGTTGGATCCTTTATGTTAAGAGAGACAATGACATTTAACAAATTCCTCCTGGTTACTTTAATAATTTTTTTCTGATCTACTATGACGGTTTCCCCAATACTTAGTACTAAGAATCCTGATTTGGTCATCATTCAATTCTCTGAATAACTCTTCATCTTAGATGTGTGACTCCTATATGAGATTTGTATCAATAGAAATGAATGTTAGAGATAATATTTATTTCTGACTTAATATTCTTATAACTAATTATCTGAAAAGTGAGAGAAAAATATAAGAAAGCTACTTTTGTAAGGCATGTAGTATTTCATTCTTAACATGTCACTCCTGTTAGGCCCTTTCTATAAGGGATGTGCTGAAATAACCAAGTCATGTCTTTAAATGTTAAGGAAGGAGATAGAGCAAAAAAATTGTTGAGGTTAAAGCAGATAATTGGGGCAGCCTTTGTTTTTACTTACACTGATTATAGACTTTTTTTTAATTTGTTTTGTATTAAAAAGCATCAATGATTTTGTATTTCTTTTGTGGAAATAAAGACCAACCAAATGAGAACAAGTTAAGTCTATTTTTCAGAGCTTTTACAAAAGAGTCCTCATCATCACTTGTGCTTTGGCAGAAACGCAAAGGCAGGCAGTAGAATGGGAACACTTTCTAGTTCAAAAAAAATGGGGCGGGGTGTTAGGAATGCCCTGACTGGAGGCTTTCTTAACACTGGGAAGCTACAGGAAGGATAACTAGAATCAGGGCATCCAGAGTGATTTATTGTTGCTGTTTAGTCACTCAGTTGTGTCTGACTCCCTGCAGCCTCATGGACTACAACCCACCAGATTCCTCTGTTCATGGGATTCTCCACTCAAGAATACAAGAGTGGGTTGCCATGCCCTCCTCCAGGGGATTTTCCCGACCCAGGGATCGAACCTGTATCTCCTGTATCTCCTGCATTGGCAGGTGGATTCGTTACCATTAGAGCCACTAAGGAACCCCAGTGTGATGGTTATATATTTATATTTGATTTTCTCTGCTTGGCCATCTGTTGGAAGCAGGGACAAAAATTAGGGAAGCTGATAATTATTATCTAAGTTCTGGCCATTTTAGGATGATAACGGGAGCTGTTGTTTAGGTTCCTGGAATGTGTGCTAGAGAAAGTGAGTGTTCTGACTTTGTACATGTCTTTCTTGTGGCTTCTGTGTTGGATTCCTGGCCTGGTTGCTCTAAATAATGCTTTGGGTTTCTGGGCTGCTTGCTGTGTAGATCATATGTCAAGAGTTCTATCTTTATGCATGGTCTGGTCATTGTCAAATTGATCTTCAGTCTCTCACGTTTAAGTGACAAACTTAAGATGTTATTGTTTAAAAAGGTTTTATTAGTTTTAGCTTGATAAGCAAAAGAATAGTTTTAAAAACTAGAACTGTGTGATAAAATCTAAAATACATTTGATAAATATTCATATTATTTATTACATCTGATTTATCATATATAAATAAATATTTGTTACCACTTGAATATCTTTCTTCACATTCCCCTATTATCCAAGACAAGCTTTCTTAAGAATACAACTAAATTTTTATTGGATTTGTAAAAAATATTAACCTTAAATAGGAAAATTTCTAGTCATTTGATTATTTATAAAAGGAAGGTACTATTCATTGATGAATACATATATATTTTAGGTTGCTCTTATTTCTGAGAGCTCTTTTAAAGCTTCCAAATCTTCAGAGAATAAAATGAGCCCATAAAAACAATTTCTGCCATTTGTTGAATTTATTCTGTACATTAGACGGTTTACTCCCTTTACATATATTTTTCAGTGACTCTCTCAAAGGAGCAGTATACTTATGTTTATTTATTCACATCAGGAAAACTGACCCAGGGAGTGTTTAAATTCTAATAGGCTGTGAAAAGAAAATTGTGCATCTTACTCCATGATGTTTCATAGTCCCTCAAATGATACAGCTTAGTCTTGTCCACACATTGTTTATCTATAAATTTTATGTCTTCTAAAGTGAAACTATACTTTAAATACAACGTTCAACGTGAGAGCAACAGAAATCCCACTGATCTGGGATTAAACTTGATCCTTTCTGTGTCATTGAACGACTAATGCACAACTACAAGTTAATGTACAATAATTTGACTTTGAAATGAAGAGGAAAAAATATGGGAACATTTCTAATTTTGGAATATCCATTTTAGTATTTAAATATAATTTAAACACATTTTTAAGTAACAAAGAAATACCAGAAACAGCCTAAGTAGTTAGATAAAAAGTTACACATCTATATATCAAGTTATTATGTATTAACTGAACATAAACAATTAACTTTAGCGATGATGTCCAGTAAGAGTTTTGTTAAATAAGTATTTTTGATAAATAAAAGGAGTTATTTTTAAATTCACCTGCATATTTAAATATTGACTATATGTGTGTGGGTATTACCAAAAATGTTTTGACAGTGTTTTAATGTGATTTTCAGTGGTAAATATACATTTTTTTCACTAAATATATTAAATTAAATGAATCTTTCTTTTTTTAGCATTGTAATGATTAAAAATTTTTAATTATTAAGACTTAAAGTGAATCATTTTTTGGGGGGGGGGCAGAAAGCCATTGTTCGTGGCCCAAGAAACAAATAGATCCTGTTGGTCTCTTTGTAGTTTTCACCATTCTTGTATAGCAGATGAGTGTTCAACAAAAACGCACCTTATCATCCTGACAAATGACATACGATTCTACAGAGAAATATTTTATTTCATCACCATCATTTTAGAGAAAATGTATAAATTAATGTTATCATTTAAAAGGTCTTCCAGTGTATGTTCATATTAGTTCTTTTTTGTTTTCAATGAGCTAAAAATACATAGAGTTCTTTTTTCTTAGATACCTTCAGGTTATAAATAGCATCAGAAATTTTAACAGAATCCTTCAGATTTTGTGTCAAGGTGCATTTCAATATTCAGCTTCTGCCTCTGGATTCTACTAATAAAAACTATTTTAATTCCAGGTATATTTTACATGTGCAGTGACTACATTACCACCCACAAGCAAAAGATTCCCAAGAGCATTTTGTATTTTATTTTCATGAGAGCCAGAAGCCTGGTTGGGCTTTTCTGTCACCTTGTACTCTATATTTTAGATGTTTGTAAATTTACTCAATTTCATATATTCTCTTTATAAAATGAGTTCAGAAAAGATAAGTACTAAAATCATGACGTATGACAATTGTCTTGTAATTTATGTGTGCTTATTGCCCATTACAATGCTTCCCTGATAGCTCAGCTTGTGAAGAATCCACCTGCAGTGCAGGAGACCCTGGTTTGATTCCTGGGTTGGGAAGATCTGTTGGAGAAGGGATAGATTACCCACTCCAGTATTCTTGGACTTCCCTTGTGGCTCAGCTGGTAAAGAATCTGCCTGCAATGTGGAAGACCTGGGTTTGATCTCTGGGCTGGGAAGATCCCCTGGAGAAGGGAAAGGCTACCCACTCCAGTATTCTGACCTAGAGAATTCCGTGGACTGTATAGCTCATTACAATAAATGTCTCAAAGATAGGACCCAAGTCGTATGCCTCTTTTTATTTCCTGTGTCTTAGGCACTGGCACAGTGGCTTATATGGGTTGAATGGGTTTTTATTGAATATCTGGATTTATGCAAATACCTGATTTTTTAAATCTAACTGTGTTGTAGGATAACATTCCATTTTACTCTAGTCACTTGGTCTTTCTCCTGTTTTGAGACCTACTTTTTCTCAGCATTTTTATAGTACTTCTTTGCCTATTATAATTCTAGACTTTGATGTCTCCCAGGGTTCTGTCCTCCATAGTCTTTGAATTTGACAGCTCCTGAAACTAAATTTTCAGTCCTAGTCTACCCATAACACTCTCCTGGGAATTGTGTTTATATACATACATACATATATTTATATTAATACATTGTTTGCATACATATATACAAACATTCATATGTATGCATCAGCAAATATAGTAAGCATATTTAATGTGTGAATACACACATTCTCTCCTGTTGGATTTTATAGTCTCATTGATTCAGTCACCTTTTAATTTGCATGTGGCTATTAAAGCTGAAACTCCAATACTTTGGCCACCTCATGCGAAGAGTTGACTCATTGGAAAAGACTCTGATGCTGGGAGGGACTTGGGGCAGGAGGAGAAGGGGGCGACAGAGGATGAGATGTCTGGATGGCATCACTGACTCGATGGACATGAGTTTGAGTAATCTCTGGGAGTTGCTGATGGACAGGGAGGCCTGACATGCTGCAATTCATGGGGTCTCAAAGAGTTGGACACGACTGAGTGACTGAACTGAACTGAACTGATTGAGCACCTGCCTCAAGACAGCATGACAATAATCACTATATTAATGTGGTCAAAAGAAAAAAAACCTTTGATTTCCCCCACTTGCAACAAATCTTTTTTTTTTTCCTGTTGTCTCCATTTCAATAAATTATTCCATGATTCTTGCCTTGAATATATAATTTTTGAGATATGCTTAGGTCTGAATCTATTTTCATTCGTTCTCATTGTTTCAGGGGCTATGATCCTAAACTGTGATCATTTATCCTCTAGAAAGCTCCAACTTTATTCTCAAGTTGATCTTGCTACCTCTACCCTTGTGCTCCTCCATTCCTCTTTACACAGAACAATCACAGTAACGTTTTAAAGCATCAGTACCAAATTCTTCATAATGCCTTACAAATTTGACTTCTGTATCTTATCTGGGTACATATGTCTGTACTTTCTCCCTGATAGATATTGCCTAGTCATAATGGCAAATGGCAAAAATGCAAAGTAGTTTTCTCTTCCAGGCCATTTTTCAGTTTATTTGTAATTTTAGGGTTGTGTTTGTTCTCCAGTTTATTTTTTTTTTAATTTATTTTTATTAGTTGGAGGCTAATTACTTTACAATATTGTTGTGTTTTTTGCTATACATTGACATGAATCAGCCATGGATTTGCATGTGTTTCCCATCCCAATACCCCTCTCGTCTCCCTCCCCATCCCATCCCTCTGGGTCTTCCCAGTGCACCAGCCCTGAGCACTTGTCTCATGCATCCAACCTGGGCTGGTGATCTGTTTCACCCTTGATAGTATACTTGTTTCAATACAGTTCTCTCTGAACATCCCACCCTCGCCTTCTCCAACAGAGTCCCAAAGTCTGTTCTGTACATCTGTGTCTCTTTTTCTGTTTTGCATATCGGGTTATCATTACCATCTTTCTAAATTCCATATATATACATTAGTATACTGTATTGGTCTTTATCTTTCTGGCTTACTTCACTCCGTATAATGGGCTCCAGCTTCATCCATCTCATTAGAACTGATTCAAATGAATTCTTTTTAATGGCTGAGTAATATTCCTTTGTGTATATGTACCATAGCATCCTTATCCATTCATCTGCTGATGGGCATCTAGGTTGCTTTCATGTCCTGGCAATTATAAACAGTGCTGCGATGAACATTGGGGTACATGTGTCTCTTTCAGATCTGGTTTCCTCAGTGTGTATGCCCAGGAGTGGGATTGCTGGGTCATATGGCAGTCCTATTTCCAGTTTTTTAAGGAATCTCCACACTGTTCTCCATAGTGGCTGTACTACTTTTCATTCCCACCAAGAGTGTAAGAGGGTTCTCTTTTCTTCACACCCTCTCCAGCATTTATTGCTTGTAGACTTTTGGATAGCAGCCATCCTGACTGGTGTGTAATGGTACCTCACTGTGGTTTTGATTTGCATTTCTCTGATAATGAGTGGTGTTGAGCATCTTTTCATGTGTTTGTTAGCCATCTGTATGTCTTCTTTGGAGAAATGTCTGTTCAGTTCTTTGGCCCATTTTTTGATTGGGTCATTTATTTTTCTGGAATTGAGCTTCAGGAGTGGCTTGTATATTTTTGAGATTAATCCTTTGTCTGTTGCTTCGTTTGTTATTATTTTCTCCCATTCTGAGGGCTGTCTTTTCACCTTGCTTATAGTTTCCTCTGTTGTGCAAAAGCTTTTAATTACATTCCATTTGTTTATTTTTGCTTTTATTTCCAATATTCTGGGAGGTGGGTCACAGAGGATCCTACTGTGACTTATATTGGAGAGTGTTTTGCCTATGTTCTCCTCTAGGAGTTTTATAGTTTCTGGTCTTACATTTAGATATTTAATCCATTTTGAGTTTATTTTTGTGGATGGTGTTAGAAAGTGTTCTAGTTTCATTCTTTTACCAGTGATTGACCAGTTTTCCCAGAACCACTTGTTAAAGAGGCTGTCTTTTTTCCATTGTATAATCTTGCCTCCTTTGTCAAAGATAAAGTGTCCATAGGTATGTGGATTTATCTCTGGGCTTTCAATTCTGTTCCATTGATCTATAGTTCTATCTTTGTGCCAGTAACATATTGTCTTGAAGACTGTGGCTTTGTAGTAGAGCCTGAAGTCAGGCAGGTTGATTCCTCCAGTTCCATTCTTCTTTCTCAAGATTGCTTTGGCTATTTGAGGTTTTTTGTATTTCCATACAAATTGTGAAATTATTTGTTCTAATTCTGTGAAAAATACCATTGGTAGCTTGATAGGGATCATATTGAATCTATAGATTGCTTTGGATAATATAGTCATTTTCACAATATTGAGTCTTCCAATCCATGAACATGGTATATTTCTCCATGTATTTGTGTCCTCTTTGGTTTCTTTGATCAGTGTTTTATCATTTTCTATACATAGGTCTTTTGTTTCTTTAGGTAGATATACTCTTAGTATTTTATTCTTTTTGTTGCAATGGTGAATGTTCTCCAGTTTAAAAGCTTTCTCTCAGTTGTTTCCATGCCCAACACTTTCTCCTCATTTACGTGTCTCTTCAAATGTCATGTCTTCAGGATGGACTTCATATGATCCTAGGCAAAGGATTCACCCAATTACTTCTTTTGCATGACCACATTCTATCCTCTCCCTTGATTTGGTCACTGTAAGGGGTTATCCTATTTGGTTATTTGTTTTATTAAATTAGAGACAGCATATTCCTTTATGGCAAATTTAATTCATGAAATACTATCACCACCTCATGTCTCAGTGGGTCATGAAACCAGGCAGGAAAGTAGGAGTTCGCTTACCTGCTACTCACTACCCTTGATCCCACATAGAAGTAAGGAATTTTACAATGACTTCAGTATCCAGATATGAAGAGTAAGGTTGTGTAAGCTTGTTACCCTGAGATGATAATGGAACCAATGTTAAAACACAGAGTTACTAACAACCACAGATCCTCTTGGATTTCACATCACCATAGAATTCTGGGTGGATAAATGCCAACGTGTATGAGCCTAGACAAGTGGGTCACCATGGTACAAAAGGGAAGGAGAGAGAAAGGGCATCCTGAATTGACTGTTACCAAAGGAGGGAAGATTTATTTATGAATTACTGAAATATATTTGATGTATTTGAATTTACAATATAGATGTATCCAATATAGAAAAAAGTAAAACCTTTCCAGAGCTAGGTTTAAATTCATTATAGGCAAATAAATGGTAAAAATAATAACTGAGAACACATGAGCTTCTAAAACTGACAGAGACTGTTGGATCTTACTCTAGGTGGTGCTGAAGCACAGTGATCATGCCAGGAGTGATTTCTAATAGGATAAGACTAAATACAAATACTTTTTTTTTTTAAATCATGTTGTATAGCATGCGGTATCTTACTTCCCCAACCAGTGATCGAACCCATGCCCCTGCATTGGGAGCATGGAATCTTAACCACTGGACTACCAGGGAAGCCCCAAAATTTAAATACTTTTTAATAAGCACAAAATACATTAAAAAAATCAAGTTGGATTGTTTTTCCTGCTTGAATCTCTTCTATGCATGGGAGATAGTTACAAAGCATGACATATCAGGGTTTACTAATGAAAAATGTCTTCAGTTACATTAAAATGTAAGTGAAAAACATTTTCTGAAAAAATGCTACACTAAAGTATTTTGGGTTAAATATTTTCTTTGCTCTTTAGAATTTAATTCATATGGAAGGTGTATTTCCAATATGGAAATGGCAATATAAAAATATGCAGGAATCATATGTAAAGACAAAGTTTCAATGCTATACATAGTACTAACATGCTATGAAATAATGTGTGTAACTCTGAGTAAAGATATTATATATATATATATATATATATATATATATATATATATATATATATATAAAGAAGATTTAAATAACATTAGCCAAAGGGAGAAAATGCTAGAAATATTTTGAAGGCGAGATAATTCTCTGGCCTTTAGTGTTTTCTTTCTTTCTTTTTGTCTTTTTTTTTTCTTTCTTTCTGCGTACATTTCAGACAAATGGGAGGCTGAGAATGTAGATGAACATGTTGATGTTTGTTTCACTGAAGCAGAGTTCAAGGCAGATCAAGAGGAGGAGTTAACCAGGGAGGGTATCTCAATATGAACCTTGCCATTAACTTAAATGAATAGTCCAGAACCTTTATCACACTCATAATTCACTTTCGTATGGGATATATTTAGTCATCTCTCCTGGAGAAATGATATTGCACCATACAAGATTAATACAGCTTGGGCCCTGGTGGCCATTATGTTGCCACAGGTTTATGATTTTCCTACAGCATTTTGATTTATGACACCCTTCCTTTTAATAGAGGTTCATTATTTGTACATTAAGGTTGTAACTTACTCCATCATATGGGGACTTCCATTAATCAGGGCCTCTATATAGTTCAGTCTGACATTACTGTCCTTTTTGACAGGATTGCTCAAGCAGAGCAATTTGTTAAATGTTCAGGTCCTCAGTGGCTTAAGATTCACTTCACCAGCTGGAGAAACATTTTCATTTTGATGCAAAATGACTCTTATGTGTCATTTTGTATGTCATTTAATCTAGGTGATTGACTCTTCAATTTAAGTAACTCACTGCTATTTGTTTTGATTTTATAGGGCTTGGCTTTAGAAAAAAAAAGATCCAAAATACAAAACTATACTCCATCCTAGTCTTACCCTGTCTCTTGATAGAGTAGAGAGGAGACAAAAACAAAACACTCTGTAGGCCTTGGCCTTTGGTTCATAATGCTGATATCTTTTCCATAGATGTTATTTTTATCAGAGAAACAGGGAGAAGGACTTTATTTTTATCTGAGAAAAAGAGAGCAGTTTAAGATCACATTCACTATTTATGAGCATTTTAAATTCTAAAATCCCACATAATTCTAATCCATTGCAGGTTTAGGGAAACTATTTCTGTGACTTTACATTTTGTTCCAGAATTCCACTCTTCAAAAGGAAAAGATCAATTCTAATGAAGTTTATTTGCTAAGGAATATTAATAATGAAATGCTGGAGAAGTAATACCACTGAACAAACCCTCCTTAGTGATTTGAGATTTAGGGAGATTTTATTTAAGTTCTGAATTTACATAGTCAATTCAGGGAGTAAAATGCTTCATGTCAACATATGAAGAATAAAATGATAATAAGATGTCTTGTTTTAAGATTTGTATTAGCAGTACATAAATATGTAAACCTAAGTCCCCATGAAACTAGGTATGTAGAAGTTTCCAGGGGGTTGACATGTAAATACAGGTTAAAGCCAGAGCAACCAAAACTATAAGAAATTGGAAACTTGACTCTTTGCATGCCTTATTAAGTTTACAGCTTCCTCATTAAAGTTTTTTTTTTTGTTGTTTAGTCGCTAAGTCATGTTTGACACTTTGTGACCCCATTGACTGCAGCACGCCAGGCTTTCCTGTCCTTCACTAACTCCCAAAGTTTGCTCAAATGCATGTCCATTGAGTCAGTGATACCATCCAACCATCTCATCCTCTGTCATTCCCTTCTGCTCCTGCCCTCAATCTTTCCCAGCATCAGTCTTTTCCAATGAGTCACTCTATAACAGGTAGCACCATTTACTTTAAAATTGAGCATAAGTATGCCATTCAGAGGTCTGGGTTCTATTATTTTACTCACATTTGAAAATGAAATGTATTTGAGTTGCATGCTTTGTTCAAAGAAGATGAATAATTCTACTTGAAGAGCCATTTTGTTACCACACAATTGTTTATGTATATGCCAATATTTTATTTTATCATTATATTTCTGCTTCCATTTGCACATTAATACATTAAGATAAAGCATATTGTACTGTTTTGATTTTTTTCATACCAAGAAAATTTTTCAATAAGTGCCACATACCAAGAGGGAGGAAGGGAGAAGGGAGGGAGACAGAGGTAGAGAAAGAGGAAGGACAGAGAGAGAGAGACAGAAAATCAGAGACAATGACAGTGACATAGAGACCAACAAACCGAGACTGAAATGGAGAGAGACAAGGATCGTACTTAAAACAACAACAACAAAAAAAACACAGGATAATTGACTTCTCTACGAAGACAAAAGAGGTACATCATAACTGTGATACTGTGTTCTTAGAATCATGTTGATGATACAACTGCACTGAGATGGCCACATGGTCTGTTTGCTTAAGGATTGTAGAGGCTGTTAATGTTGTGTGACAAGCTTCCTAATGCTTAGTGGCTTAAAAACTAACAGCACACATTTAAGTCAGAATTCCAGGTTGTCCAGGGTCTCCCTAGTCTGCCATCCAGCTGGTTAGAACAGCAGTCTCCTCAGTGATTGTACTGGAGAAGAGCCACTCCCAGGCCTCTGCAGGATGTGGGCAGCTTTTATTTCCTTGCAGTTGTAGGGCTCAGGCTTCATTGTCTTGCTCTTCATGGTTCCTTGCAATCATATAGCTTCAGGGTCTTTTTTGGGGTTTGTGTTTGCTTTGTGTCTGCTTTTTTAGTATAAATATTTTTAATTCCTCTGTTTTCATATTAAATATACAGGAGTAACTTGTTTCTTTTTTATTATCTAGCAGTATTCCATTGCATAGTGTTACCAAATTTATCTATTTTCCAGTCCTAAGGTCTTTTTATAATGACTGGTTTGAGATTATCATGAAAAATGCTGCTAAGAATATTTCTTATAAAAATATTTGTGAAGACATAGATTGTATTTTTTACTGGGTTGATACTCTAGGGAAACAGGGATTGACTGGTAAAATGCTAAATGTTCATTTTTATAGGAAGCAACTATATTGCTTTTCAAAGTGGTTGCATTATCTTGCAGTCCCATCAGCAATGTAGTTACTTTGTAACCATCTGCTTTTGCTATATTTAGAGATTTCAGAATACTAAATCTCACTACTCCTTTAATGTCTATAAGATTTGGATTTGCATATTTAAAGGTCTATTATTAAACAAATATACAATTAAGAAACATATCTTCATGATGAAATAACCATCTTATAATTATGAAATATCCCTTTTCATAAAATGAAAGACATTTACAGATGTAATTAAGGTCCAAATCTATAGATTTTGAGTTAATTAAAAAGGAAATTATCCTCACAAGGTTTGGGTTAATCAAAGGAACTGAGAGACCTTCCAGAAGTTAGAAATTCTCTCTATGTTGCTTGCTTTGAAGAAATAAACACCTGTGAAGTAAATAGTCATGTTGCAGAAGTCATTCTGCAAAAGTCAAAGTTATGTGACATTCTGCAGAACTCAGAATTATAAAGACTAGAGTCATAGAGTTGCTTCTAGGTAGAGATGTCGGAGAAGGCAAAGGCACCCCACTCCAGTACTCTCGCCTGGAAAATCCCATGGACGGAGGAGCCTGGTAGGCTGCAGTACATGGGGTCGCTAAGGGTCGGACATGACTGAATGACTTCACTTTCACTTTTCACTTTCATGCATTGGAGAAGGAAATGGCAACCCACTCCAGTGTTCTTGCCTGGAGAATCCCAGGGATGGGGGAGCCTGGTGGGCTGCCGTCTATGGGGTCGCACAGAGTCGGACACGACTGAAGCGACTTAGCAGCAGCAGCAGCAGAGATGTGGGTTGGGGTGTGGGTCACTTGCAAATCGCTGACACTCTATATTTCATCTCTGGTGATGGTAACATGACTGTGTTCATATATCAGAATTCATTGGAATGTCCTGTTGAAAAAAGTTAATTTTACTACAAATTACCTCTCAATAAATCTGATGTAAAAATTAAATAAACAAAATATTTTTAGAGGACTATTTTTTCATGTTGTTTTTCTGGATTATGGTTTTTGACATGTACTTTTAGTAGTCATTGCTTTGAGCATACCCTGTATTTTAAACTGTGAAATATATGGAAAATTAGAGGATAATTCTTTGTCTTTATAGATATCACTATATAATTCATAAGTAACAAACTTCATTCATTCAATACATTTAAATATGATTCTTACTATTGAATTATAATTTTTTCATCTTTTGCTTATCATGAGGCCTTTCTGTTTATTTTAGTTTTATATTAAGTGTAGAGTGCTTCAAAAAAGAAATAGTATTCTAACATTTGCTACAAATACATTAACATTTCTACAAACCAGTCAAAACATATTTCTTGCTGTTTGGTTACACTGTATAAAATCAATCATCTGATTCACTTTTTGGTGTTGCATAGTTGAGGAAATTAAAAAAGGGACATTGTCATTTGTGCTAGAGTTTGGTATGAGTCTTGAAGACTGAAAAATATGTATCAATGCCCAGTTCACATGTTTTCATGATATGGGCTTTCTCTCTAAATTGCAGTTCATGTAATACCTCTGTCTCTTAACTCCTTCATCTTTCTTCTAGCACTTTGATCATAGTTCATCTCTACTCAAAAATCTTCCATTGCTAATCATATAAAAACTAGACCCCACAGCTCATAATTTTAAGCAGTGTACAGTTAGACCTCAACTCTCATTTCAAATCTGTCAGTTCCTCCAATCCCTACATTAGCTTATCTCCTATTTATGGTCCCCACATACACACTGTATGATTTTCCTCATTTATTTCTGCCATTCCCTCTTCTCTTTTCTGACCAACTATTGTCTTCAAATCTGACTCATGCTTTAAGGAACATTGAAATCCTCTTTTCTTTGAAACCATAACTTTGTATTACTGTGCTTCTATTCAAAAGATGGGCACAGTAATCAGAGGTAGATTTACCATGAGGCCAATAATGTGTTGGACCTCGGTGATAAATAGGAATCATTTGCACCAGCTCCTTCCAAGTGGCTGGGCAGGGCCTTAGCAGTGTATTCACTTGTAATATGCTTTGTAAAAATTGTGAAAATTAGATATCAACAAAATTTGCTAACTCAGTTGTCTGTTTTTACTTTTTTGGGAATTAGAATAAGAGGATGTTGAACCAATCTGTTTGTACGCACTTTCATGTTTAGTTAAATTATGCTAGCTGTCTAGGTTCTGTTACTATTTATGAGGTGAACTTCTTGGCCACTTGACATGAAAGTTCAGGGCCAAAAGTTGTGTGAGATTGTGTCTTATGTGATCAATTGAGATACAACAAGAAATGTTTTAAGTGCATGAAGCTAGAGGTCAATCTGTGGAAAACTTCTTTCAAATTATTTGTCTGATATATAAATATAA
Organism: Muntiacus reevesi; assembly: GCF_963930625.1. Lineage (NCBI taxonomy): Eukaryota > Metazoa > Chordata > Mammalia > Artiodactyla > Cervidae > Muntiacus > Muntiacus reevesi. Next base: position 36,931,866 of record NC_089269.1, read on the forward strand.
CTCAATAGAAATTATTCTCAAATTTGGCAGCAATCCTGCATTTAATATGCCATTGGCAATATTAGATTGAGAAAAGAAACCTAGAAATCTGTCAGTTAAAAAAAAAATCATAACAATTCTAAGACTAATTTTTAAATTTTTTCTCTGCACAAAATACTATTGCAGAGTCTGTATGAAATAGAAAAACTATCTAAGACTATGTAGTCAAAAATATATAAAATATAAGCTATGTGTTAGGCAGTCATTTAAAACAAAAAAGAATGTGATTCTGCATTTTATGATTTCTATCAATTATCTTTTAAATGTGCAATTTTTTATGACTCCTTTATCTCTCAAAGTAAATATTTGTGCTATAATGTAATTTTGTATTCTTAATCTTGTATTATTTTTTAAGTTGTACTGCAAAGTATGTAAGCTTCAGGTCCCATCCCACAAAGCCTGGGTCCACCATTGTCTCATCAACTAGGTAAGATGTTTGCATCTAATCTTCCACATTTAGGATTTAATTGTTGTTTTTCAGTCACTCAGTCATGTCTGACTCTTTGTGACCCCATGGACTGCAGCATGCCAGGCTTCCCTGTCGTTTACCAACTCCCAGAGCCTGCTCAAACTCATGTCCATTGACTCAGTGATTTCATCCAACCATCTCATCCTCTGTCATCCCCTTCTCCCACCTTCAATCTTTCCCAGCATCAGGGTCTTTTCTAAGAGTCAGCTCTTCCCATCAGGTGGCCAAAGTATTGGAGTTTCAACTTCAGCATCAGTCCTTCCAATAAGTATTAGTGATTGATTTCCTTTAGAATTGACTGGTTTGATCTCCTTGCAGTTCAAGGGACTCTGAAGGTCTTCTCTAACACAACAGTTCAAAAATATCAATTCTTCTGTGCTCAGTCTTATTTATGGTTCAGTTCTCTAGGATTAAATGAACAAAGATAATTGCATATTTAGATCTAGGTAATTATTCACCAAGAATCTACTAAATGCCAAACATATGCTAGAATTTCTCACATATTTCCCCATTAAGTCCTGTAAGGAATGTATTATAATCCCATTTTCATGACAAGGAAACCAAGGCTCAGTGTGTTGAATTGTTCATTCTGAACAAGAATAACCCATGGAACCAAGTGATGATATGTAATACTTTAAAATCTAAACAAACAAACAAACAGAAAAAAAAAAATATATATATATATATATATATATATTTGTTGGATATAGCCTGCCAAAATCTTAGTTCAGGATTGAATCTGTGGCCCCTGGAATGGAATCACAGAGTATTAAACACTAGCCTGCCAGGGAAGTCCCATGCATAACATTTTTGAGAGCTCAAAATATCCTGGCTAGTAAACTACATTCAGATCACATTTTTACTTTCTTGTAGAGACACAGACTTTTAAACAAACAAACACACTAAAATCAGAATTACTCTAATAGAGCCATCCAATAGTCATAGTGGTGGTAGAAAGACTAAAGTAACAATTTCTACTTAGGGGTTAGGGTTAGGAAATGTGTTACAGTATTGGGTTTGTTTACAGTAGTCTTGAAGGATGTGTAAGACTTCAGCGGTCATGGAACTAGAAATGGGTGGACCCAACGAAAGAAAAATGTCTTTTTTTTTCTTTTAAGACATGTGGTGTTTTTCTGACGTGTTTAACACACTAAAATCAGAGGATAAAACATTGAGAATTAATAGGGATGAAGAAGCAGAGATGAACAACAACTTTGATGAGAATGGGCTAGTCAAAAAAAAAAAAAAAAAAGTGGAGAGAAAGCATTTCTGGTCAACAAAATCAGTTATTAAATTATAAGCCAGCATAGAAAATGAAAATTCCATATTTAAGTGTCATAGAAAACATATGAAGCCAAACATGAAGAAGAAAAACAGTTGTCAATGTGTTTCCATATTGTTATGGACTAAATTGTGCAACCCTCAAAATTTATAAGCTAAAGCTCTAACCCCATTGTTACTGTATTGGAAATAAGGCCTTTGAAAAGGCTGTTGTTCCTCAGTTGCCAAGTCATATCCAATTGTTTGTGACCCCATGGATTGCAGCATGCCAGGCTTCCCTGTCCTTCACTATCCCCTGGAGTTTGCTCAAACTCATGTCCATTGAGTCGGTGATGCCATCCAACTATCTCACCCTCTGTCCCCTCATTCTCTTCCTGCCCTACATCTTTCCCAGCATCAGAGTCTTTTCCAATGAGTCCACTCTTCTCATCAGGTGGCCAAATTATTGGAGCTTCAGCCTCAACATCAGGCCTTCCAATGAATATTCAGGGTTGACTTTCCTTAGGATTGACTAGTTTGATCTCCTTACTGTCCAAGGGACTCTCAACAGTCTTCTCCAGCTAAATCTGGTCCTAAGGGTAGGGCCCTAATCCAGTAAAGCTGGTGTTACAGGGAAAGGGAGAGAGAACAGGAAGATATCCACACAGAGGAGAGGCCATATGAGGCACAGCAGGAAGGAGGCTGTCTTCAAGGCAAGAAGAGATACCTCTCTCAAAACCAGCCATGCCAACACCTTGATCTTTGACTCCCATCCTCCAGATCTAGGAAAAAAGTATTTCCATTGTTTAAGCCACTCAGTCTATGGTGCTCTGTTCTGGCAACCCTAGCTGACTAATACGTACACATTTGGTGACCAATAGTTTTTCTTTATTTCTGCATTCTGTAATTCTGTTAATGTTTTTAAGATGCACAGTCTACCCCAAGCTACAATATGGCTTTTACAATTCTGTCCATTTCACTTGGGGCTTCCCTCATAGCTCAGTCAGATCTGCCTGCAATGCAGGAGACCCAGGTTTGATCCCTGGGTTGGGAAGATCCCCTGGAGAAGCGAATAGCAACTCCTTATTCTTGCCTGTAGAATCCTAAGGACAGAGGATCCTGGCAGGGGTCACATGAGTCAGGCACAATTTAGCAACTAAACCGCCAGCCTACATTTCACTGGCATTCTAAGTAGGAATAGGACAGGAGGAAGGAGAATAAGGAATGGAGAAAGGCACATTTCAGCTGAGCCTTTTCTTGTTTTAATGAAGAGAAAAATAGATCTCTGACCTCCCCATCCCCCACACTTAACTAAGTCCATTTCTCCATTCAGACAACCCAAGCTGAAAGAGAACCTAGAGAGTTCACCTGAGTTCCATGAAGGCAGCAACTTTGGTTTGTTTTCCACTGTGTCCTCATGTGTCTGGCAGGTAGTAGGCATGCAATAAATATAAGTAGGTGGATGACCAAATTAGATATCTCACCTCCTGGAGGATACAAAATGGTTGTCTCCAAGGAAGAATGAAATTTGTATGTCTTTAACAGTAGGTTACGTGTTTTTCTGTCCCTCTCTTTCATTTTAAGCAGCACCATTTACATATTTCTGACCATCACGCATGCCTAGATATTCATGGTGGAAGATAACAAGAAGATTGCTGACTGCCAATCTCTCATTTATTTTATGGAAGATAAAGTCAAGTTCTTCAGAAATGATGTGATCACAGAAACATAACTAGCTAATGGCAGCCCTGGGAGAGGACTCCCACTAGAGTGTATAGACTCCATATCATTCTAAGAAGAATAGGGAAAATGTGTATAGCACTCTAATCCAAATAGCAGTGTGCCTCTCATTTCTTCTCGTCTACTTAACTGGAAAATTGAATTTCCTTATCTTGAGCTTTCCAAGTGTCCTTGGTTCCCTCCCTGGCTTCCCAAAGCATTTCTGTGTTGCAGTCAGGTGAGAAGGCTGTTTCACATTTACACCCTTCCTCAGCTACATATGTATTTTTTTTTTTTATACAGCTCTTGATTTTTTTCAGCTTTGAGCTGTCAGCAATGTTAGGGAAACCTTGGAGGTACCATTGATAATTACGTGCTGATTTTGACATGTTCCCTTCAGCCCTAATATTTTTAAAATATCTGAATGGAACTGTGATTTCTCTATTATCCCACAGGAAATGTCACTAACTAGATTTATGATACTGTTCGTTTCCTCTGTTATTACTTATGTCAAGTCTGGTGTAAAGACCTGTTGGATGACTTCTGGCAGGAAATTTCTAATTACAATTTGGATCGTAGCAAAAGTATCAGTTACACTTCTAAGAAAACAGATGTTTAAAATTTTCTGAACGATCAAATAAGGTTTCCTCTACTTAAGTCATAAACAGAGTGTGAATTTAGTCATTTTATTCCACAATTATCAATTTAGCAGTAGTATTGACATGGATGTTTAGACCCTCCTCCTGAAGAAAGGAGAGAAATTGTTTTAAGATGTTTGAGATACTCACAAGCCTCTTAATGAAGGAAAGAAAAAAACATGTATTTTTTAGCCTATTTCTTTTGTCAGTTCTAGCATTAGTGGATATGAATTTGAGTGAACAACTTTCATCTGTTGCATTGTCCTACCCCTCCCATCATGTTGCAGCAAGCACAATACCAATAAATTCAGTGTTTAATGGATGAAAAAGGATGCTAAGGGGGATATGGTCTTAAAAAGCCATTCAGTATTATTACAAAATGATCAGTTCAGTTCACTTTAGTTGCTCAGTCATGTCCGATTCTTGTGACCCCGTGGACTGCAGCATGCCAGGCTTTCCTGTCCATCACCAACTCCCAGGGTCTTGCTCAAATTCATGTCCATGAGTCGATGTAGCCAACCATCTCATCCTCTGTTGTTCCCTTCTCCTACTGCCTTTAATCTTTCTGAGCATCAGGGTCATTTCCAGTGAGTCAGTTCTTCACATCAGATGGCAAAAAAACTGGAGCTTCAGCTTCAGCATCAGTCCTTCCAAAAGAATAGATGATCCTATAAATTGACATGCTGTAGGCCAGCAAAGTTATGACTCATGTCACCTTTCTAATCAAATCAGAGGTTTCCAAACCCCAGAGTAAAATGTTTTTCTTCCTCTAAATAATGTTCATTAAGGTAAGTTCATTAATGTTCATTAAGGTAAGTTCAGTAAGGTAACATCTTTCAGAGCATCTCTCATAGAAGTATATTTATATGTTCTGTTCAGTTCAGTTGCTCAGTCGTGTCCGACTCTTTGTGACCCTATACACTGCAGCAAGTCAGTTCTTCCTGACCATCACCAACTCCCGGAGTTTACTGAAACTCGTGTTCATTGAGTCGGTAATACCACCCAACCATCTCATCCTTTGTCATACCCTTCTCCTCACGCCTTCAATCTTTCCCAGCATCAGGGTCTTTTCCAATAAGTCAGTTCTTCACATCAAGAGGCCAAAATAGCGGAGGTTCAGCTTCAGCATCAGTCCTTCCAATTAATGTTCAGAACTGATTTCCTTTAGAGTTGACTGGCTAGATCTCTTTGCAGTCCAAGGGACTCTCAAGAGTCTTCTCCAATACCACAATTCAGAAGCATCAATTCTTTGGAGCTCAGGTTTCTTTATAGTCCATCTCTCACATGATTACTGGAAAGACCATAGCTTTGACTAGATGGATCTTTGCTGGCAAAGTAATGTCTCTGCTTTTTAATATGTGTCTAGGTTAGTCATAATTTTTCTTCTGAGGAGCAAGTGTCTTTTAGTTTCATGGCTGCAGTCACCATTTGCAGTGATTTTGGAGCTCCAAAAATTAAAGTCTGTCATTGTTTTCATTGTTTCCCCATCTATTTGCCATGAAGTGATGGCACCAGATGCCATGATCTTAGTTTTCTGAATGTTGAGCTGTCAGTCAACTTTTTCACTCTCCTCTTTCACTTTTATCAAGAGACTCTTTAGTTCCTTTTTACTTTCTGTCATAAGGGTGGTGTCATCTGCATATCTGAGTATATTGATATTTCTCCAGGCTATTTTAATTCCAGCTTGTGCTTCATCCAGTCGGCATTTCTCATGATGCATTCTGCATCTAAGTTTTGTTAAACTTCTGGAATTAGGATCAGACACAGAAGAAGTGTGTTTTATATGAAAATTATGATCTGTAAAAAAGACTATTAAATTCTTACCTCCTCTACTGATATTTTCTTTGAATGTCTCTCTGAAAAAAAAAAAAAAAAAAAAAAAAGCTTAACTTTACGTTTCCCAAAGGGAGGGTGCATATTTTCTCCTCTTTGTTCACTTCCTATCTTTGAAAAACCTACATTTCCTTATCAAATCAAGTGTCCAGTTCCTAATTCCTGGCATAATATTTCTCATTCATTCCCAACTAGGTGAAATTCAAGTCTTTCTAAACTCCTTCCAGATTTTTTTTTTTTTTTTTTTTTTTTTTTTGCTCAGTCATGTCTGACTCTCTGTGACCCCATGGGTTATAGACTACCAGGCTCCTCCGTCCATGGAATTTGCCAGGGAAGAGTACTGGAGTGGGTTGCCATTTCCTTCTCCAGGGGATCTTCCTGACCCAGGGATCAAACCCAGGTCTCCCGCATCGCAGGCAGACGCTTTACCATCTGAGCCACCAGAGAAGCCCTTGTTGACATAGGTAAAGTAAAGGTTTAGTTGCTAAGCTGTGTCCAGCTCTTGCAACTCCATGGTTTGTAGCCTGCCAGGTTCCTATGTCCATGAGATTCTCCCGTCAAGAATACTGGAGTGGGTTGCCATTTCCTTCTGCAGGGCATCTTCCTGACCCAGGGATTGAGCCTGGGTCTCCTGTATTGCAGTTTCATATTAGACATCACAGAGGAGAGACCACCACATATGCAGCACCCTATACCAAATAGCAAGGGGGGAAAAAAAGGAAAAAAAAATAACAATGAAGCAAAGATTAAAAAAAAAAATTCTGTGTATTTCCTGGAAGGTAATGCTGTTCCTTGATTCAGTGATTATGGAGCACCTGGAAGGAGTTTAGAAAGACTTGAACTTCACCTAGTTGGGAATGAATAATATTATGCCAGGAATTAGGAACTGGACACTTGATTTGATAAGGAAATGTAGGCTTTTCAAAGACAGGAAGTGAACAAAGAGGAGGAAATATGCACCCTCCCTTTGGGAAACATAAATTCATTCTCTTTTTTTTTTTTTTTCAGAGAGACATTCAAAGAAAATATCAGTAGAGGAGGTAAGAATTTAATAGTCTTTTTTATAGATCATAATTTTCATAGAAAACACATTTCTTCCGTGTCTGATCCTAATTCCAGAAGTCTAATGTCAATAAGTATTTATCTGAGGGATTATTTAGTCTACTTCTCAGGTACAACCACTCATCTCTCCATGACCAACATTCTCAAGTAGTATGACCCCAGAAGTCGATGCTGGAGAAGCCTTGAGTTTGCAATGTTTGTATGTCTAAGTGATATAAGTGGTTTAAATTCATGTCTTAAGTGGCTTGAGCTGCAAGCCTTGAAATCCTGTGTGTGCCAATGTGTATGTGTGTTTCTATGTGTGTGGTGTTGATAAAGCACTCAAGTGAGCATAGACGTTAAGTCTCATAATACTGAAACTAGAAAGATTGATTGAAATCTCTTCCAAAATAAATCATACAACAGAACCTGGTTGAAAGCATTAAAAAACTATGATCTGAAATCTGTGTGAATATACATCACTGAGGAAAACCTAAGCTTTGGTTTGACTCTCATATCAAATCACTTTAATTATTAAAATCTTTGCATTATTTTATACACATATTTGCTCATAAATAGTAAACAAAACAGGATATAACAGGGTTTGATTTACTAGTCTTTAAAAATGCAGTAGTATTGCTACATAATTATTAGAAAAGAGTCCTAAGTTGTAAAATTTTTCACAGTATACAAGAGGTATATAATTAAGAAGTGTTACTGTTTTGCAGAATGCAACATTTAATACTTGATATTATTAAACGATGGCTTTCAGCAGATGTGGTGGTGGTTTATTCACTAAGTTGTATCCAACACTTGTGACCCCGTGGACTGTAGTTCGTTTTAAAACTATATGAGAAATGTCAACACATGTTTTTCTTATGTGCTAAAAATACATGGAAATTCTTCCTAGTAAATTTTCTTTGGTGCTTCAACACGAAAATAAAAAAACAAAAGTAAATTATACATTTTAGAAGTTAGTGATATACAGACTTGAAGAGTCAAGAGGACCAATGAAACAGATTTTATTATCATTTCAATCAGTTTCTTCCAACTCTACTTCTAAACTGATATGATAGAAATATTGAAAACTGTAGTATGATATAGATCTCTAAGACAGTCTTCAAAAACTGTGGGTCATGTGCTCATGATCTAAGGGAAAAGAAGTAGTTGACATTGAATAGGGCTGCTTATTTTGCTAGGGCTACCATAAAATAATGTACTACAGCCTGGCTGTCATAAATTTCTATTGTTTATCCCCTCACCATTCTGGAGGTTAGAAGACCAAGATCAAGATGTTGGCAGTGCTGATTTCTTCTGAGGAATCTTTCTTTGGCTTGTAGTTGACACTTTTCTCTGTGTCTTCACATTGTTTTTACTATGGTCAGGCATGCACCTGACCTACTTTCCAAATATAAAGGCTCCAGTTGGCACCACTTATATACTGAATTGGGATCTACCTAATGATTTCATTTTGGACTTCCCAGGTGGCTCAGTGGTAAAGAATCCAGCTGCCAATACAGATGATGTGTATTAGATCCCTGTGTCAGGAAGATCCCCTGGAGAAGGAAATGGCAACCCACTCTGGTATTCTTGCCTGGGAAATTCCATGGACAGAGGAGACTGGTGGGCTACAGTCCATGGGATGGAAAAAGAGTTGGATACAACTTAGCAACTAACCAACAACAAATGATCTCATTTAACTTTGATTGCCTATATTAAAACCCTTCCTCCATATGAAGTCACATTCTGAGGAATTGGAAGTTCATCTTCAACACATAACTTTTGGGGGACACAGATTAGCCCATTTGGGAAATGACTGTCAGGTTCAATTTGACCAAGAAACTTCATAGAACAGAAGATTCACATGGATTTATCAATGTGCTATGGTTGTGAGCAATCCCTTTGCCTTCAGACATTTTAGCAAAGCTCATAAAAATCAGAAATTCTAGGTGGGATTGGATTTCTTCCTGGGAATTCATGCCATTTTATATTTAGATTGAATAGAAGCTACTTAAAATGGCCAGCTCCTGAGTTTGCAGGAATAACTAGCATACTAGTTAAAACAAACTTTTGGTAAATAAGTTGTGAGTTGTGATTTATTGATGTAATATTAGGAAGTCTACTATTGCCCTTATTTTTGCTATTTATATTTCCTCCTTTGGCTGCATTTTCAAATGTAATAATTTCATCCCTACAAAATGACTCTCACTTCTATATGCATTTCCTCTCACTATTAAAATAAGAAGTTAATATTTTAAGCTTTGAAAAATAAATATATTAATGAATCAAAACATTTTTATAATGTTTTCATCAAGATAATATGCATGCACTTAAGTTTCATAAAATAAATCATATTTTTAAATAGGTCCTTTTATGTAGTAAATAATATTCAGAGAGAGAAAAGCTGTAAACTTATCATATATATAGTAATATATAAAATAGATAACTAATAAGGACCCATTGTACAGCACAAAGAACTCTAGTCAATACTCTGTAAAGTCCTACATGGGAAAAGAATCTAAAAAAGATTGGATGTATGTATCTGTATAACAGGTTCACTTTGTTGTATACCTGAAACTGATGCAACATTGTAAGTCAACTCTATTCCAATAAAAATGTTAAAAAGTCATATTTTCTACATACATATACATATAAGCAAGGACTAAAACTTATTTGCTACCCATATTTTTCATTAGTAAATACTGCCTAATCTAACCATACATAATAATTCTATAGAATAACTGTATTAGTAAACATATATAAAGAAATATAAATTTAATTTATGTAGAAGTTAAAAAGTGTTGCTGGCCTTAGTTGAATAACAGTATAGTCATATTTATGCCCTTTCCTGATATCTTGCATTCACTGAACCATGGCTCACTGTTCTTTTAATCATTACTTCCTATAGCAATTAAAATTTTCAAGACTTGAGAAGCACAGATATTTTAATATATAATTTTAAATGATAATGGTGGCATTTATTAAGATCACCATAAAGTCTTTGGACTTTTAAAACAATTATGCCATAGAGATTTGCCTTCTATATAAACAACTGCTCTCTGCACCATGGAGTGATGACAAAATGTTTGAAAGGATGAAAATAATAAGAGAATGTTTTCTGTTCATTAAACTGCATGTTGTAAAACTATTTTCCACAATCCTTTTTACATTAATTGCTGAAGATAAAAGAATATTAAAATGAGTTAAAGTTTTCAACTTGTTTAATTTAAGTGGACAGCAGAATATAAGAATTTGTATCTTGTGTAGCCTGCTCATGCCAACTTTACCTAATCCTTGCTAATAAAATGCAGAAAGAAAGTGAATGTAATCAAGTAAAAATTCATCCTAAGAATTACTATTAACTCTGGAATGGCTGAACTTTAATACAGTAGTAGTGAGACTGTTTTGTGGATGTATACAAAAGAAAAATCCATGTCATGTTTAAATATTGGATTTTCACTTCCTTTTGAAAAGATCTTATATGGAGCAAAGATAATAATCCAAAGAACTAAGTAAAATGATGCTAGGTTTATGGCTATATTCACAGCAATTCAACTCTTGTTTTTAGTCCATAGATAATTTAATATTATCAAAAACTTGACTGAGGTGCATTTAATTTAACTGTCACTATTATTATTATTATATTATTAGTCATGCATCATGAAAGAAAATGCAAGACTTTTTTCCGGCAGTATATACCCAACATAATGAAAGAAAATATGGACTTTTAAAAAATTAATTTATTTATTTATTTTACTTTACAACATTGTATTGGTTTTGCCATACGTTAACTTGAATCTGCCATGGGTGTACATGTGTTCCCCATCCTGACCCCACCTCCCACCTCCCTCTCTATCCCATCCCTCTGGGTCATCCCAGTGCACCAGCTCCGAGCATCCAACCATCTAAAGTTTTAGAAATTGTTTACTGGGATTTCCCACAGACCTGAGAATTGGAGAGTGATTATATATAGAAATACGGTTAGACTAGGGTGAATTTCAAAAATTGACACCTGGACTGGTTTACCCTTCTGACATGAACAAATAAGAAACCAGGCAACATATTTGAAACAAAGGATTTTCAGTGTTGGACAATAAGCAGCGCAGGTCAATAATCTTTGAGATAAGAAGACAAAGCAAGACAATTACTTCCTGGAAAGAATGTCCAGGTGTTAGCAAAAGGAGGGAGGACATAGAGGCCAGAATTCATGCTGAGTTGAGAGGCCAGCAATCACACATCTCTAGAGTCTCTACAACACATAGATTAGAAACTCTGGACAAAAAACATGAGAGAAGGTAATGGAATCAAGAGGAAGCTGACAGAGAGGAGATCCAGAGATTTGCAGATCCAGTTAGGAGAGAAGACTGTTAAACCAGCGGCCAGAGACACAATACAAATATTTCTGTAGGTAGAAAAAAGAGCACAAACTTAGTGACAAAAAATTAGAAAACATGAAAGAAAAATCCAAATCATATTCTTGGAAAAGAAACATAAAATATCATGAACTAAAAGTATAGTAAATGAGAATAGCAGCAAATTAGATGCGGTGGTAAAAATGAGTTCAGTTCAGTTCAGTCGTTTACTCGTGTCTGACTCTTTGCGACCCCATGGACTGCAGCATGCCAGGCCTCCCTGTCCATCACAAACACCTGGAGTTTATTCAAACTCCTGTCCATTGAATGGGTGATGTTATTCCATCTCATTCTCTGTTTTCCCCTTTTCCTCCAGCCTTCAATCTTTCCCAGCACTGGGGTCTTTTCCAATGAGTCAGTTCTTCACATCAGGTGGCCAATGTATTAGAGTTTAAGCTTCAACATCAGTCCTTCCAAAGAATATTCAGGACTGATTTCCTTTAGGATGGACTGGTTGGATCTCCTTTCAGTCCAAGGGACTCTCAAGAGTCTTCTCCAACACCACAGTTCAAAAGAATCAATTTTTTGGTGCTCAAATTTCTATATAGTCCAACTCTCACATCCATGTATGACTATTGGAGAAACCATATCCTAGACTAGACAGACATTTGCTGGCAAAGTAATGTCTCTGTTTTTTAATATGCTGTCAAGGAAAATCACAACTTTTCTTCCAAGGAGCAAACATCTTTTAATTTCATGGCTGCAGTCACCATCTGCAGTGATTTTGGAGCCCCCAAAAATAAAATCTGTCACTACTTCCATTGTTTCCCTATTTATTCGCCTTGAAGTGATGGGACCAGATGCCATGATCTTAGTTTTCTGAATGTTAAGCTTAAGCCAATTTTTCACTCTCTTCTCTCACTTTCATCAAGAGAGAGGCTCTTTAGTTCTTCACTTTCTGCCATAAGGGTGGTGCCATCTGCATATCTGAGGTTATTGATCTATCTCCTGGCAATCTTGATTCCATCTTGTGCTTCATCCAGTCCAGAGTTTCTCATGTTTTACTCTGCATATATGTTAAATACAGGGTGACAATATACAGCCTTGATGTACTCCATTCCCGATTTGGAACCAGTCTGTTGTTACATGTACAGTTCTAACTGGTCGTTCCTGATCTGCATACAGATTTCACAAGAGGCAGGTCAGGTGGTCTGAAGAATTTTCTTCATTTTGTGGTGATCCACACAGTCAAAGGCTTTGGCATAGTCAATAAAGCAGAAATAGATATTTTTTTTTTGAACTCCCTTGCTTTTTCTATGATCCAACGGATGTTGGCAATTTGATCTCTGGTTCCTCTGCCTTTCCTAAATCCAGCTTGAACATCTGGAATTTCACAGTTCATATACTGTTGAAGCCTGGCTTGGAGAATTTTGAGCATTGCTTTGCTAGTGTGTGCCATGAGAGCAATTGTGTGATAGTTTGATCATGCTTTGGCATTGCCTTTCTTTGGGATTAGAGTCAAAACTGACTTTTTCCAGTCCTGTGGCCACGGTTGCATTTTCCAGATTTGGTGGCATATTGAGTGAAGCACTTACACAACATTATCTTTCAGGGTTTGAAATAGCTCAACTGGAATTCCATCACCTCCACTAGCTTTGTTCATAGTGGTACTTCTTAAGGCCCACCTGACTTCATTTTCCAGGATATCTGGTTCTAGGTGAGTGATCACAGTCATGATTACCTGGGTGTGATGATCATTTTTGTATAGTTCTTCTGTGTATTATTCCCACCTCTTCTTAATATCTTCTGCTTCTCTTAGGTCCCTACCATTTCTGTCCTTTATTGAGGCCATCTTTGCATGACATGTTCCCTTGGTATCTCTAATTTTCTTGAAGAGATCTCTAGTCTTTCCCATTCAATTGTTTTCCTCTATTTCTTTGCACTGATCACTGAGGAAGATTTCTTATCTCTCCTTGCTATTCTTTTGAACTCTGCACTCAAATGGGTATAACTTTCCTTTGCTTTTCACTTCTCTTCTTTTCACAGATATTTGTAAGGCCTCCTCAGACAGCCATTGTGCTTTTTCGCATTTCTTTTTCTTGGGGGTCATCTTGATCCCTGTCTCCTCTACAGTGTCATGAATCTCCACCCATAGTTAATTAGGCACTCTGTCTATCAGCTCTAATCCCTTGAATCTATTTCTCACTTCCACTGTATAATCATAAGGGATTTGATTTAGGTCAATCCTGCATGGTCTAGTGGTTTTCCCTTCTTTCTTTAAGTCTGAATTTGGCAGTAAGGAATTCATGATTTTAGTTCAGTTAATTGGAAAACAGCTATAGTAACTATCCAAGTTTAATAGTAAAACATGAAATAAGGAGAAAGTATCAGAGAACCTCAGGCACTTATAGGATATCATATTCTATTTAATATATGCACAATTGGGATCTTAGGAAGAGAAGAAAAAGGAAAAAATACAACAAAAAAAGTAATGATGGCTGAAAAATTTGAAAATAATGGAAAAAATATAACCTGTATAAGTTCAGTTCAGTTGCTCATCGTGTCTGACTCTCTGCATCCCCTGGACTGCAGCACACCAGGCTTCTCTGTCCATCACCAACTTCTGGAGCTTGCTCAAATTAATGTCCATCGAGTTGGTGATGCCATCCAACCATCTCATACTCTGTTGTTCCTTTTCTTCCTGACTTCAATCTTTGCCAGCATCAGGGTCTTCTCAAATGAGTCAGTACTTCGCATCAGGTGGCCAAGTATTGGAGTTTCAGTTTCAGCATCCATGCTTCCAATGGATCTTCAGGACTGATTTTCTTTAGAATTGACTGGTTGCATCTCCTTGCTGTCCAAGGGACTCTCAAGAATCTTCTCCAACACTATAGTTCAAAAGCATCAATTGTTCAGCACTCAGGTTTCTTTATAGTCCAAATCTCACATCCATAGATGACCACTGGAAAAGTCATAGCTTTGACTAGATGGACTTTTGTTGGCAAAGTAACGTCTCTGCTTTTTAACATGCTGTCTAAGTTGGTCATAACTTTTCTTCCAAGGAGCAAGTGTCTTTTAATTTCATGGCTGCAGTCACCATCTGCAATGATTTTGGAGCCCAAGAAAATAAAGTCTGTCACTGTTTTCTTTGTTTCTCCATCTATTTGCCATGAAGTGATGGGATGGGATGCCATCATCTTACTTTTTTGGATATTGAATTTTAAGCAAACTTTTTCACTCCCCTGTCTCACTTTAATCAAGAAGCTCTTTAGTTCCTCTTCACATTCTGCCATAAGGGCGGTGTCATCCGCATACCTGAGGTCATTGATATTTCTTCTGGCAAACTTGACTCCAGCTTGTGCTTCAACCAGCCCTGCATTTTGCATGATGTACTCTGCATATCAGTTAAGTAAGCAGGGTGACAGTATACAGCCATGACATACTCCTTTCCCAATTTGGAACCAATCTGTTGTTCCATGTCCAGTTCTAACTCTTGCTTCTTGAGCTGCATACAGATTTCTCAAGATGCAGGTCAGGTGATCTGGTATTCCCATCTTTGAAGAATTTTCCAGTTTGCTGTGATATGCACAATCAAAGGTTTGGCATAGTCAATATAGCAGAAGTAGATATCTTTCTGGAACTTTCTTGGTTTTTCCATGATCCAGCAGATGTTGGCAATTTGATCTCTGGTTTCTCTGCCTTTTCTAAATCCAGTTTTAACACCTGGAAGTTCACAGTTCACATACTCTTGTAGCCTGGCTTGGGCATGCTTGGAGAATTTTGAGCCCTGCTTTGCTAGCATGTGAGAAGAGTGCAATTGTGCAGTAGCTTGAGCAATCTTTGGCACTGCCTTTCTTTGTGATTTGACTAAACCCAATATAAACCCATATACACACGATCTGTTAACCTCAAGTAGAATGGTGTGAAGAAAACCACATAAATTCCTTCAGGATGTAATTTTAGAAAGCAAATCATGTTTTAAAATGTTAAGTGCAGCCAGAAAGGGGGGAAAAAAAAAAAGATCTTCCCATTGTTAACCCGTTTTTATAGAGTTGTATATACCATTTATCTGTTTTGGATCTTGACTCCTTATCAGACATATCAATTGCAAACACTTTTTTTTTTTTTCCCATTTAGTAGGTTGTCTTTTTGTCTTATCAATGGTTTACTTTGTTGTGGAAAAGCTTTTGAGTCTAATTAGTTTCCTAATTTAAAAAAAATTAGTTTATTTTTGCTTGTTTCTTTTGCTATTGTTATATGTGTATTTTTTCTATTAAGTTCACTGGACACTGCCTGAGACAAAGTAGACGCTTAGAAATTTTCCTACAATGAATAAATGGAGTCTTTCTTTTTTAAAACATCAAGTCATATTTTGAATAGTAGTCACATTTGAAATAGTCCTTTTTTTTTTTCTTTTTTTTTAAGTAACAGAGGTATTTTAATAAAAGGCAGTGTAAGACAAAGTTGTACTAATCCTTTACAAAGAGATTCTGTTTTATTGGGCTTCCCTGGTGGTTCAGATGGTAAAAGCATCTGCCTGCAATGCGGGAGACCCAGGTTCGATCCCTGGGTCAGGAAGATCCCCTGGAAGAAGGAAATGGCAACCCACTCCAGTACTCCTGCCTGGAAAATTTCATGAATATGAGGAGCCTGGTAGGCTACAGTCCATGGGGTAGCAAAGAGTTGACACGACTGAGCTAATTCACTTTCTTTCACTTTCATTTTATTAAATGTTCTGTGAGGGAGAAAACAAGTTTCACATTCATGTTTACCTATGTATACTGGTTCCCCTTAAATTGTCCATTTGAAGCTCTTCCATCAAGAATTAGTCTGTGTCTTCATCCTTTGGGTATGGACTTACCTTGGGTTTTCCTATGTCAGCAGACTAACATGAAAATGCTAGCATGTCACCTGTAAGCCTTGGCCTCTATATCAGTCAAAACGTCCTCTCAATCCACCAGCATCCTGAAACCAGCCAGTGAGTAGGCTGGGCTAGCCTGCTGTAGGATGTGACTGTGTGGAACAGCCATGAGCCTTCCCATGTGGCTGTTCTAGATATCGTCCCCTGGTTGATCTAAGAGCTGACCTCTGACCCACAGATCCAGTCAAAGTCAGCCCTACTCACTGATCAGCATGATTGTCCAGGCCTACACTAGGCCTGTCAGAATTAATACAGCTTTATTGATTTATGTCACTGTGTTTGGGGATTTTAAAAAATAATACTAAGAAAGATAATGAGTAATAATTATAATGAAGTATATCTTGAATAAACACAAGTAAACCTAGGGATAATTAACTACAATTATATTCTGGTTTCAAAGTGGTATTTCATTTGATGACAGCCAATTCAAATTTGAAAATAAATAAAAGCAAGAAAATGCCTAATGTCTGTTTTGTAAGCATTGCAGGAATGTAGTACATAGTTGGTGGTTAGTGTTTTAAAAATCGTGGGACCTAGTACAAATTATCTTCTCAACACTGTTTACTTATTCTCCTTCTCCACTACATTTTCTCTCTCATCTTCCCACAGCCTCTTTCTCAAAGTCTGTCAAAACTGCCTAAAATCTTTGCTTATCAATAAATACATACAGTTGGCAATAAATAGAAAATAGCTCCATTTCTTTGGTTTGATGACCTCAAGAAATCTTCACAAAAGTAATTGTGTGTCTTTCTAAATATACTTTTAAATGTGTTTCCTTTTATAAAAATACAGCACAATGGCTTATATATTGAGACAACAGGTGAGTTTCAGTTCTTGTCAGTGAAACTGAAGATTGCTTTTGATGATAGAAGAAACCTGCAGAATCTTACAAAACAGTGAGCATTTTCTTATTCTTTGCCAACATAATTTCCTGGGACATTTTTTTTTTCTTTATTAACATAAGTATATTTTTGAACAGTTCCATTTAAGATGTATTACTTCTGTAACCATAACTACACACAACAATGGAATATGTCAGTTTGACCTTAACTGACACTGAGCATTGTTATTAACTTCAACAGTGGCTAAAGGGTTTAACCTGATAAATTCTTAATGTTTAGTGCAAAAGAACTTGGCAGAATGACCATCAGAGCATATACACACACACACACACACACACACACACACACACACAGAAATCTGCTTCAGTTCATCAGCTAGGTAAGGAATACAATCTATTCAATTGTACAGGTTGTTTTGGCTCATAAACACCAAGATACAATCATAAATCATTTCTAAAAAAGTATTAATTCAGTATTATGAACTACCAAGCTTACAAACAGTTCATGAACTTTAAGAACATATGAACTTTTATTTTCAAAAGCATGTCTTTCTGCAAAGCATAATGATAAATGATGCACTCAAAAGGGATAGATCAGAATGCAGGAAAGGACCAGTCCCAGATCCATATAAGATTAGTTAGACTATTTCTGAGAAAAAGTCATGTACCTGAGACAATGAGAAATATTTTTAACGTCTCTGTCTTACTGAAAATGCCCTGTCAACAGGACAGGCTCAGGTCTTTTACAATTTCAGTGACATGTGTTTTCATTGTTGCAACAGCAAGAGGAAAATTATAAACTTCTCTAAATATTTTGGACTATTATGCTTAAAATACCAATAATTACATTAATAATTTCAGATATATATTTCTGAAATATCTTTATTACTATAACCCCATTTCTTTATATAATATATAGTGTAAACATAACTGAAGAAATAAGAATGACTAGACCTTGGGTTAAAAAAAATATTTTTTGATTTAAAAAATTTATAAACTATACTTTTAGAAAGATAAAATTCTGCTTTGTTGCTCAAATTTCGAGCCACTTATTGGGTAGCATTAAAGCAGAAGATTATAAGCTCTGATAAAATAACCTCTGATGATATAAAAAGAAATCAAAATAAAATCAATAATAGCTGAAATACTGTGGCTTACTGCACGCCTCCCACTTACATTAAATGTTTTAATCTTCACAATAATGGGGATAATTCAGTACCTATCTATTTTCAGAAAAGAAAGGGTAAGGACAGCTAGGATTCCAGAAATGAAAACCCCACTATTAAAAATAATAACCTCACCTTTAAATGAGTACTTTTCTTTCAAGCTTAGAAAGTTATTTCCTCCTCTAAGGACCCTTTAACCTTTTTATACCTGATCCTCTGTTCATCAGGTATAAAATGGAAATAGGAAAAGAATCCACCACTTGGTCGTATTATAAAGATTAAATTAAATATAAAGTGACCAACAAAAATTAACATTCTGTAAAATAGAACTTTTAACATTAGCATTTTATCATTTTTGATGTAGTACCTTTTGATTGTGAAACTTAAAAATATATTAAATAATCAAATTTCCCAGGATTTCTTAATTTTCAAGAAGCTCAAACAAAAATATATTTCAATTTCAGTTGTGGGTTTTTTTTTTTTTTTTACTATTAAGGGTTTCTTGTGTAAATAACTGCACCCACCACTTTTATCTTGTTATGTGTCATTTAATCTCACTTTTATGATGTCATGCTTTTATTATTTCTGTGTCTCATCCTAGGGAAACTTCATATTGCCTATGGAAATAAGCCCATAAATCAGTAAGAATTGGTTTTGGCTGCTAAAATTCAAGACTCAATTGTAGTGAATTCAAAACAAAAAACAAACCCTAGGAATTAATCTCTCTTTCTTAAGAGATTATTTTAGGCTCCTTCATCCTGCCTGTCTCATCATTGTTAGCCTGCGACTTCTATGTGGAAGGTTAAATAGTATATAATGGAGTAGCTGACTTCTATCCTGAAATTCAAGTGATTGTGAATGAGTCAGGGGAAGGAGAGGATTGAGGGGCAAGAGGTCGTTATCTATGAGCTGAGGCAGCCCTCTTTTCAGAGGTTTCCTGGGAATTAACTGAAAGCATCTGTGTTTTTCCTGTTTTTTCCCAGTGGTCATCTATGGTTGCAGAGTTTGAAAACTGAAATATTTTTGCTAAATACACTGACACCTCATATAAATTCATGGCTTTGTTCCTAAGAAAAAACAAACAAACAAAAGAAAAGTGAAAGCAGTTAGGCTACAAGATCTTCTATGAAAAATATAGAAAAAGTGACAGAGGCTCTTTGCTTAGAAGCAAAACGTGTGCATTACAGTTTTTATATAAAAGACTCATGAAGCTGTCTATTTAGGGGGCTTTCATAAAAAGTGGAAAAGAGATGCTTCTCACACCAATCCTTCTTTAATTTATTCTTTGGTGATTTTTGAAACCTGTGGCAGACAGGAATTCAAGACGTGACATTGTGCATTTATGCATCTCTAAGTAATGGTGTAAGTAGTGATGCTATTTTGAGGTTAAGTAATCAGCTAGAAATTTCACTGTTTGTGTTTTAGATATATGCCTTCAGTTGTACCCTATGAATTCTGGATTTGTTCAACTGTGTAAGACTTGCATTTTATTTTTTAAAAGATTTTTTTGATAGGGACCATTTCTAAAGGTTTTTATTGAATTTGTTAACAATATTGCTTCTGTTTTATGTTTGGTTTTGACCATCTGGCATGTGGGATCTTATCTTCTTGTTGCTGTGGTTTTTGTTCAAGTCCGTTAGTTGCGCCCAACTCTTTGTGACCCCACAGACTGCAGCAGCATGTAAACCTCCTCTGTCTTCCACTATCTCCCAGAGTCTGCTCAAATTCTTGTCCGTTGAGTCAGTGATACTATCTAACCATCTCATCCTCTGATATCCCCTTCTCCTTTTGCCCTTGGTCTTTCCCAGCATTCGGGCCTTTTTTTATTATAGCTCCCTGACCAGGTATCAGACACATACCCCTTGCACTGGAAAGCAAAGTCTTAACCACTGGATAATCAGGGCAGTCCTGACTTTCACATTTTAAATGGAGTCATATCACAGTATGTGTTCTGATAGATAGCTCAGATGCTCTGTGCCCCTTGGTCCATACATTCTGATTAACTGCTACTCATCTAGGTATCCTACATCAAGTTGTGATGAAAGAATGTTCTAGCACTATGAATTCAATTTGTCTTATCCATCAGTGATTTGCTGTTCTTAACAGATCTGAACTGTGAAAAACTCTTAAATTGTCTCCTTATCGAGAAAATTTGTACTTTTGCTAATTTTAATTAAACTCAAGCTCAGAAGTATTCTCACAAAGCTTTCTGAACATTCTTTGCATCATCTTCAAACCCATGCCAAATGATGTATTCAGTGATCCATCAGCATACAATAATTTTTAGTTTGTTATTATACTGAATGTGACAGTATTAATGATCTATTATTTAAGAATGATTACAGTTGTTACTGGAAAAATGAAATACTGACTGTCTTGCTGAAAAGAGAAGGAATATGAAAATGCCTATAGGCTAAGCATATCCTCTATCTGCTTTTTATTCATTCACTCAGTCATCACGTAATGATTCCAACATGCCAATTGATCTTCTATATTGTAAGGATATGATATTGAATAAGAGAAGTCCCCTGCTCTCTGAGGCTTATATTCTAGCTGCGGGAAGACTACAGTATAAGTAAGCAAATATTTGGGCAAGATCATTTGGAAGAATGACAAGTGCCATGAGAAAATAACACAGTATTGACATGGACTTCTTGAGGAGTTCAGGAAAAGCCTCATAAGAGTTTTGAAATGGCATCTGATGAAAAAGAAAGAGCTAAACATGTGAATGTTAGAAAGTGGAGTGTTCCAGGCAGAGAAAATAGGGAAGGACCTAAAGTCTGGAAGGAATTTGACAGTTTCAGTGTATAAAACCAAGGCCAGAATAGCTGCGGATGCAAGAATAAGCTGGAGAAAAATCCAAGGTTAAAACAGGATGATAACTTGTTAAGATGTCAAAGTGAAAATGGAAATTACCGAGACATATCAGCAAGATGTCAATATGAACTGATTTATATTCTGACCACAGGTGATTAGTAAATTTAAACATTGGCCACACCTTTAAGTAGTGAAGGAAGAAGATGCATAGTGCATCTTCTAGAACGGAGTTTATAGCCTGGGCTAAGATCATCTTCTGAATAGGAGGTTGGATTATCCAAAGTTGAATAGACACATTGTTGATTTGAAAGCATGTCACAGAAAGCATGGCTCTGAGAAAGGGGAAGTGATGTTAGAAACTGGGGATAACTTTGAGAAGAATACAAGCCCTCACAAAGGTTTACCTTTCCAGGTATTTTCCTTTGTACTTTTTTTAAAATATAATTTTATTTATTTTTTGGCTGTGCTGGGTCTTGTTGATGTGTGAGCTTTCTATAAGTTGCGGCAATGGGGGGCTACACTTGGCTGTGGTGTGTGGGCTTCACGTTGAGCTGGCTTCTATGGCTGCAGAGCGTGGGCTCTAGGGCACATGGGCTTCTGTAGATGTGGTACCTGAGCTCAGTACTTGTGACTTCCAAGCTTTACAGCACAGCCTCAATAGTTCTGGCTCCCAGACCTAGTTGTTCCACGACATGTGGAATCTTCCCAGATCAGGGTTTGAACCCGTGTCTCCTGCATTGGCAAGCAGATTCTTTACCACTGAGTCAGCAGGGAAGTCCTGTACTTAAAAAAAAGAAAAGCTATTTCCCATGATTGAACAGTTTCCTTCAGAGTGTGTTGTTATTGTCCAGTTCCTAAGTCAGGTCCAACTCCTTGTGACTGCATGGACTGCAGCATGCCAGGCTGCCCTGTCCTTCACTATCTCCTGGAGTTAATAAAAAATTCAACAAAACTTGATGTGTCTTTCTCATAATAGTATGAGATAAGAAAAAAGCAGTGAAAGGAAGTATGGTCTTCCTTCTGCTTATTAACCATGCTTGGGGAGAGACTTGCACCCCATTATGTAGCGTATCCAGAAGTTAAAGTGAGAAACACAGTGAGTAATGAGAAGTTGTTCATGAAATGCCTGAATGGGAGCAAGAGGAACACTTGAGTCTGAGGCCACCTCTGAATGGAATCTCAAGGAGGACATCGATAAAAACCTCCTTTTTCCCTTTTGATACTATGTATGAAAGTTAAAAAAGAAAGTGAGTCACACAGTCATGTCCGACTCTGCCATGCCCTGGACTGCAGCCCATCCTGCCTCTGTGTCCGTGGAATTCTCCAGGCAAGAGTCCTGGAGTGGGTTGCCATTTCCTTCTCCAGAGGATCTTCCTGACCTGGGGATTGAACCCAGGTCTCCCTCATTGCAGGCAGATTCTTTACCAGCTGAACCACAAGGGAAGCCCCAGTACTATGCATAAAACATAACTAATGAGAACCTACTATAGAGCTCAAGGAACCATACTTGGTGCTTTTCAAGTGATCTAAATGGGAAGGAAATTCAGAAAAGAGAGGTTACATATATAAATATAGCTGACTGAGCTTGCCGTATAATATAAACTAACACAACACTGTAAAGCAACTGCACTCCAGTAAAAATTAATGGAAAAATAAATTTTAAAAGTCTCTTTCTCTAGACCAGTTTTAAAACAACAGAGATAGTACAAGCACATGGAATTTTCCCACTGTATATTAGTAGTGCCATTTATTCAGTCCTTATCATTCTACTCAACATAGAAATTGAGGGTTTACTTTATACCAGGCAGTGAAATAGATCCTAGGTTAGAGAGATATACAAGATTACAACTCTGAACTAATGGAGGAGCTCACCTGCTCCTGAGAAAGTAACTAAAACAGTACATTTTGCAACCATGTATGATACACATAGTAATAGAAGAGTATTAGATGAAATTCTCCAGTGAGAGCGTAGAAGAAAACATTTACATTGACTGAGTTAGAATAAAGAAACCTTCATGAGGTGTATTTGGATAATTGAGTAGAGAGTTACCAGATAAAATTTTGAAGGATGGGCATTATAACTATAGGGAACAGCAAAGGGACTGGCCACCACAGCACACACTATGTGTAAAGAAATAAAGCAAAATTGGTATGGCAAGCTACAGGGTGAAAATCAGGGAGTGCTAATATGTGATAATAGCTTATGGATAACTCATACATCATCTGGAATTCTAATGTAAAGAGTCAGATTTTAGACCAAGTATTATTGACAGAGCAGATAGAATTTAGCAGAGAACCAATATTTGAAAGATCACTTTCAGAGAAATGTGCTAAGCATTAGAGCTTTAAGTCAGAAAACGTACAGCTGGCGTGCCATGAAAACTCGTTCAGTGGAATAAGCATGCAAGATCATATAATCTTGTCCAACTGCTGTTTCTCCTCTTTTACCTTTCATATCCTCACTGCCTTTCATGGCCATTGTGAAAGAAAAATGAAGTAATACCAGTGCCAATCAGGTAAGTGACCAATAAGTATGTGTAAAGATGCACTGGGGCAGAGGTATATTACTCTAAATTTCCTTACCTTAGAGAGGTAAGCTATCTTAGAGAGATATTTCTGTTTGACAGCCATCCATGTCTCTGGGCTTCCTAGGTGGTGCTAGTGGTAAAGAACTTGCCTGCCAATGCAGAAGATGTAAGAGACACTAGTTCGAACCCTGGGTCAGAAAGATCCCCTGGAGAAGGAAATGGCAACCCAGTCCAGTATTCTTGCCTGGAAAATCCCATGGACAGAGGAGCCTGGTGGGCTAGTCTGTAGGGTTGCAAAGAGTCGGACACCATTGAAACAAGTTAGCAGCTGCAGCAGTACCGTGTCTTTATAAAGACATTTATCTATATTCCTATATGCTTGTTTTTTTAGCACCCTCATGCCATTGTCCAATAATTAGGATTTCCCATATTTGTACTTATTTCACAATAAAATAAACTTGGAGTTATTTTTCTGAAGGTATATATCTTAACCTTTTGTTGTTCAGTCACAAAGTCATGTCTGACTCTTTTGTGACCCCATGGACTGTAGTCCACCAGATTCATCTGTCCATGGGATATCCTAGTGGGTTGCCATTTTCTTCTCCAGGGGATCTTCCCAATCAAGGAATCTAATCCTGCATTGCAGGTAGATTCTTTACCACTGAGCCATCAGGAAAGCTCCATCTTAATCTTACTATCTCTTGAATTTTTTTGTCCTATGATAATTAAAAAATAAATCAATAAATATAATGTGTTCCTTAATTCTGTCTCAATTCACTTTCTGGAAACATAGTTGTTGTGTTGCCTAACCTCCACCCTTACCTCTACCCCCATTCTGCTCTTGAATTCTCAGCTCTATTAATTCCTGGAAAGTTTTGTACAGATTACATCATGCAGTTTTACTGGATGTGTAGGAGTCAAATCAAGAAGCTCAGCCGTGCATGTCAATTGCTCCATTTTTTACAACAGAGGATTTTTCCCGATTAGCAGATGTCGGATTGTCTCAGCTCCCTTGCCACTGCCAAGTTCTGTAACTTGGCTACCAAAAAACAAAAAAGAAGTTCTTAGATTGGTATCTGATTACTTCCTTTCACTACTGCTATATAATAAATAATTAATACTTTGCTTTAATCTGATTGTTTTACTCTGAAAGTGAATGTGTTCAGTCAGGTTCTACTGTTTATTGATGTCTAATTATTTCTATTTCATTGCATTTTTGGCCTAAAAACTGATTTATGGAAAACCTGTTTTTTGTTTTTGTGGTTTTCGATATATAATTCTTTAAGGGTGACCAGATAATACTTTTGAAAGGAAAATGTTTTGTCTTTTCCTGATATCTCCATTCTTCATACAGTAATCACATATTCATTGTTTTTTCTGCCTGGTCTGTTGTAATCACTGCATTTGAAGTGCATTTTAGGTCAGGAAGGTTCTGTTAAGAGCAGAGAGGCTACTCACCAATCCAAAATTCAGTTTGGAAAAGGTCACTGTTCAGGGTGATTTAGTCCCAAGATTTGTGTTCATGATGGATTAAGAGAGCAAATAACCATGGTAAGGCAGCCAGCTCTTTGGTTTGTATCCCTTCTGTTTCTTCGTGGTGTCTGTGTTAAGCTGAAAGTTTACAGACCTGACTTGTTCTCTCTGTGTGAAGTGTGATTTCTGGGGAGAAGACCTCCCAGACCAAGAGCTGAAGTGAGGAGATGAGCTTGTGAAAACATGATTTATAAAAAGAAATGTAGCTTTGACCTTTGTTCCCACTGCTGGGTACGCTCCCCAAACCCTTGGGATTTCCTAAGAGAAAAGAGCAAAAACATGTAATCTAAAGATAGGGGCTCATTGCCTGAGGAGCTAGCCATGTGATTAGAGGTTGGAACTTGTAGCCCCACTCCCCAACCTTGGGGAAGGCGAGATGAGCTGAAGATTTAGTAAATGGCCAATGATTTTCATCAGTCATGACTATGTAATGTGCCTCCTTAAAAACCCAAAGTGCAGGGTTCCAAAGGAGAAGACAATGGCACCCCACTCCAGTACTGTCACCTGGAAACTCCCAGGGATGGAGAGGCCTGGTAGGATTCAGTCCATGGGATTGCTAGGAGTTGTACACGACTGAGCGACTTCACTTTCACTTTTCACTTTCATGCATTGGAGAAGGAACTGGCAGCCCACTCCAGTGTTCTTGCCTGAAGAATCCCAGGGACGGGGGAGCCTGGTGGGCTGTCATCTATGGGGTCGCACAGAGTCGGACACGATTGAAGTGACTTAGCAGCAGCAGCAGGGTGCCAAGAGCTTCCAGAATGGTG
This sequence comes from Muntiacus reevesi, assembly GCF_963930625.1. Classification (NCBI taxonomy): domain Eukaryota; kingdom Metazoa; phylum Chordata; class Mammalia; order Artiodactyla; family Cervidae; genus Muntiacus; species Muntiacus reevesi. The sequence goes on from NC_089269.1 coordinate 36,957,790, forward strand.
AACAGTGGAGATTTGGGGAGAATGATGAGCTTGGAGAGCATAGGAAAGTCCCATGCCCTTTCTCCATATACCTCCCTATGCAACTCTCCCATCTGTCTGTTCCTGAGGTAAATTATTTTATAATGAACTGGTGATCTAGTGTTTCTGAGTCCTGTGAGCTGCTCTTGCAAGTTAATCACACCCAAGAAGGAGGCTATTGGAACCTCTGATTTGTACTAGGTGGGTCAGAAGCAAAGGTGACAACCTGGGCTTGCCACTAACATAAGAAATGGGGAGGAAATCCTGTGGAACTGAGCCCATCATCTGTGGAATCTGGTGTTATTTCCAGATGTAGTGTCAGGACTGAGTTGAATTGTGCTGTCGTTTAGTTGCTAAGTGATGTCTGACTCCTTGCAACCCCCATGGACTGCAGCACACCAGGCTTCCTGTCCATCACCAACTCCAGGAGCTTGTTCAAACTCATGTCCATCGAGTTGGTGATGCCATCCAACCTTCTCATCCTGTCATCCCCTTCTTCTCCTACCTTCGATCTTTTCCAGCATCACGGCCTTTTCCAATGAGTCAGTTCTTTGCATCAAGTGGCGAAAGTATTGGAGCTTCAGCTTCGGCCTCTGTCCTTTTAATGAGTATTTGGGACTGATTTCTTTTAGGATGGACTGGCTGGATCTCCTTGTTGAATCATAGGACACCCAACTGGTGTCAGAGAATTGGATGGAAAAATCCTTTTATCCCCACATTGGAAATGGTACTAGAATCATATTAAAATGTTCACTGTGGTTGTCAGCACCAATGGGAGGCAATAAGGAACCGAGCCATTTGACAGTGTTGTTCAGACCTTACTGAACTGAGAAGGTGGCGACCTCAAGTTCACTTAACAGGGGACATTTGCAGCACCTGCCAGCGAAGTTCCACTTGGTTGTCAACATTGAACTTTACCAGATTCCTTTGATTCCAAAAACATAACAATAGTCCAGAAATTAGCCTAGCTCTTCTGTGCTCCCTGACTGCAAAAAAAAAAAAAAAAAAAAAAAAAAAAATCCTTTAGTGTGTACTTAAACAAAACCCATGAGTACCCCCATTTGACCTAAGACAAGGCCTAATACTCCAAATCCCCATTATTTGACCTTTAAATGGTGAACCGAGTTGTTTATCCTCACTGAACATTCTGGATGAAATGCTTGCTAACCTGAGGAAACTTTAGTCAGACACCTCTCCTTCCCAAGGCCCCTAAGCCTTTGCCAACTTTGAGCATCTCAGTGCTATACAACTTCTCCAGCACAGCTTCTCTGGAAATGTTAGCTGACCTCAGGGGAAAATATTTCCTCAATAATGGTTCAATACCACCACTCGCCCTGTCTACCCACATCTGGCTTTTCTAGCCTTGTTTACTCCTCCCTATAAAACAAAAGCCCTTTTCTGATGCCACTTGATAAATTTGTGCATCTTTTGGCAGATTATCCACATTTCAGGAATCCCTCTGTCCCAGTTGCAAGAATTCCCCTGCTTTTATTTTAGCAATCTGCCTGCTCTCATCTTCCCTCCTCCTTAGGAACCCTGGACTTTTTATCAACCTGCTTAGGAATTGACTCTATCAGAACCTAGAAGGAAAGAGGGAAAGTGTTTCTGCCCCTACAGTGTACATGAAAATCTTTTAACTTGAAAATTACTTTTATTTTTTGTTCCCAAGCCTCTGTTTCTTACTTTACAAAGCTTTTCCTGAATTTTTCACCATAACATTTTATATACTTAATTTATTATACCAATTTGTTTTTCAAGTATTTTTGAAGGTTTAAATGCCTTTTGCTGCTGAGACAACTGCCTATTACCAAGAAAAATGGGGAACAACAATGTCCCTGTGAAAATAAGTTTATTCATTTAAGGAAAAAGAGCTACCGGATCCTGATACATGTTGCTCCAATTCCAACACCTCTTTCTTAAGATCTTATGCCCTACTTTTATATAATCTGGCCACATTATTTTTGTAGATAGTAATTTGATTTTGTGTATCTAATTTTGTGGGTTTTTTTAAATTTTCTTTCAGCAAATGCTACATGCTACATAGTAATGAAATTATTTCTAAATCTGTGCATTTTTTATACAAACAAAAATCAGGACACATTTTTGTTTCATTAATTAGGAGATTTTTAGGACTGTATATGAGATTTCCTAGAAATTCTTAGAATTACTAGAATTCCATTTTCAAAAAAAAAATCAAAATATGTAGTCTGACTGTTTAATGTATTCAAAACACTATTTACTCACCTAAGTCCTTTCTAAACCCTATAAATTGCCCTTGGTCTACATAAATGTTCTTCATGATTATTTATGAATAATATGTATAAAATGAGATGCAACGGCAGTGCTAAGCAACCTACTTTACAGTAGGTTAAACTCTATTGAGTATTTAAAAGTCCAATCCTGTCAGGCATATATTATACAGGTACAAATGTCAGGCATGAGATAATTCATGCTGGTAATTATATTAAAAGAGCAGGAAATAGAACATTGTTGCTACAGAAATTGTCAGGGGAAGCCTGATTTTTAATAGATTACATAGAAATATGAAATGACTTGCAATATTTAAAATCTTCACAGGCAAAGGAAGCAAAGTGGGTGGTAAAAAGGAAGATTGCTCTGATTGTAGAAACCTGGAGACATCACGTTGCGAGGAGGCACACTGGAGACAAAATTCTTCTTCAGAAGCTCTTGAAAATGTGCCTGTAAGGTATAGAAATGACTCAGCGAAGAGTAAAAGAGAACGATAGTAGAAGAGGACCATATGCCCTTACTAGCAAAATGAAAGCAGCTGGAGAATATTTGCACAAAGTAGAAGACATACAGTATATGCCCACTAAATTGCAGATTTCATTGTCCTACATGGTTATGTTTGTCAATTAATTTTATTCCAAACCCTCCATTAGAGTTTGAAGAAAAAAAAAAAAACCTTTTCCATGCATGGCCCACTATTACTAAGGGATATATAGAGCCATGAAGCACAAACAGCATAGCTCAACTCTGATCTTTTCTGAAGAGGATTTTTTCTCTATCTATTAATCTTTCTTAGATATACTCACCTGGAGAGGAAAAATGCTTTTTGTTCTATCACAAAAGAGGCCAGCCTTTGAAATCCCATCTTTGTTCTTCACAATATAGGCTTGTATAATGTACAAAGAGTTCTCTCTGAAGTCCATAAACAAAAGAATTCCTTGCAGTACACAAGTTACCTGTTTAACTAGGAGAGCTTTCTTCATCTCCTCTGTCCTGGTTTAGGGAGTTTCAGCATGCCACAAAACTAAGATCTAATCACTGCAACAACTGATTGAGGATTCCCACAGAGAGTTTGGAACAGAAACCAGCATTGCACAATTTTATTTTAAGACAGGCCCCAAAGCACATTGGAAATTGTTTAAAGATCATTTATTTATTTTTTTCTCTTTAAAAAACACTAAAAGTTAGATTTTCAGTGAATGATATGCACCATTGTCAAAGATAATCTGTTTATAAGTTATGTGTTGGCATAAATGTTTTTAAATGATTTAGAAAATACATATTTCTTCAAATAGTTGTACTACAGATATTAAAAACAGTGATCAAAATTAATTCTGTATATAAAACTGTACAGTTTGTTTCTCTAATCATGGACAGAAGTTTTGATTATGAGAAAGATATACTTTTACTGTAAACCTAATGTAAAAATATCACATATCTCCAATTTAAAGCATTTTGTCCTCTATAAACATTATCCCTTGCTGAATTTTTTTTTAAACTTGACCTTTATTTGGAAGATATCCTTCAATTATTAACACTTCTTCTTTCATGGCCTGCAGTACTTATTCAGAATTGCAAGCCTCTTTTTAAAGAAAGTTAAGGAAAAATAATCTCCCAGAAGTATATGGGATTTTCAGAAAATGTGAACAATTAAACTGTCCATATAGAAAAGGCCAGTTCTTCAGTGTTGCCTGTATTTCAGAACACTGCATTTGGAATGACATCCATATAGGGAAATAAGTGAGTAAGGTGCTGGGTTGGTGACTTGAGTTCAATTACCAGCACCTTCTGCTATTTTTAGGGGGAGAAGCTGCATACAGAGTGAAGTATGCACTGGGGTGGGGCTTGGGACCCCCAGCTTTCAGAGGTTTGGTAAAAGGCACATGACCTTGATTTTTTTTTCAGGACATAACTTTTGTAAAATAAAGTACTTGCATCAGATGATATCACCAGTTTTTCTTTTTAAAAAATAAAATTTCTATGACTCTGTCATTCAACAAGAAAAGTAAATACCCGTTAAAATAGGAATGAGGAAAGAGTGACACAAAAAACCCCACAATTGCTCTAAGTGTACAGATGCTTACTGTATATTGGGAATTTTATGCAAATGTGTTACCATTGCAAGCCATTACATGCTTGCTGTTGTTGTTGCTTTAATTCCACCCATTTCAATGATTTGTTGTTTAGTCTCTAAGTCATGTCTGACTATTTTGCTACCCCATGGACTGTAGCCCACCAGGCTCCTCTGTCCATGGAGTTCTCTAGGCAAGAATACTGGAATGGGTAGCCTTTCCCTTCTCCAGGGGACCTGACTCAGGGATCGAACTTGGGTCTCCTGCATTGTAGGCAGATCTCTTTACTCTCTGAGGCACCAGGGAAGCCCATAGTAAAGTGAAGGTAGGTTCATTTAGAGAGATATACATTCCTTAGGTAGAATGTGGTCCATCTCAGAAGACAAGAGTGGCCCCAGGAAGTGGGGTCATGTCAGAAAGTGAAAGCAATCATGGGAGAAACATATTCTATAGGCAGAATGTAGGCCATCCAGGAGAGTGAGAGCCACTCTGAAGTATAAACTGCTTAGATTTTATGGACTGGTTTATTTCATAGGCTAATGAATGGGAGGAGTAGTCCAGCTATTTTGGGGAATGGAAGAGAATTCCCAGGAGGTGGGCCACCGTCCACTTTTTGGCCTTTTATGGTTGGCCTTGGAACTGTCATGGCACCTGTGGGTGTATCATTAAACAAGTTAATCTATTACAGTGGGTGTATAACAAGGCTCAAGGTCTTCTGGGAGTCAGATCTTATACCATCTTGAGTTTGATGGGTTCTAACCAGTTTTGTTGTATCCTCAAAGGCTGTGTCATCCTTTTGAAAGTTGTGTCCTGCCCTCTTCCCTCCTGTGTCTCCATGAAATGTGGATTTAAAGATTTCCATATAAATGGTGTACTATACTTCCCTCGTGGTCCATTGGTCAAGATTCCACATTGCCAATGCAGGAGGTACAGGTTAGACCCTGGTCAGGGGACAAAGAACTCATGAGCGGTACAGAGTGTCCAAAAAGATTAAAAGATGTATATATCAGCACAGAAAAGCAAGAAAATTTAAAAAAAAAGAAAAAAGAATGCAGCTATTATCTGGTGTCTCTTACTCAGATGACATTAGATTTATTTATTTCTGCTTTTTTTACTTTAATATTCTTATATACCTGGGATCTGGAAAGAGTTTTGAAGAGAGAGGAAATAGTTAGTGGAATCAACTCACTGAATTACAGAAAAAAAAAAAATTACAGGAGTGGAAAACATGCTCTTTAGTTAAGCATCAGTTGTCTAAAGGTATAATAATCTCAAGTACTTAAAAGGTGAAAATAATATGTCATCCTTCACATGGGCTTCCCTGGTGGCTCAGAGGTTAAAGCATCTGCCTGCAATGTGGGAGACCTGGGTTCGATCCCTGGGTCAGGAAAATCCACTGGAAAAGGAAATGGCAGCTCACTCCAGTATTCTTGCCTAGAGAATCCCCATGAACAGAGGAGCCTGGTGGGCTACAGTCCATAGGGTCGCAAAGAGTTGGACATGACTGAGTGGCTTCACTTTCTTTACTTTCACATGCAAATTTGACACTACCAGCCCATCATGTGTTGAACTTGTACTTAAAATTCTGTATATCAGTGCTGAGAATAGCTTTTAATAATTTTAAACACTCTTCCTTTCTCCATTCTCTCTTATGACCAACAGGACTCATATAATGGGCCAGGATTAATGATGGGCTTGTAGACAGAAAGAAAGCTAAAGTGTCGAACTTTAGTAGAGACTTAACCCTTGATTTTATGCTACTGAAGTTTCCTGCCAATGCCCAAGACATAATGAGATGTGGTTCAATCCCTGGGTGGGGAAGATCCCCTGGAGGAGGGCATGGCAGCCCACTCCAGTATACTTGCCTGGAGAATCCCATGGATAGAGGAGCCTGGCGGGCTACAGTCCATAGGGTCGCAAAGAGTCAGACATGACTGAAGTGACTTAGCACATCTGCTGATGCCAATCACTTCCTTGAATTATCTGACACACCAACAGAATGTCCAACAACTCAACTCAATTCTGACACCATCTACCTGGACTTAGCATCAGACCCCACCAGTTAAAAGGATTCAAATCCCTCGCTTCAGCCACCATGACAAGCCCTGCACCATCCTTACTTCTGACTTAATGGTTATAAATCGGGAGGTTCCCACAACCCCTCCTTGGATGAGAGGAAGTACTTGCTAGACTACTACCACAGTTGCCTACACTGTAGACCAGTGCGTGGTTCAACTCTAACATTCCTTCCAAAGATGTAAACATTTGGGCATAAAGGAGGATAAGAAGGGATAATAGCCAAGGATAAAGAAAGAGATGTTTTGGACTCCTAGCTCTATCTTTAGTCTTGAAGCTAGATACAACCCACCAGTTAGTAAAAGCTGAAATGTGGTGGCAAACAGCAAGCAAGACAACTGAGTTTTTACCTTTTTCAGTCAAAGTGATGGCCGTCTACACAGGATGTCATCCATTTATCTTTGGAATATCATCCATAAACCAGTCACCTCTTTGTTGATCAATTGTGTGCTGTTTATAGAATGCTGTGCATGTGACCATAGAAACCAGAAACTCTTCACACAGTTACAAATTCAGTACTGAGAAAAGAGCTCCCTACCCCTGGGTGTCTCTTTAGGTTACCCTAGTATCAAGATCTGACTGTGTAGTCGTTCCTGAGCATCCATAGAAGATTATCCATAGAAGAAGTATCCATAGAAGATACCCACAGATACCAAAATGAGAACACTCCAGTCTCTTATATTAAATGATGGTAGTATTTGCATGGAACTTACGCATATCCTTCTATATGCTTTGAGCCATCTCTAGATTGCTTGTAACACCTAATACGACATAAATGTATATTTATAGTTGTCATATGACAAATTCAAATTTTGCTTTTTGGAACACTCTGGATATTTCTAAAAGAATTTCCATTCATGTTTGGTTGAATCTGTGGATGTGGAACCTGGAGATAAGGAGAGCCAACACTGGGCCAAAGCCCCAGTCATTGCAGAGAAGCACCCTCAGGTTTCCCTGTTTAAGACCTAGTATGCACTCCCAGATGGCTCAGTGGTAAAGAGTTCACCTCACAGTTTAGAGGATGCTAGAGACTTGGGTTCAATCCCTGGGTAGGGAAAATGCCCTGGAGAAAAAAGAACTCCAGTATTCTTGCCTGGAAAATCCCATGGACAGAGGAGCCTTTCAGGCTACCGCCCATGGATTGGACTGTTGTCCACAAAAGAATTGGACCCAACTTAGCACAGCACATACACTCAACTTATGAGTATCTCAGGAGAACTTGTCTCTACCATCTCTCCAGTTTTTATTCTGTAATATTTGAACTCAGCCAGTCTTATTGGTTCTCATTCAGCATTAGTATTGCTTGAAGAGCAGGTTTACGTGGCTTGTATTTTACAATACCAGATAGGGTATGTTCCTAATCAGTCAGAGTGTCTGTCCTGATAATTCATTTGAGAAAGCTGCGCATGCTCAGTCACTTCAGCTGTGTCTGACTCTCTGCAACCCCGTAGACCATAGCCTGCCTGGCTTCTCTGTCTATGGGATTCTCCAGGCAAGAATATCGGAGTGGGTTGCCATGGTCTCCTTCAGGGGATCTTCCCAATCCAGAGATCGAACCTACATCTCCTGACTCATTTCAGGAGGATTCTTTATGGCTGAGGCACTAGAGAAGCCAGATGAGAAAGCGTCTCACTTCAAATAAAGCCTGTTCAAATTAAAAAAAAAAAAGAAAAGCCACTTCAAATAAAGCCTGTTCAAATTTACCACCTCTTCTAGTTTCCATCTTAATCTCATCAACCCTTATACTCCTAACTGTAGCCTTCATCTAGCATGTATTAGCAGTTTCTTGTTTCAGAATACTAGAGAGAGCAAGCATTTCACAGTCAGACATAATATCCATAGACATCCATCCTCACAGAACATTTAGGTAAAATAGATACAACCTCTTCACATAGAAATGGTTTAAGCACTGTAATTTTCTTTGAAACCTCCACCTTAATCCTATCAGCTCTTTTATTTCTGTATTTGTTAAATCTAATTGAAGCCCATGTTAATGCTGGTCCCATGAGTTTTGGTACCAAAGTGCAAGTGGCTCCTATGCCAAGAAATTCCAGAAAATTTTCTTTCCACCCCTTGAAAATTATGTCCACTCAAGTACAAAAGGCTTTGAGTCTCCAGCAGGGTTTCTCGCTGACACCCAGGTCCTTTTGTCAATCATTATCTTGATTAATCTGTCCAATTATGGCATCAAGTATTTCTAGGTTCAGTTGCTCATTGAAATATTTGCCTCTTCATTTTGTTCTAATTCCTCCAAACATGAGCATGTAGACTTGTTCTGGGTCTTTTTTAATGCTGGGAAACCAGCAGGGATTTTCTTTGGTATACTCTTAGTTCCCTTAATACACCACTATTGAATGTTGTCTTCAACAGTCGTCTATTAAGACCTTTGTTTCAACAACATCAATGTCCATTTTAGTCATCCCATTTTAAATAAACCGTCTAAGAAGTCCCACCCTTTTGGAATGGCCGTTTTGACGCTCTTTTTCTTCTTCTTCTTCTTTTTTCACCCCTGGCAGTGTTTCCTTTACTCATCCCATTTTTTAGAAACTTTTTAAAAATTTCCACCCTTCCAGGATAAGTCCCTCAACTCTCACCACGTGAAATCTGTACTTTGTCTAGCATCAAGGTTTGACTCAGCATTTTCTTACATTTTACCTATTACAGGTAATAATAACCAACAACGGACTGTATGTTTAGCATGCTTCTTATTATTTTGCATTTCCATTAGCTATCCAGAGTGAAATTCTCCCAAGTCTTATCTGCAACCATTTCTAAATACCACTGGTAAATTTTACTTTTAGTGAGTGATCACAATGCAGCTGAATTCTCATAAGATGGTTACTAGGTAGCCATCCAGAGATTAAGGATTTCTCATCATCTATCGTCTTATTCTTTCTCTGTATAAACCACATGTTACTCCGAGCCATGGCTGTTCTAGAAAATTAAATATTTTTACTAACACCAAATGAGGTGTTTTTTTTTTTTTTTTCTGGTTCTTGACAATAAATACATTTTTTTTTTTTTCAGCACCACTTATTTAGTGTTCTAATCCCAATGTGTTCAACAATTCAGATCAATTCTGGCACTCTCTACCTGGAGTTAGCATCAGATCTCACAAGATAAGGAGCTCATTCCAAGACTGCCTCAGTTCCAGATTCCAATCAGGACTTGTGGGACATTCATACTTCTGATCCAGAGACTATATATGATGTTCAACCTCCTCAGGTTCACAAAACTCAGGAAAACATTTTACTTACATTTTCCAGAGTTATTAAGGATAGACCTCAGAAGCAGCCAAAATGAAAGTGATTCAGAGGGCAAATTAGGGAAAGAGGGGTCATGGGGCTTCTGTGCCCTCTCCAGGGACATCATCCTTTTGGTCCCACAGTGTGTTCATGAACCTGGAGGCTTTCAAACCCTGTCATTTAGTTATTTTTATGGAGATATCATTGGCTGTTGATGATTGACTCAAGTCTCTAGCTTCTTTTCCGTCCCACCAATTTGGAGGGAGAGTTGAAAACCTCAAGCTTCCAATCAAGGCATGATCTTTCTGGCAACCAGCGCCCCTACCTGAAGCTATCTAGAGGCCCAGTTACCAACGGTTGCTTTGTCAGAATAAAAGGCCAGGTTGTCCAGTGGATAAGACTTGGGCTTCCAATGCAGGGCTGTGGGTTTGATGCCTGATGAAGAGTTTAGATCCCACATGTCTTGGAGTCAAAAAACTGAAACATAAAAAAGAAAAAAACATATTGTCATAAATTCAATATAGACTTAAAAAAGCCTCTATCATAGTTAGCACTCAGGATATTCCTGTTTTTAGGAGACAGGAAGGGAGAGAGACAGATCAAAGACCATTTTATGATATCACAACGACATACCAACCCATCAAATTAGCTTATCAGAAACAAGTGGAATACTCAGCCACCAATAAATGTACTTACACACACACACACACACACACACACACACACACACACACACGCACACCAAGTATACTGTTATAACTCCTGACCAAGTATTCACAATTGCCTATTTCTTCTCCTCTGTTTTGTCTTGATCAAACTTTATTCCGGCTTCTCTTTCCCCACAGGCCCCTGAACTTTGGCTTATCCCCCTCCCTGGGGAAAAGACTAAGATGCAAACTATGCCCCATCAGCTTATTCCCAGATCAACAGGCCCAGCAGACACATTCCTGTCAAATCCGTCTATACAAAAAGTTGCTTTGCATATAGGGTTATCATTACCATCTTTCTACATCCCATATATATGTACAGAACAGACTTTTGGACTCTGTGGGAGAAGGCGAGGGTGGGATGATTTGAGAGAACAGCATCGAAACATGTATATTATCTATAGTGAAACAGATCACCAGCCCAGGTTGGATGCATGAGACAAGTGCTGGGGCCTGGTGCACTGGGAAGACCCAGAGGGATCGGGTGGAGAGGGAGGTGGGAGGGGAGATCGGACTGGGGAATACATGTAAATCCATGACTGATTCATGTCAATGTATGACAAAACCCACTGCAATGTTGTGAAGTGATTGGCCTCCAATTAATGAAAATAAATGGAAAAAAAATTTGCACAACCTCACCCTACATAGTTAAGGGGCACGTGCCAGGAATGATTTCAGTGAGTCCAGACTCTTACATCCTCCTGTACATAGAAAGGCACTAAATTCATTAGGTTGAGATGTCTGATTTCTTTAATTGACAGTACTCCTTTGATGTTCCAATCATCTGTTTGTTGTTGTTGTTGTTTTGGTTATTATTTATGCAAAAACTTCTGTATATCCTGGCTCTTCCCTTACATCTTTGGAACAGTCCCTCAGGACTGTCTGAGAGACTGTCTACTAGATTTGAATCCTCAGTATGTCCATGTAAGAAATTATAATGCTCACCTTTTAGATTGTTCAATTTTTAGGTTATCAGATCACATCTATTATGCTGTTGTACACTCTTTGTCCAACTTCCTCTTAAAAGTTTATGCTAAGCTCTGCTTACTTCTCTCTCTAAAAGAAAAGTATCTTTGTATTTGATTTTGAGACACTTGCAGATTTCTGAGCTCCTAGCTTTCTTCCTATTGCATTAGCCTTTCTGAATGAGATCTCTCCTTATCTAAGCCTGGATTTGTTTTTATTTGTAGCAGAGAATTTATGACACCACTACTACATCAGATGTTAATATCTGAATGAAGTCTTCCTAGACAGAAAGAAAAGAATTAAACAATTCTGTCCTGATCTTGGGCAATGCAAAGTACATCATCCGGATAATTTTATGAATTTATAAAAGTGAAAAAATGCATTTTTTCACTTTTATAAATTCACAAAATTATCCGGATGATGTAAAAAAGGTGATTTTTATAAACTCAGTTCTAATGCGAAGGAAAGGTAAAAACCCATAACTTAAAAAGTAACACTTAACTACATACCAAGAAAAATTTTCTTAAAATTATGTTACTTTATTTTTGTAAAATTGCATTATTTTTATTTAAGTTGTGTCTCATTTATTCAAGGGCTTCCCCTGTGGCTCATCTGGTAAAGAATCCGCCTGTAATATGGGAGACCTGGGTTCAATCCCTGGGTTGGGAAGATCCCCTGGAGAAGGGAAAGGCTACCCACTCCAGTATTCTGGCCTGGGTAGCTCTTAATCTGGCATTTGTTTAAACCTAACTAGGCACTATACAGCTCAATCTTTAAGAAAAAATACTCAGCTACTTTAGTTTTCATTAGAATAAAAATATGAACACTTCACATATTTGTCTGTCATCTTTGTTGAAGGTCCTTTTAGTCTTATCTTTTTATTCCACTTTTATTCTTGCTAGTCTTCTCTAGTCTTTTCATTCTAATTTTACTCTATGCACTCCCAAAGCAAGCACCTTTTTTCTTTTTTTAAGTATGGGCTATTCAGAATCAATACATCCTGTAGTTAAAGGGCTATAGACCAAGGGGAGCTAGTGATTCTCCTCTTAAAAATAATAGTTCTAAGCAATTTTCCCATACAGCCATAAGATTACGGAAATAACATTGCTTTTTTCACAAAAGATGTGGCATTACCCTTGAAGGTGTGTGTAATAAAGCAATATAGTGAAAAAGAATATTGACTTTTTAGATGAATATAGTTGTGTAAATAAATTTAACTACTTCATATGAAATAATAGCCCTCTGCTTGCTAAATTAGTATTAGTAAATTGATTGCTTAAACATTAAATATGCCAACTAAAGCAATATATTTTCTGATAATAAGTGTTTGTTGAAGGACAGTGAGAAACTTTAAATGAATCTTAAAAATGCAAAAGCAGTAAAAAAGCCTTACTTTTTCTATTGTTTTGTTTTTGTCAGTTTTTTTCTTTAATTTTTGGCCAAGCAAAAATGTTCCACTAGATGAGAAATCTATATTGTCACTTTCTGACTTTGTCAAGTCATTATGTATTATTTGTATCAAACCAATGATCTCATAACACTAGAAAAACATGAATACTCATTGCTAATGAGCAAATAATTATCGAAAAAGTATATTCATTCATGTGTCTTTAATCTCATTGATCTCATTGCCTAGCTAAATAGGAAACATCAACAATGAACAGAAAATAAAATTTTATAAAAGTTAAAAATTATCAGATAATAAAGTCAAAGATAAAACGAGTACACCAAAACTCAACCTAACTGCATAAGTATTTGTCATATGAGAAGGCCAATAATCTCCTCACTCTTTCTAAATAGACTTTTTATCATGTGGAAATTTTCCAGCTCGTTTGCATTCATGATCTCACAACTACTAATAATTCACATATTATTGCTAAATCAAGTATTTATTTTATTTTAAAATTATGACCAGACATAAATTTAAGGGATAATAGCTGTCTTGTGTATCTTTTCTTGTTTTTCAAAGCAATACTAGATATGTGAAAAAGCACCAAAGCCTCTTTGTTGTTGTTTAGTCACAAAGTCATGTCCAACTCTAGTTAAATCGAGTGAAACTCTTCAAAAATCTATTAGTGAGTCTGTGAATCATGAATCATTTATGGAAATTACATACCTTGGTTTGACCTTCATTCTAATTTTCTAATTTAGTTTAATAATAAGAGCAATTCTTCTGTGTGTTGTTATACTATTACAAACCACCTCACTGCTATAAATAGTAAAATACATAAAGATATATGCATACTTATTATCATTGCACCCTTATTTACTAGCTAAGCTATGGAAGCAAACTGTTTATATGCTTTTATGTATTTCTAGTTGTCTGCAATGAACATGCATTCCTTGTGAAATTAGGAAGAAAATAGGAGAAATTATTAAAAATGACAAGTATATATAAATAAAGAAATTGGGAGCCTGTGAAAAGACAGCAGAGAGACCCCTGGTGAATGAGGTAAAAATCTTCCAACTTCACTGTGCATTCTATGACTGTGAGAAGGATGCTGTTTTTAAGAACCAGAGAAGTACCTTTAATAAAATGCCAAAGAATGCTCAAACTACCACACAATTCCACTCATCTCACACACTAGTAAAGTAATGCTCAAAATTTTCCAAGCAAGGCTTCAGCAATACATGAACCATGAATTTCCAGTTGTTTAAGTTGGTTTTAGAAGAGGCAGAGGAACCAGAGATCAAATTGTCAACATCCACTGAACCATCAAAAAAGCAAGAGAGTTCCAGAAAAACATATATTTTTGCTTTTTTGACTATGCCAAAGCCTTTGACTGTGTGGATCACAATAAACTGTGGAAAATTCTGAAAGAGATGGGAATACCAGACCACCTGACCTGCCTCTCGAGGAACCTGTATGCAAGTTGGGAAGCAACAGTTAGGACTGGACATGGAACAACAGACTGGTTCCCAATAGGAAAAGGAGTACATCAAGGCTGTATATTGTCACCCTGCTTATTTAACTTATATGCAGAGTACATCATGAGAAACCCTGGGCTGGACAAAGCACAAGCTAGAATCAAGATTGCTGGGAGAAATATCAATAACCTCAGATAAGCAGATGACACCACCCTTATGGCAGAAAGTGAAGAAGAACTAAAGAACCTCTTGATGAAAGTGAAAGAGGAGAGTGAAAAAGTTGGCTTGAAGCTCAACATTCAGAAAACTAAGATCATGGCATCCAGTCCCATCACTTCATGCCAGATAGATGGGGAAATCGTCGAAACAATGGCTGACTTTATTTTTCTGGGCTCCAAAATCACTGCAGATGGTAATTGCAGCCATGAAATTAAAGGACGCTTACTCCTTGGAAGGAAAGTTATGACCAACATAGATAGCATATTAAAAAGCAGAGACATTACTTTGCCCATGAAGGTCCGTCTCATCAAGGCTATGGTTTTTCCAGTGGTCATGTATGGATGAGAGAGTTGGACGGTGAAGAAAGTTGAGTGCTTAAGAATTGATGCTTTTGAACTGTGGTGTTAGAGAAGACTCTTGGGAGTCCCTTGGACTGCAAGAAGATCCAACTAGTCCATCCTAAAGGAGATTGGTCCTGGGTGTTCATTGGATGGACTGATGTTGAAGCTGAAACTCTAATACTTTGGCCACCTAATGTGAAGAGCTGACTCATTTGAAAAGACCCTGATGCTGGGAAAGATTGAGGGCAGGATGAGAAGGGGACGACAGAGGATGGGATGGTTGGATGGCATCACTGACTCGATGGAAATGGGTTTGGGTGGACTCCGGGAGTTGGTGATGGACAGGGAGGCCTGGCGTGCTGCTATTCATGGGGTCGCAAAAAGTCTGACACTACTGAGCGACTGAACTGAACTGAACTGAATTACACCCACCAGAACAAATTATAAACACCAGATTAATATTCCTATTGACCCTGATCCACTACATGAACCTGCAAAGTAGATAATATGTTTATCACTATTACTGAATGTTATAAATGAGAGGAATAGAAATAGACTGATCATTTTACATATCTAATTTTTACTGGAGTAAAAGTACAGAGAGCTAAGAAAAAATGTGAAAACAAACCTTCAAACAAAGAAACATGGGATCAAATTTGTAGCCTTATAATTTTCAGTATTCATTCCAAAATATTCATATGAGATGAAATGCACATTAAAATATGTTCAGATGACTGTATTTCTGGATTTGGTTCTATGGCTCAGCCAGTGAAGACTTCACCTGCAATGCAGGAGACCTGGGTTCAATCCCTGGGTTGGGAAACTCCCTGGAGGAGGGCATGGCAACCCACTCCAGCTTTTTTGCCTAGTGAATCCCAGTGGGCTGAGGAGTTTGGTGGGCTATAATCCATGGGGTCTCAAAGAGTCGGACATGATTGAGCGACTAAGCACTCTAAATCTTCATCTGAAGTAGTATTCACATAAATGAATCTTCGAAATATAAGTAAAGAAACATGAAGGAATTTTCTTGTAGATATAGATACATTGCACCCTCACTTTTAAACTAAACTAAATAGTGCCTATTTTGTTCAGTTAATTCATTATGTGATCAATCGGTTATCCCCTGTTAATTCAGAGAGTCTTACAGAAAGATACTATCTACACTTCACTTTCCAAGGAAAGCTTGAGCTTAAACTGGCTCTCTGATTAGATCAGTTAAAGTATGTAATAAAATACGGAGACAAATTTTTTTCATTTAACCTAAATTCTGGACTCAACAATGCTCTCTCATGTTGCTATAATGTCAGGATTAGCAATGAACTTGGTTTAACTAGGAATTGTTTTCAAGTAAAAGTTAAACCCTTGGTACTCAAAGATAGTCCATTAGCAAGAATGTCAGCAACAGCTGGAACATTATTAAAAACTCAAAATTTTACATTGAAACTTATTAAAATTACTCCTCCCCTTAAATTACAGACTTGAAATTCATATTTTAACAAAATCTTCGTGTCCTACATTCACACATCAAAATTTGAGGAGCACCAGGTTATGTGACTCTCATAAGGGATGCTTTTAAAAGAATTCTGCTGTCAAATATGTAATTGAAAAGAATATGCTTTAAAGTCTTCACCAATCCTAGACTCAATGGGACTTTCTGAAAAGATAAAGGAAATAAATCTTAAAATTCCACCTCTCTTATCTGAGGGAAAATAAATTGTGTAACTTACTTGTTTTTCTTTATTGGTATTTTGGCTAAAAAAAAATCAAATTAAAAAGTATAAAGGAATGTTTCATTTTCTGTCACTTCCAAAGTGTAAATCAAACCTTCAGAAAATGCAGCAAAAACCACTTAAATAACATACAATCAGTTTAGGCAGATATACTTTGCCTTTAATATCAAAAATATAAATCAACCAACTTTTCTAACACGCAGTGACTTTCAAAATTCAATGAATTTTTGTCAATGTCGGCTCACAGTGAACACTCTCATACCTCTTCCTGTTGCTCCATTCCCCAAGCTATTATCCTGCTTCAAACCACAATCATTTATCATATGAATTTCCACGGTACATCCTACCTAGCTTCTGAATTTTTACGTTTGTTCCCTGGGATCCACTGTGGATATTGTAGCCATCATAAAATTTCTGAAGTAGAGAACAGATTGTTACCATTTTACTTAAAACCTTTACAGTGTTTCCAATTTTCAGAAGATGGTCAAACTTTTTGAAGCCTAGTGACTATCCCTAGTCTTTATAACTCAGTTCTACTTTTGTTGCCTTTCTGCGTCCATCTCCTCATGTACCATATGCCAGGCATATTGATTTCTTGTCACTTTGCCAACTACCTTCTCAGCTTTGGCTTGGGGTAGTTAACACTTTCCTTACCTTAATCGATATATAACACACAGCCTCACTTCTTCTCATCCTAAGTGCCACTTCACTTAATTTGATGGAATGAGAAGCCAGCCCATCCCAATATCCCAGAAATACCTCTCCTGTGGATTCCAGAGTGCCCTGTGCTTCGCTACCTATGCACATATAGTAAATCACTCAGTGATTTATACCAGGTTTTACAAATAGTATTTCAAATTTCTTACAGCAAATTACCTCTAAGAAATAAACTGATTTTTTTGCTAAAAAGCAGTGTTCAATATAGATGATTATAAGACAAAAAAAAAAAGAGAAATTAAATAAACTACATTGATAAAAAAATGAATAGGAATTTGGAGGCTGGGTTAAACACCAAAAGAGGGGAAATAGCAAAAATGAAAATAGCCTAAGAATCAATGTCTGAAGCTAGAACTTATGTGGAAATTTGATTTAGAAAAATATTTTATCAAAATAATTAATATAGGACAATTCTTAATAAAGAACAATGTTCTTTCAAGTAGTAATAATAATAATAATAATAATAAAAAGGTTTAAAGTGTTCATTTATAAAGTGTGTGGTGCAAAAGATTCTTGCTGTTTCCAAACTTCTAATATATTTTATACACTGATGAGAACTGTGTTTAACAACTGAATTGGCAAGGGGCTAAGAAGTGAGATATATAACAGTAGAAGCTTGGAAACAGAAATGAGAAAAAGAACTTAAGAAAGAGGGAACTCTTACAGTACTTGGAAAAATGTATGGTCTTCTATAAAACATATCTTAGGAAAAATGAACAAATTTCATTAAATCTCAAAAGAGAATTTAACCTCAGTTGATAATCTAATTTAGTGATAGTTGTATTCCTGAATAGATTTGTTTTCAGTTGTAATTTTAGTTGACATTTAGTACCTTTTTTGGATTTGGAAAACTATACAGTGAAAACTGTAAAATAAATAAGTGATCACATACACATTTAAAGACAATTTGATTTTAAGAGAATGTTTTATTCCCAAACCCTATCATTACTAAGATTGGTGACATCAAAACTTTCAGCTTAAAAAAAAAAGTATCTAAAAATTTTGCCCGTGAAAAATGAAAATGTTTATTATATTTAGAAAAAATGTATCTAAGTTATTAATGGGTTTTGTTCTTATAGTTCTAATACTATATGTTTCAGAGCTACCTAAAAGGTAGTAATGACAACCAGAATTTAAGTTCTACAGGAAAAGAATTTTATAACTTCTTCACTGCTATATTCTCTGCACCCAGAAGAATGCTAGGTAAAGTACAGTGATTTATTTAAAATTATTAAATGAATGTATGAAAGAATTGAACTTCCTAGCCCAAGTTGTAGATTCTTCACTAGATCACTAGGAGGAGTGTGAAGAAATTTTAGAAAACCTTCTAAAAGAACTGGGATGTTTTCAGATAGAAGAAAAATAAAAACATAGATACACAATGGAGAGTATCTCTCACTTTCCCTTTCTTTATCTATGAATCATATCACAGTAGTTGACTTTGAGGTTTTTGAGGAAGCAAAGACACAGAGGAAATACTTAGAATGTAAGTCCCGGCACTGCAAAGGGTAAAATTTTCAGTCAAAACCCAAACATATCATGGAATCTACATTGCTGGAGAGAATACCTTGACTTGGGAACCACCAGTAGTTAAATTAAAAAAAAAAAAAAAATCCATTGAATGTATGTAATGTTAATGAATGGGCTTCCCTGGTGGCTCAGCAGTAAAAAAAAATTCTGCCTGCCAATACAGAAGTCTCAGGTGTCAGATTTCATCCCGGGATTGGGAGCATCCCCTGGACAGGGAAATGGCAACCCACTCAAGTATTCTTGCCTGGGAAATACCATGGACCGAGGAGCCTAATGGGCTACAGTCTATTGAATCACAAAACGTCAGACATGACTGAGACACTAAACAAGAAGAATGATATTAATGAGCATCTGCAAGGCTGTGATTTTCTGGAATTCTCAATATCTATGTGCAATCAATAATATTAATTGAATTTTGGTGTATTTGATTTTAATTAATGTTGACAGAGTAAAGAGGAGAGTGCCAGCTATCTATATTTTGATATAGATAAGCCAACTACATAATATGGGGGGTTAGGTGCTGGCTTCTTTTCAAAATTGTTAGAAATTTCAGCGCATCAGCAGTAGTGCATTAAACCAAGTATGGAGCGCTGTACAAGCAACTTTGGAACAATGGTCCTGGTTGGGAGTAATGCTAAGTGCAATGGGATATGCTAGAATGGTGATCTATGCTCTAGTAAGTACCTTTGACACAAAAGCGATTTACATGAGAATCTAGATGAGTAATATAGTATTATAATATGTTGTCTTCACGTCAACTTCCTTTAATACTGAATTCAACTGCATCCTTTTCCTTTTGGAAATGGGAAAATTAGAGACAGTGGTAGACACTATTTTTTAACTTATCCTCTGATTGAAGTTTCCTTGAACACCAAAAT